>NW_027362769.1:415711602-416245980 GCF_046119375.1 Phyllobates terribilis
CAATATGGAGGGAATGGTGCGAGTTCATTCTCCTCCGCACAGCCGATCATATGGAGGGAATGGTGCGCGTTCATTCTCCTCCGCACAGCCACATATGGAGGGAATGGTGCGCGTTCATTCTCCTCCGCACAGCCACATATGGAGGGAATGGTGCGCGTTCATTCTCCTCCGCACAGCCACATATGGAGGGAATGGTGCGCGTTCATTCTCCTCCGCACAGCCACATATGGAGGGAATGGTGCGCGTTCATTCTCCTCCGCACAGCCACATATGGAGGGAATGGTGCGCGTTCATTCTCCTCCGCACAGCCACATATGGAGGGAATGGTGCGCGTTCATTCTCCTCCGCACAGCCACATATGGAGGGAATGGTGCGGTTCATTCTCCTCCGCACAGCCACATATGGAGGGAATGGTGCGCGTTCATTCTCCTCCGCACAGCCACATATGGAGGGAATGGTGCGCGTTCATTCTCCTCCGCACAGCCACATATGGAGGGAATGGTGCGCGTTCATTCTCCTCCGCACAGCCACATATGGAGGGAATGGTGCGTGTTCATTCTCCTCCGCACAGCTACATATGGAGGGAATGGTGCGCGTTCATTCTCCTCCGCACAGCCACATATGGAAGGGAATGGTGCGCGTTCATTCTCCTCCGCACAGCCACATATGGAGGGAATGGTGCGCGTTCATTCCCCTCCGCACAGCCACATATGGAGGGAATGGTGCGCGTTCATTCTCCTCCGCACAGCCACATATGGAGGGAATGGTGCGCGTTCATTCCCCTCCGCACAGCCACATATGGAGGGAATGGTGCGCGTTCATTCTCCTCCGCACAGCCACATATGGAGGGAATGGTGCGCGTTCATTCTCTTCCTCACAGCCACATATGGAGGGAATGGTGCGCGTTCATTCTCCTCCGCACAGCCACATATGGAGGGAATGGTGCGCGTTCATTCCCCTCCGCACAGCCACATATGGAGGGAATGGTGCGCGTTCATTCTCTTCCTCACAGCCACATATGGAGGGAATGGTGCGCGTTCATTCTCCTCCGCACAGCCACATATGGAGGGAATGGTGCGCGTTCATTCTCTTCCTCACAGCCACATATGGAGGGAATGGTGCGCGTTCATTCTCCTCCGCACAGCCACATATGGAGGGAATGGTGCGCGTTCATTCCCCTCCTCACAGCCACATACGGAGGGAATGGTGCGCGTTCATTCCCCTCCTCACAGCCACATATGGAGGGAATGGTGCGCGTTCATTCTCTTCCTCACAGCCACATATGGAGGGAATGGTGCGCGTTCATTCTCCTCCGCACAGCCACATATGGAGGGAATGGTACGCGTTCATACTCCTCCGCACAGCCACATATGGAGGGAATGGTGCGCGTTCATTCTCCTCCGCACAGCCACATATGGAGGGAATGGTGCGCGTTCATTCCCCTCCGCACAGCCACATATGGAGGGAATGGTGCGCGTTCATTCTCCTCCGCACAGCCACATATGGAGGGAATGGTGCGCGTTCATTCTCCTCCGCACAGCCACATATGGAGGGAATGGTGCGCGTTCATTCTCCTCCGCACAGCCACATATGGAGGGAATGGTGCGCGTTCATTCTCTTCCTCACAGCCACATATGGAGGGAATGGTGCGCGTTCATTCTCCTCCGCACAGCCACATATGGAGGGAATGGTGCGCGTTCATTCTCCTCCGCACAGCCACATATGGAGGGAATGGTGCGCGTTCATTCTCTTCCTCACAGCCACATATGGAGGGAATGGTGCGCGTTCATTCTCCTCCGCACAGCCACATATGGAGGGAATGGTGCGCGTTCATTCTCCTCCGCACAGCCACATATGGAGGGAATGGTGCGCGTTCATTCTCCTCCGCACAGCCACATATGGAGGGAATGGTGCGCGTTCATTCCCCTCCTCACAGCCACATATGGAGGGAATGGTGCGCGTTCATTCTCTTCCTCACAGCCACATATGGAGGGAATGGTGCGCGTTCATTCTCTTCCTCACAGCCACATATGGAGGGAAAGGTGCGCGTTCATTCCCCTCCGCACAGCCACATATGGAGGGAATGGTGCGCGTTCATTCCCCTCCTCACAGCCACATATGGAGGGATTGGTGCGCGTTCATTCCCCTCCTCACAGCCACATATGGAGGGAATGGTTCGCGTTCATTCTCTTCCTCACAGCCACATATAGAGGGAATGGTGCGCGTTCATTCTCTTCCTCACAGCCACATATGGAGGGAATGGTGCACGTTCATTCCCCTCCTCACAGCCACATATGGAGGGATTGGTGCGCGTTCATTCCCCTCCTCACAGCCACATATGGAGGGATTGGTTCGCGTTCATTCTCTTCCTCACAGCCACATATGGAGGGAATGGTGCGCGTTCATTCTCCTCCGCACAGCCACATATGGAGGGAATGGTGCGCGTTCATTCTCCTCCGCACAGCCACATATGGAGGGAATGGTGCGCGTTCATTCTCTTCCTCACAGCCACATATGGAGGGAATGGTGCGCGTTCATTCCCCTCCGCACAGCCACATATGGAGGGAATGGTGCGCGTTCATTCTCTTCCTCACAGCCACATATGGAGGGAATGGTGCGCGTTCATTCTCCTCCGCACAGCCACATATGGAGGGAATGGTGCGCGTTCATTCTCCTCCGCACAGCCACATATGGAGGGAATGGTGCGCGTTCATTCTCCTCCGCACAGCCACATATGGAGGGAATGGTGCGCGTTCATTCTCCTCCGCACAGCCACATATGGAGGGAATGGTGCGCGTTCATTCTCATCCGCACAGCCACATATGGAGGGAATGGTGCGCGTTCATTCCCCTCCTCACAGCCACATATGGAGGGAATGGTGCGCGTTCATTCCCCTCCGCACAGCCACATATGGAGGGAATGGTGCGCGTTCATTCTCCTCCGCACAGCGACATATGGAGGGAATGGTGCGCGTTCATTCTCCTCCGCACAGCCACATATGGAGGGAATGGTGCGCGTTCATTCCCCTCCGCACAGCCACATATGGAGGGAATGGTGCGCGTTCATTCTCCTCCGCACAGCCACATATGGAGGGAATGGTGCGCGTTCATTCCCCTCCGCACAGCCACATATGGAGGGAATGTTGCGCGTTCATTCTCCTCCGCACAGCCACATATGGAGGGAATGGTGCGCGTTCATTCCCCTCCTCACAGCCACATATGGAGGGAATGGTGCGCGTTCATTCTCTTCCTCACAGCCACATATGGAGGGAATGGTGCGCGTTCATTCTCTTCCTCACAGCCACATATGGAGGGAATGGTGCGCGTTCATTCTCCTCCGCACAGCCACATATGGAGGGAATGGTGCGCGTTCATTCTCCTCCGCACAGCCACATATGGAGGGAATGGTGCGCGTTCATTCCTCTCCGCACAGCCACATATGGAGGGAATGGTGCGCGTTCATTCCCCTCCGCACAGCCACATATGGAGGGAATGGTGCGCGTTCATTCTCCTCCGCACAGCCACATATGGAGGGAATGGTGCGCGTTCATTCCCCTCCGCACAGCCACATATGGAGGGAATGGTGCGCGTTCATTCCCCTCCTCACAGCCACATATGGAGGGAATGGTGCGCGTTCATTCTCCTCCGCACAGCCACATATGGAGGGAATGGTGCGCGTTCATTCCCCTCCGCACAGCCACATATGGAGGGAATGGTGCGCGTTCATTCCCCTCCTCACAGCCACATATGGAGGGAATGGTGCGCGTTCATTCTCCTCCGCACAGCCACATATGGACGGAATGGTGCGCGTTCATTCTCCTCCGCACAGTCACATATGGAGGGAAAGGTGCGCGTTCATTCTCTTCCTCACAGCCACATATGGAGGGAATGGTGCGCGTTCATTCTCCTCCGCACAGCCACATATGGAGGGAATGGTGCGCGTTCATTCTCCTCCGCACAGTCACATATGGAGGGAATGGTGCGCGTTCATTCTCCTCCGCACAGCCACATATGGAGGGAATGGTGCGCGTTCATTCTCTTCCTCACAGCCACATATGGAGGGAATGGTGCGCGTTCATTCTCTTCCTCACAGCCACATATGGAGGGAATGGTGCGCGTTCATTCTCTTCCTCACAGCCACATATGGAGGGAATGGTGCGCGTTCATTCTCCTCCGCACAGCCACATATGGAGGGAATGGTGCGCGTTCATTCCCCTCCTCACAGCCACATATGGAGGGATTGGTGCGCGTTCATTCTCCTCCGCACAGCCACATATGGAGGGAATGGTGCGCGTTCATTCTCTTCCTCACAGCCACATATGGAGGGAATGGTGCGCGTTCATTCTCCTCCGCACAGCCACATATGGAGGGAATGGTGCGCGTTCATTCTCCTCCGCACAGCCACATATGGAGGGAATGGTGCGCGTTCATTCTCTTCCTCACAGCCACATATGGAGGGAATGGTGCGCGTTCATTCCCCTCCGCACAGCCACATATGGAGGGAATGGTGCGCGTTCATTCTCTTCCTCACAGCCACATATGGAGGGAATGGTGCGCGTTCATTCTCCTCCGCACAGCCACATATGGAGGGAATGGTGCGCGTTCATTCTCCTCCGCACAGCCACATATGGAGGGAATGGTGCGCGTTCATTCTCCTCCGCACAGCCACATATGGAGGGAATGGTGCGCGTTCATTCTCCTCCGCACAGCCACATATGGAGGGAATGGTGCGCGTTCATTCTCTTCCTCACAGCCACATATGGAGGGAATGGTGCGCGTTCATTCTCCTCCGCACAGCCACATATGGAGGGAATGGTGCGCGTTCATTCTCCTCCGCACAGCCACATATGGAGGGAATGGTGCGCGTTCATTCTCCTCCGCACAGCCACATATGGAGGGAATGGTGCGCGTTCATTCTCCTCCGCACAGCCACATATGGAGGGAATGGTGCGCGTTCATTCTCCTCCGCACAGCCACATATGGAGGGAATGGTGCGCGTTCATTCCCCTCCTCACAGCCACATATGGAGGGAATGGTGCGCGTTCATTCCCCTCCGCACAGCCACATATGGAGGGAATGGTGCGCGTTCATTCTCCTCCGCACAGCCACATATGGAGGGAATGGTGCGCGTTCATTCCCCTCCGCACAGCCACATATGGAGGGAATGGTGCGCGTTCATTCTCCTCCGCACAGCCACATATGGAGGGAATGGTGCGCGTTCATTCCCCTCCGCACAGCCACATATGGAGGGAATGTTGCGCGTTCATTCTCCTCCGCACAGCCACATATGGAGGGAATGGTGCGCGTTCATTCCCCTCCTCACAGCCACATATGGAGGGAATGGTGCGCGTTCATTCTCTTCCTCACAGCCGCATATGGAGGGAATGGTGCGCGTTCATTCTCCTCCGCACAGCCACATATGGAGGGAATAGTGCGCGTTCATTCCCCTCCGCACAGCCACATATGGAGGGAATGGTGCGCGTTCATTCTCTTCCTCACAGCCACATATGGAGGGAATGGTGCGCGTTCATTCTCCTCCGCACAGCCACATATGGAGGGAATGGTGCGCGTTCATTCTCCTCCGCACAGCCACATATGGAGGGAATGGTGCGCGTTCATTCCTCTCCGCACAGCCACATATGGAGGGAATGGTGCGCGTTCATTCCCCTCCGCACAGCCACATATGGAGGGAATGGTGCGCGTTCATTCTCCTCCGCACAGCCACATATGGAGGGAATGGTGCGCGTTCATTCCCCTCCGCACAGCCACATATGGAGGGAATGGTGCGCGTTCATTCCCCTCCTCACAGCCACATATGGAGGGAATGGTGCGCGTTCATTCCCCTCCTCACAGCCACATATGGAGGGAATGGTGCGCGTTCATTCCCCTCCGCACAGCCACATATGGAGGGAATGGTGCGCGTTCATTCTCCTCCGCACAGCCACATATGGAGGGAATGGTGCGCGTTCATTCTCCTCCGCACAGCCACATATGGAGGGAATGGTGCGCGTTCATTCTCCTCCGCACAGCCACATATGGAGGGAATGGTGCGCGTTCATTCTCCTCCGCACAGTCACATATGGAGGGAAAGGTGCGCGTTCATTCCCCTCCGCACAGCCACATATGGAGGGAATGGTGCGCGTTCATTCCCCTCCGCACAGCCACATATGGAGGGAATGGTGCGCGTTCATTCTCCTCCGCACAGCCACATATGGAGGGAATGGTGCGCGTTCATTCTCCTCCGCACAGCCACATATGGAGGGAATGGTGCGCGTTCATTCCCCTCCGCACAGCCACATATGGAGGGAAAGGTGCGCGTTCATTCTCCTCCGCACAGCCACATATGGAGGGAATGGTGCGCGTTCATTCTCCTCCGCACAGCCACATATGGAGGGAATGGTGCGCGTTCATTCTCCTCCGCACAGCTACATATGGAGGGAATGGTGCGCGTTCATTCTCCTCCGCACAGCCACATATGGAGGGAATGGTGCGCGTTCATTCTCCTCCGCACAGCCACATATGGAGGGAATGGTGCGCGTTCATTCCCCTCCGCACAGCCACATATGGAGGGAATGGTGCGCGTTCATTCTCCTCCGCACAGCCACATATGGAGGGAATGGTGCGCGTTCATTCTCCTCCGCACAGCCACATATGGAGGGAATGGTGCGCGTTCATTCTCCTCCGCACAGCCACATATGGAGGGAATGGTGCGCGTTCATTCCCCTCCGCACAGCCACATATGGAGGGAATGGTGCGCGTTCATTCTCCTCCGCACAGCCACATATGGAGGGAATGGTGCGCGTTCATTCTCCTCCGCACAGCCACATATGGAGGGAATGGTGCGCGTTCATTCTCCTCCGCACAGCCACATATGGAGGGAATGGTGCGCGTTCATTCTCCTCCGCACAGCCACATATGGAGGGAATGGTGCGCGTTCATTCTCCTCCGCACAGCCACATATGGAGGGAATGGTGCGTGTTCATTCTCCTCCGCACAGCTACATATGGAGGGAATGGTGCGCGTTCATTCTCCTCCGCACAGCCACATATGAAGGGAATGGTGCGCGTTCATTCTCCTCCGCACAGCCACATATGGAGGGAATGGTGCGCGTTCATTCCCCTCCGCACAGCCACATATGGAGGGAATGGTGCGCGTTCATTCTCCTCCGCACAGCCACATATGGAGGGAATGGTGCGCGTTCATTCCCCTCCGCACAGCCATATTTGGGTAATAGTGTGTCTTTTTCTTCTGCAGAGCTATTGTCAAGCTGTGAAAGACTTAAGTAAGGGAGAGTGGTCTAAAACTGTTGCTGGGACTGGGTCACTAACTATCCCTGTTCCAGGGGTACTCTTGATGGTAGAGATGCCTGGGTCTCCAACCTTACAATGCTCCTGTTAAACCGTAATCGGTCCCCAACCCAAGAGGAATGGGACAAAAATGTAAGGGAAACAAGACACAGAGACAGACAGGGATAACTGAATACCACTATCATACAACAGCACTCACCGGAAATAGGGAGGAGGATAGGGAAAGGGAGGAATACACAAAGCCAAATAGGAATATAACAAAGGACATAAACATTCATGTTCTACAGCACCCTACAGATCGCTACAACTACTGCTCCAACTATACAACTTAGCACAGGAAGAAGAATCTTCACCAGCAAGGCAGAAATGCCCAGAGCCAGTAAATGTAGGGAGTGGAGATGATTAGCAGCAGCAACAGCTGTGAGCACCAAACTGAATGTTCCCAGCCAGCATGGAAAGAGTCCTTAACCCCTTCAGTGCTGATGGAAATGAAATCCATTTAGAATAGGACATGAATCACAGCATCTCTAAAGAGGACCTGCGATTCATTACCCATTGTGACCATCTGACTTCAGGTCTCCCAGGGGGACATGACACCCTTGTTACAGCTACATAATGGTGAATGAATGCATCTCTCTTCTCCCTCTAGGTTCCTTGCTCTCAGTCAGCCCCCATATCGCTCGTTGGGTCCCTGGACTGTTTTGTCAGAATGAACGTGTGGCCTTGTGTGGACGGTGGCAGTTTGGCTTCTTCTCGCTTACGGCTGTAGGTGCAACAAATGTCGGATCCATCCGCATCTATGCTGATTCAGTAAGTAGCAGGCCACACTCTGGCTTGGGGGTTTCACTACTGAAGTGACCCCAATGTCCACAGAGCAGCTTCTTGTGGGTGGAAATATCGTGTAGTGATAACGAAGAGCAGAGACCACTAAGATCTGCACATGGCGTGAAGGGGCCAAAAGGAGGTGAATACAGAACCATTTATTCCCCCTCTTACCTAATGTTATCCATATGCACAGCTGATGGCAAAGTCATCAATGTGTTTCCTCTGTACAAGTCACTAGAGCGGGTGTACTTATATACTGTACTGTACTGACCCTGTGTATAAGGACAGAGTGGAGCTAGAGCGGGTGTACTTATATACTGTACTGTACTGACCCTGTGTATAAGGACAGAGTGGAGCTAGAGCGGGTGTACTTATATACTGTACTGTACTGACCCCTGTGTATAAGGACAGAGCGAATCCATCAGCGGTGCGGCCATTATGGCAAAATTAGGGATAAACCTCCGGTAATATCCCCCCATTCCCAGGAATGCTCTTACTTGCTTCTTGGATAGCGGTTGCGGCCAGGTCTGGATTGCCTCCACTTTATTTACTTGCAGCTTTAATTCGCCTCTCCCGTCGACATAGCCCAAGTACTTGGGCTCCTCTTTTCCGACCACACATTTTCTAGGATTTATGGTAAATCTCGCCTTCCATAGAGCATCCAGAATGGCCTGTAGTTTAGGTAAGTGACTAGCTCAGTCTGGGGTAAAGACTACGATGTCGTCAAGGTAAGTTGCGGCATACATATATTGTGGGGCTAGGATCCGATCCATAGCCCTCTGGAAGGTGGCTGGGGCCCTCTGTAGTCCGAACGGCATCCGAGTGTACTGAAAGCACCCATCAGGTGTCGAGAAAGCCATCTGGGACATGGGGATCTGTCAGTAGCCCTTCGTCAGGTCAAGAGTGGTGATGTACCTTGCCGGTCCAAACCTCTCAATGAGTTCGTCGACGCGGGGCATCGGGTACGCGTCACATTTGGGATACCTCATTCAGCCGGCGATAGTCATTACAAAACCTCCACTCTCCATTGGATTTTGGTACGAGGACAATTGGGCTCGACCACCCACTCTTTGACTCCTCTATCACTCCGAGGTCTAACATCCTCTTCACCTCGTCGGAGATCACCTCCCGTCTGGCTTCCGGAATCCGGTACGGCTTCAGATTCACTCTTACATGTGGCTCTGTTAGCATGTCATGCTCTGCCACCTGAGTATGCCCCAGCAACTCTGAGAACTGCTCCTGATTTCGCTGTAGTAGTTCTCGACACTGTTGCTTCTGAGCCAGCGATAGTTTCTGCTATAGTGACCTCTTCCACCTTGCCTTCGGGAGTGACTCCCAGGCAAGGAGTTTCCACTGCTTCCCAGTCCTGCCACGGCTTGAGCAAGTACACATGGTATATTTGGTGCGGCTTTCTTCGGCCAGGCTGGTGGACTTTATAATTAACCTCGCTGACTTTCTCCACCACCTCATACGGACCTTGCCATTTGGCCAGGAACTTGCTCTCGACTATAGGGATTAACACCAAAACACGGTACCTGGGCTGGAACTGCCTCGGCCTCGCTGATCGGTTATAGACCCTTGCCTGGGCTTCCTGCGCCTGGAGGAGATGCGCTTTCACGACAGGCATCACTCTCGCTATTCTTTACTGCATCTGGGCGACATGTTCAATGACGCTCTGGTGTGGCGTAACCTTGGCTTCCCAGGTTTCCTTAGTGATGTCCAGGACCCTCGAGGATGTCGTCCATACAGAAGCTCAAATGGAGAAAAGCCGGTAAAGGCTTGCGGAACCTCCCTTACTGAGAAGAGCAGGAATGACAGCGGGTAGTCCCACTCACGTCCATCCTTCTCTACGACTTTCTTGAGAATTGCTTTCAGGGTCTTATTAAAGCGCACTACTAAGTAGTCTGTCTGTGGATGGTAATCAGATGTTCGTAACTGGGTAATCTGGAGGACCTTGCACATCTCCATCATTACCTTTCTCATGTATGGGGTCCCTTGATCCGTTAGGATTTCCTTCGGCAGCCCGGTCCTGGCAAATATATGAACCAGTTCCCAGGCTATGCATTTGATCGAAGAGTTCCTTAGCTGTACTGCTTCTGGATACCGGGTCACATAGTCCATGATTACTAGAATGTATTGGTGACCAGGAGCGGCATAAGGTAACCCAAAAGCAGCGTGAAAGACTGGTGGAAAGCAGCCAAGACGCATGAAAGCTGGGATTAACAATCATGGTTATTCCACCAAATATTGATTTCTGAACTCTTCCTGAGTTAAAACATGAGGATTGTTCTTTCTAAATGAATAAGAACTTGTTTTCTTTGCATTATTTGAGGTCTGAAAGCTCTGGCTCTCGGTTTCTCGGTTTCTCTGTTTCTTTTTTATTATTTTGACGATTTCCCATTTGCTGCAAATAAATACAACATTTTTAGCTTTGAATTTTCGGAGACGTTGTCAGTAGTTTATAGAATAAAACAACAATGTCTACAACAAAAATCTACCTAGAAAGAGAAAAATCAGAGAAAATTACCATTTTGCAGTGGCCTCTTAATTTTTGCCAGAGCTGTAGGTCCATAGCAATCCTCTCAAAGGAGACCTCTATCACTGGTAGTGTAACTAGCGGACTATGGCAGTGGGAGGAGGAAGCGGTTATTTGGCAGGTGGGACAGGACCTACAATAGTTCAGAATTTCTCGGTAACCTCTTGGCCAATAAAACCTTCTTATCTCAGCCAAAGACTTTGCCTCATTCTTCAAGCAGAAGATTGACACCATAAGACAAAGTTTTTGCCTAAAGTCCCCCCAGCCCCACCTCACACCTACTCAATTGTCGTCCTCTAAAACCAGCTTCTCCACCATTACGGAAGATCAACTTTCCTCATTACTCTCCAAATTACACCTGTAATTAACCTGTGAACTTGACTTAATTGTGTCCCACCTCATCCCCAACCTTACCACAGTCTTCATCCCAACCCTAACCCGCCTTTTCAACCTGTCACCAACAACTGGTGTCTTCCCCTCATGCTTCAAACATGCCTCGATCACACCCATCTTCGAAAAGCCCTCCCTTGACCCATCCTCTCTCTCTATCTACCGCCCCATATCACTTCTCCCCTATGCCGCAAAACTACTACTTTATCCTCCTCCTCCTAGACCTGTCATCTGCCTTCGACACAGTGGACCATTCCCTCTTACTCCAGACTCTCTCATCTCTCGGCATCACAGACTTGGCCCTATCCTGGATCTCCTCATACCTAACAGACAGCACATTCAGCGTCTCCCACTCACACACCCCCTCCACATCTCGCCCCCTATCTGTCGGTGTCCCCCAAAGGTTCAGTTCTAGGACCTCTGCTCTTCTCCATCTACACCTTAGGCCTGGGACAGCTGATAGAGTCTCATGGCTTTCAGTATCACCTCTATGCTGATGACACACAGATCTACCTCTCTGGACCCGATATCTCCTCCCTACTAACCAAAATCCCACAATGTCTGTCCGCCATCTCATCCTTCTTCTCTGTCAGATTTCTAAAGCTTAACAAGGACAAAACAGAATTCGTCATTAGTAGTGTTGAGCGAACATGCTGGACACTGCTCGGTACTCGCCCGAGCCTCACGCTACTCGGGATGTTCGGCGAGCACCGAGCATTTCCGGGTTACTCGGGCGGGAGCTCGGCTCTCCGCCCTGCATTTTTGGTGCTCTTTACAGAGCCAATGAACAATGACTGTGACAAAGTATCTCACACCATCCTTATTGAAAAAATGACCAAGTATGCAATGGACCAGGCAACTGTTAGGTGGATTCATAACTGGCTTAGTGATCGGACTCAAAGGGTGGTTGTAAATGGCTTCACATCCAGCTGGATGAATGTCTCAAGTGGGGTACCACAGGGCTCCGTCCTGGGACCTGTATTGTTCAACATCTTTATCAATGATTTAGATGAAGGAATTGAGGGTAAACTGATTAAATTTGCTGATGACACAAAGCTAGGAGGGATAGCTAATACTAGAGAAGAGAGAGAGAGGATTCAAAAAGACCTAAATAAACTGGAGCAGTGGGCAGCAACCAACAGAATGGTTTATAACAGGGAAAAATGCAAAGTACTACATCTGGGCAATAAAAATGAAAAAAGCATATACAGAATGGGAGGAATAGAGCTGAGCAACAGTACATGTGAAAAAGACTTAGGTATACTAATAGATCATAGACTGAACATGAGTCAACAGTGTGATGCAGCAGCAAAAAAGGCAAATACAATTCTGGGATGTATTAACAGAAGCATACAGTCTAGATCACGTGAAGTCATTATCGGTCTTTACTCCTCTTTGGTCAGACCTCATCTGGAATACTGTGTACAGTTTTGGGCACCACATTTTAAAAAAGACATCGACAAACTGGAACAAGTTCAGAGAAGAGCGACCAGAATGGTGACCGGTCTGCAAACCATGTCCTATGAGGAACGGTTGCAGGATTTGGGAATGTTTAGCTTGCAAAAAAGAAGACTGAGAGGAGACTTAATAGCTGTCTACAAATATCTCAAGGGCTGTCACATTGTAGAAGGATCAGCTTTATTCTCATTTGCACAAGGAAAGACTAGAAGCAATGGGATGAAACTGAATGGGAGGAGACACAGATTAGATATTAGAAGACACTGTATGACAGTGAGGAGATCAATGAGTGGAACAGGCGGCCACGAGAGGTGGTGAGTTCCCCTTCAATGGACGTCTTCAAACAGAGGCTGGACAGACATCTGTCTGAGATGATTTAGTGAATCCTGCTTTGAGCAGGGGGTTGGACCAGATGACCCAGGAGGTCCCTTCCAACTCTACATTCTATGATTCTATGATTCTATGCAGGGATTGCCAGCCAGTCACTGTAATGCCGCAGCCATGTTGTTTGTGGGCATTACAGTGATTGGCTGGCCGCACAGCGTCACCTCGAGGATTTAAAACCGGGCGCCGCCATCTTGGACACAGTCGCTCCGGATCAGACAGTGTAGGGACAGCGCTGTTGATTTAGGGAGAGATATATCCTGCAAAATAGTTAGTGTAGGGTCTGTAAAGGCTGCCAGATCAAACAAACAGTCCTTCTCAGGACTAATATCCATCCCAGATATCAGGCAGGCTGTATAGGAGACGCAGTGGTTATACCAACAAACGCTGCATTACAGTCCTGTGTGCTCCTGTCTCTGAAATTGCTGGACTTAGCTCCAGGTCTCAGGGGCCAGGAAAAATCCTTTTTTTCTCATCTAAATCCTTTTTTTTTCCTCCTTCACACTGTACAAATACCCGTCTTATTAACCTTTTGGTGTGTCCCCCCCAAAAAAAAAGTGTGTCTCTGATTTTTCAGACAGAAATATATCTGTTGAAAATAGTCTGGTGTAGGCTAGAGAAACAGAAGTGTGGTTTTGCAGTTCCACGGGTCAAATCTCTGTATTATCCACTTTTAGGCCATTTGTATCTAAAAAAAAAACAGTTTGAGTGTGTCGCTCACTGTTCAGCCGCAAATCTATATATTTAAAAAAGTGTGGTATACCCCAGTAAATTATAACTGTGGTTTTCCTCTTCCACGGTTCTAATCTCCTTTTTATTACCCTTTTTCCATTGATAGTGCGAGTGTAAGATATTTTACTTCATTTACAATGGGCAAGGTGCGTGGCAAGGGACGTGGAAATGGACGTTCTGGTGATGGTTCGTGCAGAGGACGGGGCCGTGGCCAAGGTGAAAATGTGCCACAACCAACAGCCACATCTTCTCGCTCCCACTTCTTGACTGAATTACTAGGGAAGCACAGAACAACACCAGTATTGAGAACTGATCAGTGTGAACAGGTTATTAATTGGATAGCAGACAATACTTCCAGTTACCTGGGCACCACCACCTCCGGTCTGTCTTCCACACGGTCAACTCTTAGTAGCCGTGAGTCTCGACCGAATACTCCTCCTCACCCTGATGCTCCTTCCTCCCACCATGCCGAGTGTCGTCAGACAGCAACTGATCCCACACTTGGACACTCTGAAGAGCTGTTCACTGGTCCATTTCCATATTTGGGCCCCTCCCCTGATACGCTTGAAGTGGTGGAAGAGGAGATCCCATGTTGCGATGCCCAAATATTTGAACAGCCACGGCCACAGGAAGTCGACGCTGGCAATCTGTCACAAGAGGTGGACGATGACGAGACACAATTGCCAGGAAGTGAGGAGGAGGATCGTGGTGTGCAAGTGGAAGAGGAGGAGGTGGTGGTGGATGATCTAGTAACTGACCCAACGTGGAAGGAGGACATGCAGAGTGAGGACAGCAGCACACAGGGGGAGGGAGGCAGAGTACCCCAACAGGCAGGAAGAAGCAGTGTGGTGGCCGCAGACAGAAGGCAGGCAACCGTTCCCCGTAACACCAACACGAGGGACGATGCCAGTACAAGCGGTAGGTCTTCCAGAGTCTGGAATTTTTTTAAAGACTCTTCTGATAACCCCAAAAAGGCCATTTGTACCACCTGCCATGCCAGCATCATCAGGGGTGACAAAACTACCAGCCTGACCACCACCAGCATGATCAGGCACATGGCAGCAAAGCACCCGACTTTGTTGGGCGAACCCCAGGGTCCACGACCAGTGTCAGCGGGTGTCACCACTGCTTCTTCCACTGTTGTGCGTGCAATAGAACCCCCTGTTGTGTGTGCAAGGCAATCCCCTGTCCATACTGCATGTAAAGATGCCCCCTCCTCTCAGTCTTCACTTGTTATGGCAGTTTCTCAAGAAACATCATCAACGTCCACGTCCCACCGCAGCGTTCAATTGTCCATATCCCAGACCTTTGAACGAAAGCGGAAATTCGCAGCTAACGCCCCACAGGCCACAGTCCTAAATTCGCACATTTCACGACTGCTTGCGTTGGAAATGCTGCCTTTTAGGCTGGTGGAGACGGAATCCTTCCGCAATCTTATGGCGGTGGCTGTCCCTCGGTACTCGGTCCCCAGCCGACACTATTTTGCCCAGTGTGCCATCCCCGCACTACACAACCACGTGTCCCAAAGCATCTGCCGTGCCCTCAACAACGCAGTTACTGGGAGAGTCCACCTGACAACGGACACGTGGACAAGTGCTTGTGGCCAGGGACGGTACATCTCTCTGACGGCACACTGGGTAAACATAGTGGAAGCCGGGACCCGGTCGGACCTTGGGACGGAACACATCCTCCCCACACCGAGGATTGCGGGCCCTATGTCAGTCAGAGTTGCCCCCACAGTGTACAGCTCCTGCGCATCCTCCTCCTCATGTTCAGCCTCCATCTCAGATATCACCACATCAGTTACAAGCTGGAAGCATTGCACTACTGCCTCCGCCAAGCGGCAACAGGCTGTGCTGAAACTCATAAGCTTAGGTGATAAACCTCACACTGCTTGTGAGTTGTGGACAGCTGTGAAAGAGCAGGCAGATCTGTGGCTGAGACCGCTGAACCTACATCCAGGCATGGTCGTATGTGACAATGGCCGTAACCTGGTGGCGGCTCTGAGGCGAGGTGAGATCACACACGTACCATGCCTGGCTCATGTGCTTAACCTCGTGGTTCAGCGGTTTCTTAAATCGTACCCCGAGTTGCCAGATCTGCTCGTGAAAGTACGCCGCCTGTCAGCTCATTTTCGCAAGTCGGCTACAGTTTCCGCCGCCCTTGCTGTGTTGCAGCAGCGTTTGCAGCTTCCGGCACACCGACTGGTGTGTGATGTCCCCACACGTTGGAACTCTACCCTCCACATGTTGTAAAGGATTTGTGAGCAGAAGAGAGCAGTTGTGGAGTACCAAGGCCGTCGATATTCAGGTCAGACTCCACACATAAGACCTCAGGAGTGGACCTGGATGTCTGACATATGTACCATCCTGACAAACTTTGAGGAGTCCACCAAGATGGTGAGTGGCGATGACGCCATCATTAGTGTCAGCATCCCACTTGTCTGTCTTTTGCAACGCTCTCTGCAGAGAATTAAAGAGGAGGCATTGCAGCCAGAGTATGATGAGATGGATCAAGAAGCCGTAGCGGGCGATTACACACAGCCCAGCCTCATCTCATCCCAACGTGCATTAGGGGACAATGAGGGAGAGGAGGAGGAGGAGGAGGAGGAAGAACAGGAGCTGCTATCATGCGTTGTAGACGGTAGTACCTGTACAAGTGTCATACCGTCGGTTCAGCGTGGGTGGCCTGAGGACAGGGGGGAGGAGGAAGAGGAGGAGGAGGAGGAGAGCATGGTCAGTCGTCATCTTGGTGAGGACACGGAAATCTTGCCCGTTACCAGTCTGGCACGCATGGCTGACTTTATGTTACGCTGCCTTAACCGTGACCCTCGCGTTGTCAAAATGTTGGGTGACAGTCATTACTGGTTGGTGACACTTGTAGACCCCCCTACAAGGAGAACTTTCACTCTCTTATTCCTGAAGTGGAGAGGTCTACAAAAATGGGGCAGTACCAGAAGACCCTTGCTGCAGAACTCTTAAAAAAATTCCCATCTGAACACGCTAGCGGCAGAGGCAGAGGTCACAGTTCGTTGCCCAACCAAGGCGTACAGGCGAGAGAAATGCAACTCCAATCCAGCAGAGGCAGGGGAACACTGTCAACGTTCTGGGACAGTTTTCTGAGACCCGCCCAGCTTACAGGTCCTGAGGTGCGGGGTACTCTCACAAGGAGTGGAAAGTTTCAAAAGATGGTGAGGGAGTACCTTGCCGACCGTACCAGCGTCCTCCGTGATTCCTCTGTGCCTTTTAATTATTGGGTATCCAAGCTGGACACTTGGAATGAACTCGCTCTGTACGCCTTGGTGGTCCTGACCTGCCCTGCCGCTAGCGTGTTATCGGAGCGTGTTTTTAGTGCCGCTGGGGGAATTATAACTGATAAGCGCACTCGCCTGTCAACTGACAATGCTGACAAGCTGACTCTTATCAAAATGAACAAGGGCTGGATTGGGCCAGACTTCTCATCACCACCAAATGACATCAGAGTAACATAAAGTCAAATCCACTGTGTTATTTTGGGAGGTGTATTCACATGCACCGCTTCACACCCACACATGGGTATACGCTTCCTCGTTTCGGCTGTTTTATCTTCTTCTCCTTATCCTCAGCCTCCACCACCACTATACCACCAGGGTGCCAGCATTGCAAGTTCCTCCGTCCTTATTTTTGGCAGCTTTTGCTTGCAAGGCATAAGCAAATACTATGGGAGACCCACTCCCCAATAATGGGACTTATGTTTGTAATATGCTGTACTGCATGGCTCTTGTAAGGGGCACTGCAAGTTCCTCCATCCTAATTTTTTGGCAGCTTTTGCTTGGAAAGCATAAGCAAATACCATGGGACACCCACTCCCCAATAATGGGACTTATGTTTGTAATATGCTGTACTGCATGGCTCTTGTAAGGGGCATTGCAAGTTGCTCCGTCCTAATTTTTGGCAGATTTTGCTTGCAAGGCATAAGCAAATACTATGGGAGACCCACTCCCCAATAATGGGACTTATGTTTGTAATATGCTGTACTGCATGGCTCTTGTAAGAGGCATTGCAAATTGCTCCGTCCTAATTTTTGGCAGCTTTTGCTGGGAAAGCATAAGCAAATACCATGGGACACCCACTCCCCAATAATGGGACTTATGTTTGTAATATGCTGTACTGCATGGCTCTTGTAAGGGGCATTGCAAGGTGCTCCGTCCTAATTTTTGGCAGCTTTTGCTTGGAAAGCATAAGCAAATACTATGGGACACCCACTCCCCAATAATGGGACTTATGTTTGTAATATGCTGTACTGCATGTGACGCGCCCCCTGGGCCGTGTGTACACGTGTGTGGGATACCCGGTGCCGGGTCTCTGGGGTCTGTAGTCTCCGTGGCGGTGACCCGGTCCCGTGGCTCAGGCTGGTCAAACCAGTGACAGTCTTTCTTAGGTTTTGAGGTTAATTGTCCGACTGCGCCACCCGTGGATTGCGGTCAGGGAGTACCACCGCTGCAAGGCAGACCGCTGAGGCTGGTGTTGTGTGCGCAGCATAGAATGGGATAACTCCCCACGGGAGGAGTATAGCCTCAGGGCAGTGAGTGTGGATGATGGGGGTGATGGTGCACGAGCGCAGCAGGAACGACTCAGAGTCTTTGCAGTGCAGTTCAGGGTCTTTACTGATGATTATAAGGTAGACCCTCCCGGGAGTACTGGCTAGCATAAGAGGCCTGGTCAGTCTGTGAGCAAGCAGGAGTTACCCTGGCCAGGTGGAGTTGTAGGCCTCCCCGTCTGTCTGCACTCTTCCTGGCTACCTTGCTGTAAGCGGGTAGAAGTAGCCCACATCCCTGAGTGTACCGTGTAGTGCTCACCCATATGGCTGGTGACTTGGGGCCTTTTTTTTAGCCTCTGCTCCACGATGGCGGTGCTGGTCCCTTGCTTGTGACTGAGCCTCCGGGCTTCTATGGCCAGAGGACCTGAAATCCCCTGCCGGCTGGTTTCTGCTGCTGGATATATAAGTCCTCACAGCTTCGGACTCCTGTGTCCGGTTCCTATTGTCTTCTGCCAGGGCGAGCTCTGCTCAGCTTCCAGCCCCTGGTCTTAGCTCCTAGCTCCTACAGAGCTCCTTGCTGTTACTTTCCCTTGCTCTCACTCTGACTGTTCTCTGTTCTCTGACTCACTCAACCCCGCCCCAGATCCAGTTTATAAGGGCAGAATTCTCCCCTCCCAGGATTGGGGCAGGAGGATGTTGCATATTTAAGGGATCCTGACCAGGAAACCTCCCACTTGCTCTCCGACGTAATATCTCTATTACTGTGGTGACCAGACCCCTGGGGTGCCACACATGGCTCTTGTAAGGGGCATTGCAGTTCCTCATAATTTTTGGAAAGCCTTCCATTCACTGCTTAGGCCAACAGTGCACTGGAGACCCAGTTGCTATAAACGGAAAAAAAAGTTTAGTTAATGCCCTCTGACCTCCATGTCATTTCCAAGGGGCATTGGAGTGCCTCGAAATTTTTGGTAGGCATTGCACTCACTGTATGCCCTATAACTGTGTAGCCGAACGGCTCCTTTTGTTACAGAAACATATCCTACAAGACATGTGTGGTTGACTGGCCTGATATTGATGTGAATGGTCCCTGTTCCTCCTGCTCTTTCTCCTTTGCCACCATCTCATCCATCATTTATCACCTGAAGCTTTGTTTTAACGGGAGTCATAGAACTTGGATAGTAGCCGAAAACATCCAGCAATCCTCGGAAGAGGTAGGATATGCGCCAAAACGCTGACCACCTCAGGCCTAGCCGCTACTACATACATGCGCTTGCATTACAACAAAACAAAGCAGATGCTAACTTCTATCATCATCATCATGCTCCTCACCTTGGCACTCTCAACTCCCCTGATGGAGAAGCCAGGGCCCACCGGAGGAGTCTGATAGTCCGGTGGGCTCGGCCAATGCTGCCCTAAAGCAGGCCAGGCTAAGAAAAGTGTGGGAAAGGTTACCGGGACAAATAGGGGTTGCTGGGGACCGAGTATAGACACCCGGCCGCCCCCTGGAGGCTGGGGAGCAAGCGGGGACACCCGGCCACCAGGCGGCTGGGGACTGAGTATGGATACCAGGCCGCCGACACAGCCATGGCGTGGTGGCCAGATTCCGCCTCCACATGCCTAAAAGGCCCAATTTAAAGTGCAAGCAAGCAGTATGGTATTGCAGCCTGGGGTGGGTGGGTGGCAGGCTGCATACTTGCACTTGCATTGCAAGGAATGGGAGAGGTACAATTGAACACTGCCCTGGGACAAGGACTTGAATGGGGATAGTTGCAAGTCTGCAATGACAGGTGCAAGGTGGGAGGCATCTTCACATGTACCATGAACAGGGGTTTGGCATGCACACACTACAGCAGAATAGGCTGTCCTTCGCACTAAATGCACTGGAAAGGGCACAGGTAATGTTTTGGTATACGCGCTTAATCTTATGTATAAGGCACACCAGGACAAATAGGGGCGGCTGGGGACTGAGTATGGATACCTCGCTGCCGAAGCAGCCATGAGGTAGTGGCCAGCTTCGGCCTCCTCCAAACTAAAAGGCCCCATTTCAAGTGCAAGCTAGCAGTATGGAATTGCAGTCTGGGGGTGGGTAGGTGGCAGGCTGCACACTTACACTTGCATTAAAAGAAAACATAGCAGATGCTAACTTCTGTCATCATCATCATGCTCCTCACCTTGGCACTCTCAACTCCACCGATGGAGAAGTCAGGGCCCACCCGAGGAGTCTGGTTCTCTGGTGGGCTTGTCCAATGCTGCCTAAAGCAGGCCGGGCTAAGAAAAGTGAGTGGGGGGATGTTCCAAGGAGAAATAGGGGCAGCTGGGGACCATTTATGGACACCCGGCTGCCCCCAGTCGGCTGGGGACCGTGTGTGGACACCCGGCCGCGGGGCGGCTGGGGACCGAGTATGGACACCCGGCTGCCGGGCAGCTGGGGACTGAGTATGGATTCCAGGCCGCCAACACAGCCATGACAAGGTGGCCAGATTCCGCCTCCACATGCCTAAAAGGCCCAATTTCAAGTTCAAGCAAGCAAGCAGTATGGTATTGCAGCCTGGTTCAGGCTGCATACTTGCGCTTGCATTGCAAGGAATGGGGGAGGTACAATTGAACACTGCCCTGGGACTAGAACTTGCATGGGGATAGTTGCAAGTCTGCATCTTCTGATGCGGCAAGGATCACTTATGATGGGCACACTTTTAGACAGTGACCTGGGAGTCAGAGATGCTTCCAGGGGTCTTCCCCATGCTGTTCCCATGTCTTTTCAGCACTTTATGCATGTGTCACACAGCACATGGCCAGATAAGGTTGTAAAATGTTAAAATGACATTTCCCGGTGAATGCATTTGTCATAGTTGAAAGCAATACAAAAGTGCAAAAACGCATCAAAAACGCTACGTGTGAACGTAGCCCAAGGTGTGGAGGAGTATTTTTGTTTTTGGTCATTTATTTTAACTTATACACAAGTCTTTTCCCTGGAAAGGATGTTCCTTAACATATTTCACAGGAAAAAAGTTTCACTTTAGTTTTTGAACGTTTTATTGTGAGCCCGTAAAAGTGGCTTAATTCCTCTGACCAAGTTGTTGACAGCAGTGACCTGGGGGTCAGAAATGGTTCCTGGGGCGATGCCCATGCTGTCCCCATGTCATTTGAGCACTGTCACTATCGTTTTGGGCACTTTTTAGGCTTTCTACAGACTGCCGGGGGTGCCACCGCAAAAATGCTCGAGTCTCCCATAGACTAACATTGGGCCCGTTGCTCGGGTCGAGCTCCCGAGTATCACGGCGAGCTCGGCCCGAGCTTCGAGCACCCGAGCATTTTAGTGCTCGCTCAACAGTAGTCATTAGTGATGAGCGAGCATGCTCGCTACTGCTCGCCCGAGCATCTCACTGCTCGAGATGCTCGCCGAGTATTTCCGGGTTGCTCGGCGGGAGCTCGGGTCTCCTCCCTGCATGTTTGGCGCTCTTTAGAACATGCAGGGATTGCCTGCCACTTACTGTAATGCTGCAGTCATGTTGGTTGTGGGAATTACAGTGATTGGCTGGCTGCACAGCGTCATCAGGCCTATATAAGACCTGGCGCCGCTGTGCTCATCACAGTCACTCCGGATCAGACAGTGTAGGGAGAGCTGCTGCTGAGCTAGGGAGAGATTTGCTTGTTTCTAGTTAGTGTAGGGAGAAAAACCGTACATTACACATATCCATCTTAACATACAGTCCTCTTGAGCACTGACTAATCCATCTGCAGAGATATCAGGCAGGCAGTGTATATAGGCAGGCAGGCAGGGTATATAGCAGACTGCAGTGCATATAGCACAAGAGGCTCCATTCCAATTCTGCCTTCTGCTGCTGTTAGATATTTCTATACAAAGGCCCAGGTCTTGGGGGCCAGGAATACTTTTTTTTGGATCTTAATCCTCATTATTTGCTTAAAAAGCAATCCAGAGAACACCGTTTTTTCTGCGCCATTTGCTTGTTGGCACTGCAGAATACAGCCAGGTCCTTTCCATATTACAGCGCTAGAAATCCAGATATTTAAAACTGTGGTTTGTCCGTCACATGGATCACATATAAGTTCACTCCAAATTCAGTCATTTGTAGTGAGCGTGGAAGATATTGTCCTCCAGTTAAAATGGGCAAGGCACGGGGGACTGGATGTGATGGTGATGGTGCATGCAGAGGCCGAGGCCATTGGCAAGTTGAAATTGTGCCACAACAAACACCCACATCTTCTCGCTCGACCTTCCTGTCCCAATTAATAGGGGACCGCAGCACACTACTATTGAACACAAAGCAGTGTGAAAAGGTTATTGGTTGGACAGCAGATAATGCTTCCAGTCACTTAGCCACCACCACCCTGTGTTCCACACGGTCAAGTCTCAGTAGCCGTGAGTCTGGACCGCATATTCCTCACCCTGATCCCCCTTCCTCCCACCATGCCGAATACCCAGAGACAACTGATCCCACACTTGGACACTCCGAAGAGTTGTTCACTTTTCCATTTATAGATTCGGGCCTTTCGCCCGGTCCACTTGAAGCGGGAAAAGAGGAGATCGCATGTAGCGATGCCCAAATATTTGAACAGCCACGGTCACACGAAGGCGACGGTGGGAAAGTGTCACAAGAGGTGGACGATGATGAGACACAATTGCCAGAAAGTAAGGAGGAGGACCAGGGTGCGGAAGTGGAAGATGAGGTGGTGGATGATCTAGTAACTGACCCAACCTGGCAGGAGGACATGCAGAGCGAGGACAGCAGCACACAGGGGGAGGGAGGCAGAGCACCCCAACAGGCCGGAAGAAGCAGTGTGGTGGCCGCAGAAAGAAGGCAGGCAACCGTTCCCCGTAACATCAACACGAAGGAAGTTGCCAGTACAACTGTCAGGTCTTCCCGAGTCTGGTTGTTTTTTAAAGACTCTGCTGATAAAACCAAAAAGGCCATTTGCACCACCTGCCAGGCCAGCATCAGCAGAGGTGGCAAAACGACCAGCCTGACCACCACCAGCACGATCAGGCACATGGCAACAAAGCACCCGACTATGTGGGCCGAACCCCAGGATCCAGCAGCAGTGTCTGCAGGTGGCACCACTGCTTCTTCTGCTGTTGTGCGTGCAAGCCAATCCCCTGTCCATGATGCATGCGAAGATGCCTCCTGCCTTGCACCTGTCATTGCACACTGTCAAGTAGCAGCATCAGAAAGCACGTCCATGTCCTTGTCCCAGCGCAGCGTTCAGTTGTCCATACACCAGTCCTTGGAACGCAAGAGCAAATACGCAGCCAACGCCCCACAGGCCACACTACTAGATTCCCACATTTTGTGACTGCTTGCGCTAGAAATGTTGCCTTTTCGGCTCGTGGAGACGGAAGCATTCCGCAACCTGATGGCGGCGGCCATTCCTCGGTACTCGGTCCACAGCCGCCACTATTTCTCCCGATGTGCCGTCCCCGCATTACACAAGCACGTGTCCCAAAACATTAGCCGTGCCCTCAACAACGCAGTTACAGGGAAAGTCCACCTAACCATGGACAAGTGCTTGAGGGTAGGGACGGTACATCTCGCTGACGGCACTCTGGGTTAACACAGTGGAAGCCGGGACCCAGTCAGACCCTGGGACGGAACACGTTCTCCCAACGCCAAGAATTGCGGGCCCTAGATCAATCAGTGTTGCCCCCACAGTCTACAGCTCCTCCTCTTCAGCCTCCATCTCCGAAATGACCACATCAGTCACAAGCTGGAAGCACTGCAGCACTGCCTCGGCCAAGCGGCAACAGGCTGTGCTGAAGCTAATTTACTTAGGTGACAAACCGCACAATACTGAAGAGTTGTGGACAGCTCTGAAAGAGCAGGCAGATCTGTGGCGGACACCGCTGAACCTACAGCCAGGCATGGTCGTGTGTGACAATGGCTGGAACCTGGTGGCGGCTCTGAGGCGAGGCAAGATCACACACGTACCATGCCTGGCCCATGTGCTTAACCTCGTGGTTCAGTGGTTTCTCAAATCCTACCCGGAGCTGCCGGATCTGCTTGTTAAAGTACGCCGCCTGTGTGCCCATTTTAGAAAGTCACCTACAGCTTCTGCCGCCCATGCCGTGTTTCAGCAGCGTTTGCAGCTTCTGTCTCACAGACTGGTATGTGATGTCTCAACGCATTGGAACTCTACACTGCAGATGTTGGGAAGGATTTGAGAGCAGAAGAGAGCAGTTTGTTGAGTACCAGCATCAAGAAGGCCGTCGGTATTCAGTTTAGACTCCACACATAAGACCCCAGGAGTGGACATGGATGTCAGACATATGTACTATCCTCCAAAACTTTGAGGCCTTCACCAAGATGGTGAGCGGCGATGACGCCATAATTAGTGTCACCATCCCGCTTCTCTGTCTTCTGAAACGCTCTCTGCTCACAATCAAAGAGGATGCATGGCAAGTGGAGCATGATAAGATGGAGCAAGGAACCATACAGGGTGATTACACACAGCCCAGCCTCATGTCATCCCAACGTGGATTGGGTGACAATGAGGAAGAGGAGGAAGAATTGGAGCTACTTTCATGTTCTATAGACGGTACTACCTGCACACCTGTCATACCGTCTGTTCAGCGTGGATGGCCAGAGGACAGAGCAGAGGAGGAGGAGGAGGAGAGCATGGTCCGTCATCCTCTTAGTGAAGACACGGAAGTCTTGCCTGTTAGCAGTCTGGCACGCATGGCTGAGTTTATGTTACGGTTCCTTTCCCATGACCCTCGCGTTCTCAAAATTTTGGGTGACCATCATTACTGGTTGGTGACAATTCTAGACCCACGCTACAAGGAGAACTTTCTATCTCTTATTCCTGAGGCGGACAGGTCTACAAAAATGGGGCAGTACCAGAAGGCCCTTGTTGCGGAACTATTAAAAAAATTCCCATCTGAAAACGCTGGCGGCAGAGGTCACAGTTCGTTGGACAACCAAGGAGTACAGGCGAGAGAGACACAACTTCAATTTAGCAGAGGCAGGGGAACACTGTCAAAGTTCTGGGAGAATTTTCTCAGCCCCTCCCATCGCACAGACCTGCTCCTTTATAATGGGAACATTTTTTTTACTGAGACCCTCCTCTATTTCTCTTCAAAGGAGTACTGGGCTGAGTCCGAATTTTTGGCGGCCCTTGCAGTCACTGCATACGCAATAACAGTATAGGAGACCCACTCGTTAATAATGGGAACAACAAACCATAGCCGGCTGATGGCTCTCTAACAATAGTGAGGGCCAACTGCTGGCCTTTTAAGAATAGTAAGGGCCGCCTGATGGCCCTATAAAAATAGGCTTTGTGACTTTCAGAGTCCCTCCATCATACATGAACACCACATGGCCAGATAAGGTTGTAAAATGTTAAAATGACATTTCCCGGTGAATGCATTTGTCTTAAAGAACGTAAAAAAAACAAAACAGTAGGATCTTTCTTTAGTATAAAAGACAGAGTCACCAATGTAACCACATTGTTCAGCTCCTGCACCTCCTCCTCCATTTCCGAAATGACCACATCAGTCACAAGCTGACAGCACTGCCTTGGCCAAGTGGCAACAGGCTGTGCTGAAGATAACATGCTTAATGCTTAGGTGACAAACCGCCCAGCGCTACAGAGCTGTTGAAAGCTGTAACACAGCAGCCTGAGCTGTGGCTCTCAACGCTGAACATACAGCCAGGCATGGTCGTGTGTGACAATGGGCGGAACGTGGTGACGGAGAAATGACAACCGGGGTAGATACGGTTTCCCTCTATGCCAGTCCTTTCACCGAGCTAAAGAATATGGCTGTGGTGAAATACAACTCCCACTGAGAAGCTGTTTCAGATTGAAAACAATTGTGCCCACCAGAGGATTTGATTCTGAGGGCTCACCTTTTTCCCCCGCTCAAGATCCCCATAGCAGCTGCAAAGTTAGCGCTATCATGAACTCTCCTGATGTAGAAGCTAGGGCACACCATAGGATTCATACAAAGTCCTGGCTGGGATTTGAACCCAGGATCCCAGTGCTGCAAGGCTTCAGTGCTAACCACTGAGCCAATGTGCTGCCGTGCACCCTCTGATATCTAACAGGCTGGAGAAACTTGCATCTACTGCCACTCTATCTTTAGATCCTTTGTGAGAAACTAATGTATTTGGGCAGCCACTCAGTCTACCAAATAAAATTCCTGAGAAGGAAATTGTGGATGGCTTCACTACTGTTACTGGGGGCACTGCTAATACCATGGCGTCGTACCATAGTTTACTGGAAATATTCCAGGCTGGTAGGAGGCAAGCAAATTCCCACATAAAAGTACCAGCAGTAATGTTCAGGGACCCGCGCTTGTAGAAGGCAGAGACAATACTGGGAGAAATAGTGACGTCTGGGGACCGAGTATGGACACAAGGCATGAGGCATGTGAAAAGCTTCTGCCTCTACGAGCCTAAAAGGCCACATTTCAAGCGAAAGCTGCTTTAGGGAGCAAGGGGGTTTAGCACCGCAATACGCCCAGTGGTGGTCCGTTTGAGCTTGAACAGAAATAGTCACCCCTGAGTGTGCCAGTATCTGTTTTTAGTTTGGAATATTCCTAGGTATTCTGCAAGGCCAGGTCATAATAAGCCTTCTGGGGCTCACCAGTTAAATAGAGGGCCAGCACCTCCGTCCACTGCTCCTGCGGTAACTTCTCCCGCTCTTCTACCCTTTCAAACAGTCAAAAAGGCTTCCCCATCATTGTGCGGGGTCATTTTTTGCATCGCTGGTTTTACCGCCTTTCGGACGTATGTGTTGTCATCACCTGGACTTGGGGGAAGGGCTGCGGCCTCCCAAGAACCGCCTCTGCAAGCAACTCAATATGTTGCAGCTGTTGTCTGTACTGGTATTGTTGCTGCTGTTGTTGGATTTGTTGCATCAGCAACTTACTCATCTCCTGATGGGCCAGCTGTTGCGCTTTGAAAAGGTGCTTAACCAGGTGCTCCATGCTGTCAGACTTCACCCATGACATGCAGGTTATCCACAGCCGTCACACGCGCTCGATGGGGAAATAGCCTGCATTCTCCACCAGCTGTGATAGATGGGCCCACGCGACTGCACACGGAGAATACAGGAATGCTGTCTCTTTAAATTTCTTAGTGGTTTATTAATTACTGGAGCGAACAACCTCAGTGCTACATATCTCCCCTCTAGTACTTTGCCAGTGACTTTGTCACAGGACCTATTCGAGTCTGCCCATGTTTTTTTTTTACCTTTCTCTGAATCAGCATGTTAGGGTATAGGCTGAACTCAGTAGACTTAAGTCTACTGTGGTAGATCGGCCCACTCGGCTGCATACGGAGAATACAGGAACGCTGTCTCTTTAAATTTCCTAGTGGTTTATTAAAATATGACATAAACCAATGTAGAGTTCATCAAAATAAACACGGTCCTTTTGGTATAATGGCAAAGCAAAAGAAAATGTACAGCACAGTCCATAAATCTGCAGAGATGCGGCCGCTCAGGATTAACAAAAACACACGGTCCAGGTGAGCACAAACACAAGCTCCTCTCTCTGGAGCTGGCCTCTCCAGATACACTGAACAACACATGATTCAACAGGCTGGATTTTTATATCCCAGAAAACACCCCGGAGTGGAGATATTGTGAATAGCCTTCCACCCGCTCTATAGCTGTTCGCATAAAAACCTGGCCCATTAAAAATGGCTGATTGACTCTCTCGGCACATAACATGCTGGAGAAAACGTCCAGGTTTCACATCACAGAAGCGAACAGCCTCAGTGAAACATATCTCCCCTCCAGCACTGTGCCTTAAAAACTAGGAAACAATGTTTTATACAAGGGAAGTAGGGTGGAGGGCATGGCTGTGCAAAGGTCAGAAGGAGGAGGGCGCGGCTGGACAAAGGGCAGGAGGAGGAGGGCGCAGCTGGGTAAAGGGCAGGAGGAGAGCGCGGCTGTGTGCAGGGCATAGGGCGCGGCTAGGCAGGAGGACGCGGCTGTGCAGAACAAAGCGCAGCAGGGGAAAGGAGGAAGGCGCGGCTGGGCAGAAGGAGGACGCGGCTGTGTGCAGGATAGAGGATGCGGCTGGGCAGAACGAGGAGGACGCGGCTGTGTGCAGGACAGAGGGCGTGGCTAGGCAGGAGAACGCGGCTCTGTGCAGGACAGAGGGCGCGGTTGGGCAGAAGGAGGAGGAAGCGACCGTGTGCAGGACAGAGGGCGTGGTTGAGCAGAGGGTAGGATGAGGGTGCGGCTGGGCAGAAGGAGGAGGACACGGCTGTGTGCAGGACAGAGGGCGCGGTTGGGCAGAGGGTAGGAGGAGAGTGTGGCTGGGCAGAAGGAGGACGCGGCTGTGTGCAGGACAGAGGGCGCGGTTGGGCAGAGGGTAGGAGGAGGGCACGGCTGGGCAGGAGGAGGAGGACACGGCTGTGTGCAGGACAGAGGGCGCGGTTGGGCAGAGGGTAGGAGGTGGGTGTGGCTGGGCAGGAGGAGGAGGGCTCGGGTTGGCGCACTGCAGATTTGAATATTCAGCTGAACTTCCTCTTTGCAGGAGTTGCGCACGAATCACTCTCGTCATGTTAAAGGGAAGTATCATGACAGCAGCTACGTAGAGCAACATGGACCCACCGGCCTGGTCTTGGCAAAAGGGGACCCACTTGGTGAATTTAATTTTGGCTCTACCATTGTTCTGGTGTTCGAGGGTCCTCGGGATTTTAAGTTCCATGTGAAGGATGGAGGAAGAATCTTTATGGGCGAAGCTCTAGGACTCCTATGACTTATTTTCCTTTCAACAGAACTTCGAATCAAGTGCAGGACACCCAGACATTTAAGTATTTTACTTTTTTAAGGTTTTTGTGCATTTAACATGATATTATAATAAAATCTAAAAATAGGTGAATTTATTGTCTCATACAAAAACATACAGTTGCTGACATCAGAATAGAGCTGCAAAGTGCTGCTCCAGACACAACACGGGTGTAAAGTGCCACGCGGGAGGACATGACACACGCCTGCAGACTGCGGTCACCTAGGAGTAGTCTCCTCGGGGCATTTTGCCATGCACAAGGGCATGTCTGATGGCCCATCGTAGACCGTACCTCTTCTTCTCTGTGGGGATCACATATGAGTTGGGCATTGGCAGAGCTCGTGGGAGAGGTAACGGTGGTGCCGACATCATCCTCTCGCGGACCCCCCAGCGTAGCTCCTTCCTACTCTTTTCCACAGACAACTGTAGGGCGTCCCAGCTTTGTTTGTATTCTTGGTAGCGTCCTACGGGATCTGAGCGCTGCCGGTACTGCTCAAGCAGGGAATAAGGCGGGATACGGATGAAAGATTTCGCGGCTTGTGACTCCGCACATGAGACTCTGGAATCTTCTAGTTCGGACTCAGCGGAAAGCAGAGACTCATCACACACTTGTACCTGCCCGTCACTTCTCCTCCGTAGCACCTTGCGAGTCAGAGCGGGCACCCTTGGCTTCCCGAGCACTTGAGCCCCCACTGTGACTGTGTGTTTCGTGTAGGAGTCCATATCTTCCCTGTGTGCTGGGGCCTTAAAAACACACTCCTGACTAGAAGCCGGCGCTGTCCATGCAGGAAGCTTGTCCCAACAAGGAGGGGCCCATTCACACACAGAAGTTCCACCATTCTCCTTCCCGAGATCTTCAGTGTCTTCACAGGATCCCGAGCAATCTTCCAGTACAGCTCGGCTGCGCATCAGAAACTCAAGGTCTTCTTTGAATTGTAGAAGCCTTGGCTGGGGAACAGAGGTGAATCCCAAAAGAGAGAGCTCAGAGCGCAGCTCCTCCTCCGAGACAGTCAGTGGAGCGCTCTGGAGAGAGCTGTCTGAGGAAAGCTCATGTAACCTGCCGGGGTTTGCTGTTCTGCTGGACAGAGACATGTCGCTGCTCAACACTGACATCTTACACTGCGGAGAAGACCCTGGAAAACACAGGAGAAGGGGAATCAGAGATGATCAAGACGGGCGCTCGCCCCAGGGATTGTTCACATGGGCTATCATATTGTCAAAAAGGAGCCGCCGGGGGAGGGGGCGCGGCCGCAGGGAGGAGCCGCCAGAGGAGGGGGCGCGGCCGCAGAGAGGAGCCGCCAGAGGAGGGGGCGCGGGGAGGAGCCGTCAGAGGAGGGGGCGAGGACGCAGGGAGGAGCCGCCAGAGGAGGGGGCGTGGGGAGGAGCCGTCAGAGGAGGGAGCGCAGCCAAACAGAGGAGCCATCAGAGGAGGGAGCGCGGACGCAGGGAGGAGCCGCAAGAGGAGGGGGCGCGGGGAGGAGCCGTCAGAGGAGGGGGCGCAGCCAAACAGAGGAGCCGTCAGAGGAGGGGGACGCGGACGCAGGGAGGAGCCGTCAGAGGAGGGGGGCGCGGACGCAGGGAGGAGCCGCCAGAGGAGGGGGCGCGGCCAAAGGGAGGAGCCACCAGAGGAGGGGGCGCGGCCGCAGGGAGGAGCCGCCAGAGGAGGGGGCGCGGCCAAACAGAGGAGCGGCCAGAGGAGGGGGCGCGGCCACAGGAAGGAGCCGCCAGAGGAGGGGGCGCGGGGAGGAGCCGTCAGAGGAGGGAGCGCAGCCAAACAGAGGAGCCATCAGAGGAGGGGGCGCGGGGAGGAGCAGTCAGAGGAGGGGGCGAGGACGCAGGGAGGAGCCGCCAGAGGAAGGGGCGCGGGGAGGAGCCGTCAGAGGAGGGGGCGCAGCCAAACAGAGGAGCCATCAGAGGAGGGAGCGCGGACGCAGGGAGGAGCCGTCAGAGGAGGGGGAGCGGACGCAGGGAGGAGCCGCCAGAGGAGGGGGCGCGGGGAGGAGCCGTCAGAGGAGGGGGCGCAGCCAAACAGAGGAGCCATCAGAGGAGGGAGCGCGGACGCAGGGAGGAGCCGTCAGAGGAGGGGGGCGCGGCCGCAGGGAGGAGCCGTCAGAGGAGGGGGGCGCGGCCGCAGGGAGGAGCCGTCAGAGGAGGGGGCGCGGCCAAAGGGAGGAGCCGCCAGAGGAGGGGGCGCGGCCAAAGGGAGAAGCCGCCAGAGGAGGGGGCGCGGCCGCAGGGAGGAGCCGCCAGAGGAGGGGGCGCGGCCAAACGGAGGAGTCGCCAGAGGAGGGGGCGCGGCCGCAGGAAGGAGCCGCCAGAGGAGGGGGCGCGGGGAGGAGCCGTCAGAGGAGGGAGCGCAGCCAGAGGAGCCATCAGAGGAGGGGGCGCGGGGAGGAGCAGTCAGAGGAGGGGGCGAGGACGCAGGGAGGAGCCGCCAGAGGAAGGGGCGCGGGGAGGAGCAGTCAGAGGAAGGGGCGCGGGGAGGAGCAGTCAGAGGAAGGGGCGAGGACGCAGGGAGGAGCCGCCAGAGGAAGGGGCGCGGGGAGGAGCCGTCAGAGGAGGGGGCGCAGCCAAACAGAGGAGCCATCAGAGGAGGGAGCGCGGACGCAGGGAGGAGCCGTCAGAGGAGGGGGAGCGGACGCAGGGAGGAGCCGTCAGAGGAGGGGGGCGCGGACGCAGGGAGGAGCCGCCAGAGGAGGGGACGCGGGGAGGAGCCGCCAGAGGAGGGGGCACGGACGCAGGGAGGAGCCATCAGAGGAGAGGGCGCAGCCAAACAGAGGAGCAATCAGAGGAGGGAGCGCGGACGCAGGGAGGAGCCGTCAGAGGAGGGGGGCGCGGACGCAGGGAGGAGCCGTCAGAGGAGGGGGGCGCGGACGCAGGGAGGAGCCGTCAGAGGAGGGGGGCGCGGACGCAGGGAGGAGCCGTCAGAGGAGGGGGGCGCGGACGCAGGGAGGAGCCGCCAGAGGAGGGGGGCGCGGCCGCAGGGAGGAGCCGCCAGAGGAGGGGGGCGCGGCCGCAGGGAGGAGCCGCCAGAGGAGGGGGGCGCGGCCGCAGGGAGGAGCCGCCAGAGGGGGCGCGGCCGCAGGGAGGAGCCGCCAGAGGAGGGGGCGCAGCCAAACAGAGGAGCCGCCAGAGGAGGGGGCGCGGCCACAGGAAGGAGCCGCCAGAGGAGGGAGCGCGGCCACAGGAAGGAGCCGCCAGAGGAGGGGGCGCGGGGAGGAGCCGTCAGAGGAGGGGGCGCAGCCAAACAGAGGAGCCATGAGAGGAGGGGGCGCGGGGAGGAGCAGTCAGAGGAGGGGGCGAGGACGCAGGGAGGAGCCGCCAGAGGAGGGGACGCGGGGAGGAGCTGCCAGAGGAGGGGGCACGGACGCAGGGAGGAGCCATCAGAGGAGGGGGCGCAGGGAGGAGCCGCCAGAGGAGGGGACGCGGGGAGGAGCCGCCAGAGGAGGGGGCGCGGAGAGGAGCCATCAGAGGAGGGGGCGCGGACGCAGGGAGGAGACGCCAGAGGAGGGGGCGCGGACGCAGGGAGGAGACGCCAGAGGAGGGGGCGCGGGGAAGAGCCGCCAGAGGAGGGGGAGCAGCCAAACAGAGGAGCCGCCAGAGGAGGGAGCGCGGCCGCAGGGAGGAGCCATCAGAGGAGGGGGCGCGGACGCAGGGAGGAGCCATCAGAGGAGGGGGCGCGGACGCAGGGAGGAGCCATCAGAGGAGGGGGCGAGGGGAGGAGCCGCCAGAGGAGGGGGCGCGGGCGCAGAGAGGAGCCATCAGAGGAGGAGGAGGGGACGCGGGGAGGAGCCGCCAGAGGAGGGAGCGCGGCCGCAGGGAGGAGCCGCCAGAGGAGGGGGCGCGGCCGCAGGGAGGAGCCGCCAGAGGAGGGGGCGCGGCCGCAGGGAGGAGCCGCCAGAGGAGGGGGGCGCGGCCGCAGGGAGGAGCCGCCAGAGGAGGGGGCGCGGCCGCAGGGAGGAGCCGTCAGAGGAGGGGGCGCGGCCGCAGGGAGGAGCCGCCAGAGGAGGGGGCGCGGCCGCAGGGAGGAGCCGCCAGAGGAGGGGGCGCGGCCGCAGGGAGGAGCCGCCAGAGGAGGGGGCGCGGCCGCAGGGAGGAGCCGCCAGAGGAGGGGGCGCGGCCGCAGGGAGGAGCCGCCAGAGGAGGGGGCGCGGGGAAGAGCCGCCAGAGGAGGGGGAGCAGCCAAACAGAGGAGCCGCCAGAGGAGGGAGCGCAGCCGCAGGGATGAGCCGCCAGAGGGGGGGCGCGGCCGCAGGGAGGAGCCGCCAGAGGAGGTGGCGCGGCCGCAGGGAGGAGCCGCCAGAGGAGGTGGCGCGGCCGCATGGAGGAGCCGCCAGAGGAGGGGGCGCGGGCGCAGAGAGGAGCCGCCAGAGGAGGGGGCGCGGGCGCAGAGAGGAGCCGCCAGAGGAGGGGGGCGAGGCCGCAGGGAGGAGCCGCCAGAGGAGGGGGCGCGGCCGCAGGGAGGAGCCGCCAGAGGAGGGGGCGCGGCCGCAGGGAGGAGCCGCCAGAGGAGGGGGCGCGGCCGCAGGGAGGAGCCGCCAGAGGAGGGGGCGCGGCCGCAGGGAGGAGCCGCCAGAGGAGGGGGCGCGGCCGCAGGGAGGAGCCGCCAGAGGAGGGGGCGCGGCCGCAGGGAGGAGCCGCCAGAGGAGGGGGCGCGGCCGCAGGGAGGAGCCGCCAGAGGAGGGGGCGCGGCCGCAGGGAGGAGCCGCCAGAGGAGGGGGCGCGGCCGCAGGGAGGAGCCGCCAGAGGAGGGGGCGCGGCCGCAGGGAGGAGCCGCCAGAGGAGGGGGCGCGGCCGCAGGGAGGAGCCGCCAGAGGAGGGGGCGCGGGGAGGAGCCGTCAGAGGAGGGGGCGCGGGGAGGAGCCACCAGAGGAGGGGGCGCGGGGAGGAGCCACCAGAGGAGGGGGCGCGGGGAGGAGCCGCCAGAGGAGGGGGCACGGACGCAGGGAGGAGCCGTCAGAGGGGGCGCGGGGAGGAGCCGCCAGAGGAGGGGGCGCGGGCGCAGAGAGGAGCCATCAGAGGAGGAGGAGGGGACGCGGGGAGGAGCCGCCAGAGGAGGGAGCGCGGCCACAGGGAGGAGCCGCCAGAGGAGGGGGCGCGGCCGCAGGGAGGAGCCGCCAGAGGAGGGGGCGCGGCCGCAGGGAGGAGCCGCCAGAGGAGGGGGCGCGGCCGCAGGGAGGAGCCGCCAGAGGAGGGGGCGCGGCCGCAGGGAGGAGCCGCCAGAGGAGGGGGAGCGGCCACACAGAGGAGGGGGAGCGGCCACACAGAGGAGGGGGAGCGGCCACACAGAGGAGGGGGAGCGGCCACACAGAGGAGGGGGAGCGGCCACACAGAGGAGCCGTCAGGGGAGGGGGAGCAGCCACACAGAGGAGCCGTCAGAGGAGGGGGAGCAGCCACACAGAGGAGCCGTCAGAGGAGGGGGAGCAGCCACACAGAGGAGCCATCAGAGGAGGGGGAGCAGCCACACAGAGGAGCCATCAGAGGAGGGGGAGCAGCCACACAGAGGAGGGGGAGCAGAGGAGGGGGAGCAGCCACACAGAGGAGGGGGAGCAGCCACACAGAGGAGCCGTCAGAGGAGGGGGAGCAGCCACACAGAGGAGCCATCAGAGGAGGGGGAGCAGCCACACAGAGGAGCCATCAGAGGAGGGGGAGCAGAGGAGGGGGAGCAGCCACACAGAGGAGGGGGAGCAGCCACACAGAGGAGGGGGAGCAGCCACACAGAGGAGGGGGAGCAGCCACACAGAGGAGGGGGAGCAGCCACACAGAGGAGCCATCAGGGGAGGGGGAGCAGCCACACAGAGGAGCCGTCAGGGGAGGGGGAGCAGCCACACAGAGGAGCCATCAGAGGAGGGGGAGCAGCCACACAGAGGAGCCATCAGAGGAGGGGGAGCAGCCACACAGAGGAGCCATCAGAGGAGAGGGAGCAGCCACACAGAAGAGCCATCAGAGGAGGGGGAGCAGCCACACAGAGGAGGGGGAGCAGCCACACAGAGGAGCCATCAGAGGAGGGGGAGCAGCCACACAGAGGAGGGGGAGCAGCCACACAGAGGAGGGGGAGCAGCCACACAGAGGAGGGGGAGCAGCCACACAGAGGAGCCATCAGAGGAGGGGGAGCAGCCACACAGAGGAGGGGGAGCAGCCACACAGAGGAGCCATCAGAGGAGGGGGAGCAGCCACACAGAGGAGCCATCAGAGGAGGGGGAGCAGCCACACAGAGGAGCCATCAGAGGAGGGGGAGCAGCCACACAGAGGAGCCATCAGAGGAGGGGGAGCAGCCACACAGAGGAGCCATCAGAGGAGGGGGAGCAGCCACACAGAGGAGTCATCAGAGGAGGGGGAGCAGCCACACAGAGGAGCCATCAGAGGAGGGGGAGCAGCCACACAGAGGAGCCATCAGAGGAGGGGGAGCAGCCACACAGAAGAGGGGGAGCAGCCACACAGAAGAGGGGGAGCAGCCACACAGAAGAGGGGGAGCAGCCACACAGAGGAGCCGTCGGGAGAAGGGGCGCAGCCGCACAGAGGAGCCGTCGGGGGAGGGGGCACAGCCACATTCCGCCGGCCTCCTCGCTGCTTTGTTAACTGATGAATAAGAAACAGATTTCAGCCGTCTCCTGATGCGCACTAAACAATCTAGAGAGCTGCTCAGGAAATAAATCATTATTAATATGATTGGGGCCCATGCCCCTCACTCTGTGCTGCGCTCCCCTCCTCTCCTGTCTCCGCTGAGCTCCACTCTCCTCCGCTCCTGTCCCCGCTCTATGCTCCGCTCGCGTCCCCGCACTGTGCTCCGCTCTGCTCTCCTCCGCTCCTATACCCGCTCTGTGCTCCGCTCTCCTCTGCTCCTGTCCCCGCTCTCCTATGTTCTGTGTTCCGCTCTCCTCCGCTCCTGTCCCCGCTCTGTGCTCCGCTCGCCTCCGCTCCTGTCCCTGCTCTCCTATGTTCTGTGCTCCGCCCTCCTCCGCTCCTGTCCCTGCTCTCCTATGCTCTGTGCTCCGCTCGCCTCCGCTCCTGTCCCTGCTCTCCTATGTTCTGTGCTCCGCCCTCCTCCGCTCCTGTCCCTGCTCTCCTATGTTCTGTGCTCCGCCCTCCTCCGCTCCTGTCCCTGCTCTCCTATGCTCTGTGCTCCGCTCGCCTCCGCTCCTGTCCCCGCTCTCCTATGCTCTGTGCTCCGCTCGCCTCCGCTCCTGTCCCCGCTCTCCTATGCTCTGTGCTCCGTTCTCCTCCGCTCCTGTCCCCGCCCTCCTCCGCTCCTGTCCCTGCTCTCCTATGCTCTGTGCTCCGCCCTCCTCCCCTATGCTCTGTGCTCCGCTCTCCTCCGCTCCTGTCCCCGCTCTGTGCTCCGTTCCCCTCCGCTCCTGTCCCCGCTCTGTGCTCCGTTCCCCTCCGCTCCTGTCCCCGCTCTCCTATGCTCTGTGCTCCGCCCTCCTCCGCTCCTGTCCCTGCTCTCCTATGCTCTGTGCTCCGCTCTTGTCCCCGCTCTGTGCTCCGTTCCTCTCCGCTCCTGTCCCTGCTATACTATGCTCTGTGCTCCGCTCACCTCCGGTCCGTGCTCCGCTCCTGTCCCCGCTCTCCTATGCTCTGTGCTCCGCTCTCCTCCGCTCCTGTCCCCGGTCTGTGCTCCGCTCTCCTCCGCTCTCCTCCGCTCCTGTCCCCGCTCTCCTATGTTCTGTTCTCCTCCGCTCCTGTCCCCGCTCTGTGCTCCGCTCGCCTCCGCTCTTGTCCCTGCTCTCCTATGCTCTGTGCTCCGCCCTCCTCCGCTCCTGTCCCTGCTCTCCTATGCTCTGTGCTCCGCTCGCCTCCGCTCCTGTCCCCGCTCTGTGCTCCGCTCCTGTCCCTGCTCTCCTATGCTCTGTGCTCAGCTCTCCTCCGCTCCTGTCCCCGCTCTCCTATGCTCTGTGCTCCGCCCTCCTCCGCTCCTGTCCCTGCTCTCCTATGCTCTGTGCTCCGCCCTCCTCCGCTCCTGTCCCTGCTCTCCTATGCTCTGTGCTCCGCCCTCCTTCGCTCCTGTCCCTGCTCTCCTATGCTCTGTGCTCCGCTCGCCTCCGCTCCTGTCCCTGCTCTCCTATGCTCTGTGCTCCGCTCTCCTCCGCTCCTGTCCCCGCTCTGTGCTCCGTTCCCCTCCGCTCCTGTCCCCGCTCTCCTATGCTCTGTGCTCCGCCCTCCTCCGCTCCTGTCCCTGCTCTCCTATGCTTTGTGCTCCGCTCGCCTCCGCTCCTGTCCCCGCTCTGTGCTCCGCTCCTGTCCCTGCTCTCCTATGCTCTGTGCTCCGCTCTCCTCCTGTCCCCGCTCTCCTATGCTCTGTGCTCCGCTCTCCTCCGCTCCTATCCCCGCTCTCCTATGTTCTGTGCTCCGCCCTCCTCCGCTCCTGTCCCTGCTCTCCTATGCTCTGTGCTCCGCCCTCCTCCGCTCCTGTCCCTGCTCTCCTATGCTCTGTGCTCCGCTCGCCTCCGCTCCTGTCCCCGCTCTGTGCTCCGCTCCCCTCCTGTCCCTGCTCTCCTATGCTCTGTGCTCCGCTCTCCTCCGCTCCTGTCCCCGCTCTGTGCTCCGTTCCCCTCCGCTCCTGTCCCCGCTCTCCTCCGCTCCTGTCCCTGCTCTCCTATGCTCTGTGCTCCGCTCGCCTCCGCTCCTGTCCCCGCTCTGTGCTCCGCTCCTGTCCCTGCTCTCCTATGCTCTGTGCTCCGCTCTTGTCCCCGCTCTGTGCTCCGTTCCCCTCCGCTCCTGTCCCTGCTCTCCTATGCTCTGCTCATCTCCGGTCCGTGCTCCGCTCCTGTCCCCGCTCTCCTATGCTCTGTGCTCCGCTCTCGTCCCCGCTACTGTCCCTGCTCTCCTATACTCTGTGCTCCGCTCCTGTCCCTGCTCTCCTATGCTCTGTGCTCCGCTCTCCTCCGCTCCTGTCCCCGCTCTGTGCTCCGCTCTCCTCCCCTCCTGTCCCCGCTCTGTGCTCCGCTCTCCTCCCCTCCTGTCCCCGCTTTGTGCTACCCTCTCCTCCGCTCCTGTCCCTGCTCTCCTATGCTCTGTGCTCTGCTCGCCTCAGCTCCTGTCCCCACTCTCCTATGCTCTGTGCTCCACTCTCCTATGCTCTGTGCTCCACTCTCCTCCGCTCCTGTCCCCGCTCTCCTATGCTCTGTGCTCCGCTCTCCTCCGCTCCTGTCCCAGCTCTAGGCTCCCTTCTCCTCCTCTGCTGTCTCCGCTCTGTGCTCGCTCCTGTCCCTGCTCTCCTATGCTCTGTGCTCCGCTCTCCTCCGCTCTTGTCCCCGCTCTGTGCTCCGCTCCTGTCCCTGCTCTCCTATGCTCTGTGCTCCACTCTCCTCCGCTCCTGTCCCTGCTCTCCTATGCTCTGTGCTCCGCTCCTGTCCCTGCTCTCCTATGCTCTGTGCTCCGCTCGCCTACGCTCCTGTCCCCGCTCCGCTCCTGATCCCGCTCTGTGCTCCGCTCTCCTCCGCTCCTGTCCCCGCTCTATGCTCTGTGCTCCGCTCTTGTCCCCGCTCTCCTATGCTGTGCTCCATTCTTGTCCCCGCTCTTTGCTCCGCTCTCCTCCGCTCCAGTCCCCGGCTCTCATCCGCTCCAGTCCCCACTCTCCTATGCTCTTTGCTCAGCTCTCCTCCGCTCTGTGCTCCGCTCCTGGCCCCGCTCTCCTCGACTCCTGTCCCCGCTCTGTGCTCCGCTCTCCTCTGCTTTCGTCCCCGCTCTGTGCTCCGCTCTCCTCCGCTCCTGTCCTTGCTCTGTGCTCCGCCCTCCTCGGCTCCTGTCCCCGCTCTCCTATGCTCTGTGCTCCGCTCTCCTCCGCTCCTGTCCCTGCTCTCCTATGCTCTGTGCTCCGCTCGCCTCCGCTCCTGTCCCTGCTCTCCTATGCTCTGTGCTCCGCTCTCCTCCGCTCCTGTCCCAGCTCTGTGCTCCGCTCTCCTCCGCTCCTGATCCCGCTCTGTGCTCCGCTCTCCTCCGCTCCTGTCCCCGCTCTGTGCTCCGCTCCTGTCCCTGCTCTGTGCTCTGCTCTCCTCCGCTCCAGTCCCCACTCTCCTATGCTCTTTGCTCCGCTCTCCTCCGCTCTGTGCTCCGCTTTCCTCTGCTTTTGTCCCCACTCTGTGCTCCGGTCTCCTCCGCTCCTGTCCCCGATCTGTGCTCCGCTCTCCTCCACTCCTGTCCACGCTCTGTGCTCCGCTCTCCTCCGCTCCTGTCCCCGCTCTCCTCCGCTCCTGGCCCCGCTCTCCTATGCTCTGTGCTCCGCTCTTGTCCCCTCTCTTTGCTCCGCTCTCCTCCGCTCCTGTCCCCGCTCTCCTATGCTCTGTGCGCCGCTCTATTCCCCGATCTTTGCTCCGTTCTCCTATACTCTTTGCTCCGCTCTCCTCCGCTCCTGTCCCCGCTCTCCTCCGCTCCTGATCCCGCTCTGTGCTCCGCTCTCCTCCGCTCCAGTCCCCACTCTCCTATGCTCTTTGCTCAGCTCTCCTCCGCTTTGTGCTCCGCTCCTGGCCCCGCTCTCCTCTGCTTTCGTCCCCGCTCTGTGCTCCGCTCTCCTCCGCTCCTGTCCTTGCTCTGTGCTCCGCCCTCCTCGGCTCCTGTCCCCGCTCTCCTATGCTCTGTGCTCCGCTCTCCTCCGCTCCTGTCCCTGCTCTCCTATGCTCTGTGCTCCGCTCTCCTCCGCTCCTGTCCCAGCTCTGTGCTCCGCTCCTGATCCCGCTCTGTGCTCCGCTCTCCTCTCCGCTCCTGTCCCTGCTCTCCTCCGCTCCTGGCCCTGCTCTGTGCTCTGCTCTCCTCCGTTCCTGTCCCCGCTCTCCTATGCTCTGTGCTCCGCTCTTGTCCCCGCTCTTTGCTCCGCTCTCCTCCGCTTTTGTCCCCACTCTCCTATGCTCTTTGCTCCGCTCTCCTCCGCTTTTGTCCCCACTCTGTGCTCCGGTCTCCTCCGCTCCTGTCCCCGCTCTGTGCTCTGCTCTCCTCCGCTCCTGTCCCCGCTCTCCTCCGCTCCTGGCCCCGCTCTCCTATGCTCTGTGCTCCGCTCTTGTCACCTCTCTTTGCTCCGCTCTCCTCCGCTCCTGTCCCCGTTCTCCTATGCGCTGTGCGCCGCTCTATTCCCCGATCTTTGCTCCGTTCTCCTATACTCTTTGCTCCGCTCTCCTCCGCTCCTGTCCCCGCTCTCCTCCGCTCCTGATCCCGCTCTGTGCTCCGCTCTCCTCCGCTCCTGGCCCCGCTCTCCTATGCTCTGTGCTCCGCTCCTGTCCCCGCTCTCCTATGCTCTGTGCTCCGCTCTTGTCCCCACTCTTTGCTCCGCTCTCCTATGCTCTTTGCTCCGCTCTCCTCCGCTCCTGTCCCCGCTCTCCTATACTCTTTGCTCCGCTCTCCTCCGCTCCTGGCCCCGTTCTGTGCTCCGCACTCCTCCGCTCCTGTCCCCGCTCTGTGCTCCGCACTCCTCCGCTCCTGTCCCCGCTCTCCTCCGCTCTGTGCTCCGCTCTTGGCCACGCTCTCCTCTGCTCCTGTCCCCACTCGCCTCCGCTCCTGTCCCCACTCCTGTCCTCGCTCTGTGCTCCGCTCCTGTCCCCGCTCTGTGCTCCGCTCACCTCCGGTCCGTGCTCGGCTCCTGTCCCCGCTCTCTTATGCTCTGTGCTCCGCTCGCCTCCGCTCCTGTCCCCGCTCCTGTCCCAGCTCTGTGCTCCGCTCTCCTATGCTCTGTGCTCCGCTCTCCTCCCCTCCTGTCTCCGCTCCCCTCCTGTCCCCGCTTTGTGCTCCCCTCTCCTCCGCTCCTGTCCCTGCTCTCCTATGCTCTGTGCTCCGCTCGCCTCCGCTCCTGTCCCCGCTCTTGTCCCTGCTCCGCTCTCATGTCTCCGCTCTGTGCTCCGCTCCTGTCCCTGCTCTCCTATGCTCTGTGCTCCGCTCCTGTCCCCGCTCTGTGCTCCGCTTGCCTCAGCTCCTGTCCCCGATTTGTGCTCCGCTCCTGTCCCTGCTCTCCTATGCTCTGTGCTCCGCTCCTGTCCCTGCTCTGTGCTCCGCTCCTGTCCCTACTCTCCTATGCTCTGTGCTCCGCTCGCATCCATACTCTCCTATGCTCTGTGCTCCGCTCCTGATCCCGCTCCTGTCCCCGCTCTCCTCCGCTCCTGTCCCCGCTCTCCTCCGCTCCTGTCCCCGCTCTCCTTCGCTCCTGTCCATGCTCGGTGCTCCGCTCTTGTCCCCGCTGTGCTCCGCTCTCCACCGCTCCTGTCCCCGCTCTGTGCTCCGCTCTCCTATGCGCTTTGCTCCGCTCTTGTCCCCGCTCCTGTCCCCGTTCTCCTCCGCTCTGTGCTCCGCTCTCTTCCCTGCTCCGCTCTCCTCCGCTCCTGTTCCCGCTCTGTGCTCCGCTCTCCTCCGCTCCTGTTCCCGCTCTGTGCTCCGCTCCTGTTCCTGCTGTGCTCCGCTCCTGTCCCCGCTCTGTGCTCCGCTCTCCTCCGCTCCTGTCCCCGCTCTGTGCTCCGCTCTCCTCCGCTCCTGTCCCCGCTCTGTGCTCCGCTCTTGTCCCCGCTCTGTGCTCCGCTCTCCTCCGCGCTCTGTGCTCCGCTCTCCTCCGCTCCTGTCCCCGCTCTGTGCTCCGCTCCTGTCCCCGCTCTGTGCTCCGCTCCCCTCCGCTCCTGTCCCTGCTCTGTGCTCCTCTCTCCTCCGCTCCTGTCCCTGCTCTGTGCTCCTCTCTCCTCCGCTCCTGTCCCCGCTCTGTGCTCCACTCACCTCTGCTCCTGTCCCCGCTCTGTGCTCCTCTCTCCTCCGCTCCTGTCCCCGCTCTGTGCTCCGCTCACCTCCGCTCCTGTCCCCGCTCTGTGCTCCGCTCACCTCCGCTCCTGTCCCCGCTCTGTGCTCCGCTCACCTCCGCTCCTGTCCCCGCTCTGTGCTCCGCTCACCTCCGCTCCTGTCCCCGCTCTGTGCTCCGCTCACCTCCGCTCCTGTCCCCGCTCTGTGCTCCGCTCACCTCCGCTCCTGTCCCCGCTCTGTGCTCCGCTCACCTCCGCTCCTGTCCCCGCTCACCTCCGCTCCTGTCCTCGCTCTGTGCTCCTCTCTCCTCCGCTCCTGTCCCCGCTCTGTGCTCCGCTCTCCTCCGCTCCTGTCCTATGCTCTGTGCTCCTGTCTCCGCTCTGTGCTCCGCTCTCCTCCGCTCCTGTCTCCGCTCTGTGCTCCGCTCCTGTCTCCCGCGCCATCTTTACCTCTCCTGCTGCCGCTCCTGTCCTATGCTCTGTGCTCCTGTCTCCGCTCCTGTCCCCGCTCTGTGCTCCTCTCTCCTCCGCTCCTGTCCCCGCTCTGTGCTCCGCTCCTGTCCCCGCTCTGTCCCCCGCGCCATCTTTACCTCTCCTGCTGCCGCTCCTGTCCTATGCTCTGTGCACCGCTCTCCTCCGCTCCTGTCCCCGCTCTGTGCTCCGCTCTCCTCCGCTCCTGTCCCCGCTCTGGGCTCCGCTCCTGTCTCCGCTCTGTGCTCCGCTCTCCTCCGCTCTGTGCTCCGCTCTCCTCTGCTCCTGTCCCCGCTCTGTGCTCCTCTCTCCTCCGCTCCTGTCCCCGCTCTGTGCTCCGCTCCTGTCCCCGCTCTGTGCTCCTCTCTCCTCCGCTCCTGTCCCCGCTCTGTGCTCCGCTCCTGTCCCCGCTCTGTGCTCCGCTCCTGTCCCCGCTCTGTGCTCCTCTCTCCTCCGCTCCTGTCCCCGCTCTGTGCTCCGCTCTCCTCCGCTCCGTGCTCCTCTCTCCTCCGCTCCTGTCCCCGCTCTGTGCTCCGCTCTCCTCCGCTCCTGTCCCCGCTCTGTGCTCCTCTCTCCTCCGCTCCTGTCCCCGCTCTGTGCTCCTCTCTCCTCCGCTCCTGTCCCCGCTCTGTGCTCCTCTCTCCTCCGCTCCTGTCCCCGCTCTGTGCTCCTCTCTCCTCCGCTCCTGTCCCCGCTCTGTGCTCCGCTCTCCTCCGCTCCTGTCCCCGCTCTGTGCTCCTCTCTCCTCCGCTCCTGTCTCCTCTCTCCTCCGCTCCTGTCCCCGCTCTGTGCTCCTCTCTCCTCCGCTCTGTGCTCCGCTCTGTGCTCCGCTCTCCTCCGCTCCTGTCCCCGCTCTGTGCTCCGCTCTCCTCCGCTCCTGTCCCCGCTCTGTGCTCCGCTCTCCCCCGCTCCTGTCCCCGCTCTGTGCTCCTGTCTCCGCTCTGTGCTCCGCTCTCCTCCGCTCCTGTCCCCGCTCTGTGCTCCTCTCTCCCCCGCTCCTGTCCCCGCTCTGTGCTCCTGTCTCCGCTCTGGGCTCCGCTCCTGTCCCCGCTCTGTGCTCCTGTCTCCGCTCTGTGCTCCGCTCCTGTCCCCGCTCTGTCCTCCGCTCTGGGCTCCGCTCTCCCCCGCTCCTGTCCCCGCTCTGTGCTCCTGTCTCCGCTCTGTGCTCCGCTCCTGTCCCCGCTCTGTGCTCCGCTCTCCCCCGCTCCTGTCCCCGCTCTGTGCTCCGCTCTCCCCCGCTCCTGTCCCCGCTCTGTGCTCCGCTCTCCCCCGCTCCTGTCCCCGCTCTGTGCTCCGCTCTCCCCCGCTCCTGTCCCCGCTCTGTGCTCCGCTCTCCCCCGCTCCTGTCCCCGCTCTGTGCTCCGCTCTCCCCCGCTCCTGTCCCCGCTCTGTGCTCCTCTCTCCTCCGCTCCTGTCCCCGCTCTGTGCTCCGCTCTCCTCCGCTCCTGTCCCCGCTCTGTGCTCCTCTCTCCTCCGCTCCTGTCCCCGCTCTGTGCTCCTCTCTCCTCCGCTCCTGTCCCCGCTCTGTGCTCCTCTCTCCTCCGCTCCTGTCCCCGCTCTGTGCTCCTCTCTCCTCCGCTCCTGTCCCCGCTCTGTGCTCCGCTCTCCTCCGCTCCTGTCCCCGCTCTCCTCCGCTCCTGTCCCCGCTCTGTGCTCCTCTCTCCTCCGCTCCTGTCCCCGCTCTGTGCTCCGCTCTCCTCCGCTCCTGTCCCCGCTCTGTGCTCCTCTCTCCTCCGCTCCTGTCTCCTCCGCTCCTGTCCCCGCTCTGTGCTCCTCTCTCCTCCGCTCCTGGCTCCGCTCTGTGCTCCGCTCTCCCCCGCTCCTGTCCCCGCTCTGTGCTCCTGTCTCCGCTCTGTGCTCCGCTCTCCTCCGCTCCTGTCCCCGCTCTGTGCTCCGCTCCTGTCCCCGCTCTGTGCTCCGCTCTCCCCCGCTCCTGTCCCCGCTCTGTGCTCCTGTCTCCGCTCTGTGCTCCGCTCTCCTCCGCTCCTGTCCCCGCTCTGTGCTCCTCTCTCCCCCGCTCCTGTCCCCGCTCTGTGCTCCTGTCTCCGCTCTGGGCTCCGCTCCTGTCCCCGCTCTGTGCTCCTGTCTCCGCTCTGTGCTCCGCTCCTGTCCCCGCTCTGTCCTCCGCTCTGGGCTCCGCTCTCCCCCGCTCCTGTCCCCGCTCTGTGCTCCTGTCTCCGCTCTGTGCTCCGCTCCTGTCCCCGCTCTGTGCTCCGCTCTCCCCCGCTCCTGTCCCCGCTCTGTGCTCCGCTCTCCCCCGCTCCTGTCCCCGCTCTGTGCTCCGCTCTCCCCCGCTCCTGTCCCCGCTCTGTGCTCCGCTCTCCCCCGCTCCTGTCCCCGCTCTGTGCTCCGCTCTCCCCCGCTCCTGTCCCCGCTCTGTGCTCCGCTCTCCCCCGCTCCTGTCCCCGCTCTGTGCTCCTCTCTCCTCCGCTCCTGTCCCCGCTCTGTGCTCCGCTCTCCTCCGCTCCTGTCCCCGCTCTGTGCTCCTCTCTCCTCCGCTCCTGTCCCCGCTCTGTGCTCCTCTCTCCTCCGCTCCTGTCCCCGCTCTGTGCTCCTCTCTCCTCCGCTCCTGTCCCCGCTCTGTGCTCCTCTCTCCTCCGCTCCTGTCCCCGCTCTGTGCTCCGCTCTCCTCCGCTCCTGTCCCCGCTCTCCTCCGCTCCTGTCCCCGCTCTCCTCCGCTCCTGTCCCCGCTCTGTGCTCCTCTCTCCTCCGCTCCTGTCCCCGCTCTGTGCTCCGCTCTCCTCCGCTCCTGTCCCCGCTCTGTGCTCCTCTCTCCTCCGCTCCTGTCTCCTCTCTCCTCCGCTCCTGTCCCCGCTCTGTGCTCCTCTCTCCTCCGCTCCTGGCTCCGCTCTGTGCTCCGCTCTCCCCCGCTCCTGTCCCCGCTCTGTGCTCCTGTCTCCGCTCTGTGCTCCGCTCTCCTCCGCTCCTGTCCCCGCTCTGTGCTCCGCTCTCCTCCGCTCCTGTCCCCGCTCTGTGCTCCGCTCTCCCCCGCTCCTGTCCCCGCTCTGTGCTCCGCTCTCCCCCGCTCCTGTCCCCGCTCTGTGCTCCTGTCTCCGCTCTGTGCTCCTCTCTCCCCCGCTCCTGTCCCCGCTCTGTGCTCCTGTCTCCGCTCTGGGCTCCGCTCCTGTCCCCGCTCTGTGCTCCTGTCTCCGCTCCTGTCCCCGCTCTGTCCTCCGCTCTGGGCTCCGCTCTCCCCCGCTCCTGTCCCCGCTCTGTGCTCCTGTCTCCGCTCTGTGCTCCGCTCCTGTCCCCGCTCTGTGCTCCGCTCTCCCCCGCTCCTGTCCCCGCTCTGTGCTCCGCTCCTGTCCCCGCTCTGTGCTCCGCTCTCCCCCGCTCCTGTCCCCGCTCTGTGCTCCGCTCTCCCCCGCTCCTGTCCCCGCTCTGTGCTCCGCTCTCCCCCGCTCCTGTCCCCGCTCTGTGCTCCGCTCTCCCCCGCTCCTGTCCCCGCTCTGTGCTCCTCTCTCCTCCGCTCCTGTCCCCGCTCTGTGCTCCGCTCTCCCCCGCTCCTGTCCCCGCTCTGTGCTCCGCTCTCCTCCGCTCCTGTCCCCGCTCTGTGCTCCTCTCTCCTCCGCTCCTGTCCCCGCTCTGTGCTCCTCTCTCCTCCGCTCCTGTCCCCGCTCTGTGCTCCTCTCTCCTCCGCTCCTGTCCCCGCTCTGTGCTCCTCTCTCCTCCGCTCCTGTCCCCGCTCTGTGCTCCGCTCTCCCCCGCTCCTGTCCCCGCTCTGTGCTCCTCTCTCCTCCGCTCCTGTCCCCGCTCTGTGCTCCTCTCTCCCCCGCTCCTGTCCCCGCTCTGTGCTCCTCTCTCCTCCGCTCCTGTCCCCGCTCTGTGCTCCTCTCTCCTCCGCTCCTGTCCCCGCTCTGTGCTCCTCTCTCCTCCGCTCCTGTCCCCGCTCTGTGCTCCTCTCTCCCCCGCTCCTGTCCCCGCTCTGTGCTCCTCTCTCCTCCGCTCCTGTCCCCGCTCTGTGCTCCTCTCTCCTCCGCTCCTGTCCCCGCTCTGTGCTCCTCTCTCCTCCGCTCCTGTCCCCGCTCTGTGCTCCGCTCTCCCCCGCTCCTGTCCCCGCTCTGTTCTCCGCTCTCCTCCGCTCCTGTCCCCGCTCTGTGCTCCGCTCTCCCCCACTCCTGTCCCCGCTCTGTGCTCCGCTCTCCTCCGCTCCTGTCCCCGCTCTGTGCTCCTCTCTCCTCCGCTCCTGTCCCCGCTCTGTGCTCCTCTCCTGTCCCCGCTCTGTGCTCCTCTCTCCCCCGCTCCTGTCCCCGCTCTGTGCTCCGCTCTCCTCCGCTCCTGTCCCCGCTCTGTGCTCCTCTCTCCCCCGCTCCTGTCCCCGCTCTGTGCTCCTCTCTCCTCCGCTCCTGTCCCCGCTCTGTGCTCCGCTCTCCTCCGCTCCTGTCCCCGCTCTGTGCTCCTCTCTCCTCCGCTCCTGTCCCCGCTCTGTGCTCCTCTCTCCTCCGCTCCTGTCCTCGCTCTGTGCTCCTCTCTCCTCCGCTCCTGTCCCCGCTCTGTGCTCCGCTCTCCTCCGCTCCTGTCCCCGCTCTGTGCTCCTCTCTCCTCCGCTCCTGTCCCCGCTCTGTGCTCCGCTCTCCTCCGCTCCTGTCCCCGCTCTGTGCTCCGCTCTCCCCCGCTCCTGTCCCCGCTCTGTGCTCCTCTCTCCTCCGCTCCTGTCCCCGCTCTGTGCTCCTCTCTCCCCCGCTCCTGTCCCCGCTCTGTGCTCCTCTCTCCTCCGCTCCTGTCCCCGCTCTGTGCTCCGCTCTCCCCCGCTCCTGTCCCCGCTCTGTGCTCCTCTCTCCTCCGCTCCTGTCCCCGCTCTGTGCTCCTCTCTCCTCCGCTCCTGTCCCCGCTCTGTGCTCCTCTCTCCTCCGCTCCTGTCCCCGCTCTGTGCTCCTCTCTCCTCCGCTCCTGTCCCCGCTCTGTGCTCCTCTCCCCTCCGCTCCTGTCCCCGCTCTGTGCTCCGCTCCTGTCCCCGCTCTGTGCTCCTCTCTCCTCCGCTCCTGTCCCCGCTCTGTGCTCCGCTCCTGTCCCCGCTCTGTGCTCCTCTCTCCTCCGCTCCTGTCCCCGCTCTGTGCTCCGCTCCTGTCCCCGCTCTGTGCTCCTCTCTCCTCCGCTCCTGTCCCCGCTCTCCTCCGCTCCTGTCCCCGCTCTGTCCTCCGCTCCGGTCCCCCGCGCCATCTTTACCTCTCCTGCTGCCGCTCCTGTGTAACGGCCGCTCTCACTCCTCCCTGCTGACGTCACGGGGCAGCGTCGTTTCAATATCGGCGTCTCCTGGCAACCAGAGGACGTCATCATCAGGGGCCGGAAAAGAGGCCTGTGTGCACGTGCCGAGCAGTGTGACGTCTACGGCGGCCGGGAAGGTGCACGGTAGGTCCAAGTCATCAGTGTAGAGCCGCCCAGAGAGGGGTCAGCCCCCGTATATACAGTTCACCTCCGACAGTGGGCGGCATAATGGCGCATAATCAGTTACCGTAGTGCAAAGTCTCATCTGGTGACCGCTCGTCGCCTCCATCATCAGTATCTGGTGACCGCTCGTCGCCTCCATCATCAGTATTTGGTGACCGCTCGTCGCTTCCATCATCAGTATCTGGTGACCGCTCGTCGCCTCCATCATCAGTATCTGGTGACTGCTCGTCGCCTCCATCATCAGTATCTGGTGACTGCTCGTCGCCTCCATCATCAGTATCTGGTGACTGCTCGTCGCCTCCATCATCAGTATCTGGTGACTGCTCGTCGCCTCCATCATCAGTATCTGGTGACTGCTCGTCGCTTCCATCATCAGTATCTGGTGACCGCTCGTCGCCTCCATCATCAGTATCTGGTGACTGCTCGTCGCCTCCATCATCAGTATCTGGTGACTGCTCGTCGCCTCCATCATCAGTATCTGGTGACTGCTCGTCGCCTCCATCATCAGTATCTGGTGACTGCTCGTCGCCTCCATCATCAGTATCTGGTGACTGCTCGTCGCCTCCATCATCAGTATCTGGTGACCGCTCGTCGCCTCCATCATCAGTATCTGGTGACTGCTCGTCGCCTCCATCATCAGTATCTGGTGACTGCTCGTCGCCTCCATCATCAGTATCTGGTGACTGCTCGTCGCCTCCATCATCAGTATCTGGTGACTGCTCGTCGCCTCCATCATCAGTATCTGGTGACTGCTCGTCGCCTCCATCATCAGTATCTGGTGACTGCTCGTCGCCTCCATCATCAGTATCTGGTGACTGCTCGTCTCCTCCATCATCAGTATCTGGTGACTGCTCGTCGCCTCCATCATCAGTATCTGGTGACCGCCCGTCGCCTCCATCATCAGTATCTGGTGACCGCCCGTCGCCTCCATCATCAGTATCTGGTGACTGCTCGTCGCCTCCATCATCAGTATCTGGTGACTGCTCGTCGCCTCCATCATCAGTATCTGGTGACTGCTCGTCGCCTCCATCATCAGTATCTGGTGACTGCTCGTCTCCTCCATCATCAGTATCTGGTGACTGCTCGTCGCCTCCATCATCAGTATCTGGTGACCGCCCGTCGCCTCCATCATCAGTATCTGGTGACTGCTCGTCGCCTCCATCATCAGTATCTGGTGACTGCTCGTCGCCTCCATCATCAGTATCTGGTGACTGCTCGTCGCCTCCATCATCAGTATCTGGTGACTGCTCGTCGCCTCCATCATCAGTATCTGGTGACTGCTCGTCGCCTCCATCATCAGTATCTGGTGACTGCCCGTCGCCTCCATCATCAGTATCTGGTGACTGCTCGTCGCCTCCATCATCAGTATCTGGTGACTGCTCGTCTCCTTCATCATCAGTATCTGGTGACTGCTCGTCGCCTCCATCATCAGTATCTGGTGACTGCTCGTCGCCTCCATCATCAGTATCTGGTGACTGCTCGTCGCCTCCATCATCAGTATCTGGTGACTGCTCGTCGCCTCCATCATCAGTATCTGGTGACTGCTCGTCGCCTCCATCATCAGTATCTGGTGACTGCTCGTCGCCTCCATCATCAGTATCTGGTGACTGCTCGTCGCCTCCATCATCAGTATCTGGTGACTGCTCGTCGCCTCCATCATCAGTATCTGGTGACTGCTCGTCGCCTCCATCATCAGTATCTGGTGACTGCTCGTCGCCTCCATCATCAGTATCTGGTGACTGCTCGTCGCCTCCATCATCAGTATCTGGTGACTGCTCGTCGCCTCCATCATCAGTATCTGGTGACTGCTCGTCGCCTCCATCATCAGTATCTGGTGACTGCTCGTCGCCTCCATCATCAGTATCTGGTGACTGCTCGTCGCCTCCATCATCAGTATCTGGTGACTGCTCGTCGCCTCCATCATCAGTATCTGGTGACTGCTCGTCGCCTCCATCATCAGTATCTGGTGACTGCTCGTCGCCTCCATCATCAGTATCTGGTGACTGCTCGTCGCCTCCATCATCAGTATCTGGTGACCGCTCGTCGCCTCCATCATCAGTATCTGGTGACTGCTCGTCGCCTCCATCATCAGTATCTGGTGACTGCTCGTCGCCTCCATCATCAGTATCTGGTGACTGCTCGTCGCCTCCATCATCAGTATCTGGTGACTGCTCGTCGCCTCCATCATCAGTATCTGGTGACTGCTCGTCGCCTCCATCATCAGTATCTGGTGACTGCTCGTCGCCTCCATCATCAGTATCTGGTGACTGCTCGTCGCCTCCATCATCAGTATCTGGTGACTGCTCGTCGCCTCCATCATCAGTATCTGGTGACTGCTCGTCGCCTCCATCATCAGTATCTGGTGACTGCTCGTCGCCTCCATCATCAGTATCTGGTGACCGCCTGTCGCCTCCATCATCAGTATCTGGTGACTGCTCGTCGCCTCCATCATCAGTATCTGGTGACCGCCTGTCGCCTCCATCACTTCTTCTCGTCACTTGTACACTGGTTATGGAGGAGCTCAGCATACATTTTTGCCAAACATCTTGGAGACCGGACCCCAGATCACAACCATATAATTTCCTTTTATAGTTTCCGAAAAGACTCAAATCCAGTTCAGCGCCTCGTACTTTCCCGTGCGGCTCCTGAGGGGAGGTGTGACTCACGAACCCCAGATGGAGTCACCAAAGTGGTGCCAAAAACTGTGCGCGAGGTCCTAACGTTATGCTGATGCCAACCCGAGAAGATGACCCCCCCACCCCACCCCACCCCACCCCACCCCACCCCACCCCAGTCCACTGAGATACATCTGGCGGCTTTCGCGTTGGGCTCGGATCTGGTGGTTTTGGCGTTGTGCTCGGATCCAATCTGGCGGTTTTGGCATTGTGCTCGGATCGGTTTTGGCGTTGTGCTCGGATCGGTTTTGGCGGTGTGCTCGGATCGGATCTGGCGGTTTTGGCATTGTGCTCAGATCTGACGGTGTTGGCGTTGTGCTCGGATCGGATCTCACGGTGTGCTCGGATCTGATCTGGTGGTTTTGGCGTTGTGCTCGGATCTGACGGTGTTGGCGTTGTGATCGGATCTGACGGTGTGATCGGATCTGACAGTTTTGGCGGTGTGCTCGGATCGGATCTGACGGTTATGGCATTGTGCTCGGATCGGATCTGACGGTTTTGGCGTTGTGATCGGATCTGACTGTGTGCTTGGATTGGATCTGACGATTTTGGCGTTGTGCTCGGATCGGATCTGATGGTTTTGGCGTTGTGATCGGAACGTATCTGGCGGTTTTGGCGGTATACTCGGATCGGATCTGGCGGTTTTGGCGGTGTGCTTGGATCGGATCTGGCGGTTTTGGCGTTGTGCTCGGATCGGATCTGGCGGGTTTGGCGTTGTGCTCGGATCGGATCTGGCGGTTTTGGCATTATGCTTGGATCGGATCTGGCGGTTTTGGCGTTGTGCTCGGATCGGATCTGGCGGTTTTGGCGTTTAATAATCACCTCGGCAGGTTAACGATGAAGCAATATTTTATTCCTTACATCCAAGGTAATGCAGCAATTCCAGGTAAATGTCCAAAATACAGTTGTCGGTCCACAATCCTCCATACTTCAGATAAAACGATGGAAGCACAAGTATCCAGTATGTCATAGAAAATATTAAGAATTTCTCCAACCCCCCCCCCAATACCATTTGTCAAGGGAACAGGAGCAGACACTCTGGCCTGCTGCTCTATGCAAATCACTGTACACAGGTGAGGTGGCCAGCTCAATTGTCCATTCTAATTAGCATACGAATGTAGTTGTAGTTGCACAGGTGTCAGGGACTCTGAGAGATGACACCAGTGAGATCACACAATATCCCACCGCTGCCGTCACTGTCACAGGATTGTCAGGGATTCGTGCTCACACGATCCCAATTACCCACTACTTAGCTATCAGCAAGCGAGCAGAGAGCGTATGGCGTACACACCTCCGGCTTCCAACGCATGGAATATGTGTATACTCCCCCGTACGGCCACTGCCAGCTTCACAATAGCTCAATTACGATTATTCGCTGCCACCACCGATCAATTTTAAAATATAATACAGGCCTGATTGGACACCTGCTTTCTATTAGCGTATATGGCTTCGGGGGAGGAATGATTACAGAGCAAAAGAAACAGGACTATTAAATTTTATATTTAATCCAAAATGGAGACAGTGTTTATGAAAAAATATCCAAAATGTTTTACTAAAGGAGACATTACAATACAGAATATACAGTTACACAAAATAAATAGTATTAAAGAAGAACTTACTAAAAAGATCGCAGAGACCATTCCATTTAGCTGGAGGGGAGGCGCTCCAATTGACCGTTATCGAACATGACCCGTGCTATATGAAATATATACTCCCAGCGTGGGTACTGACCCATCCTTGGCTGGGTCTTTTATGTCGAAGGGGGATCCTGCCCACACACCCCCTGTGATGACAAGACGTGGGCTGGGATCCAGCCTTCATATTTTTATTTAAATATTTAACTTCTACAATAACTTATCGCTGGTTGATCGCAGAAGCTTGCAAGTGATGCCATATTCTTTATTACGAATTTACCTTTCCTTAGAGACTACACATGGCATAGCTGCGGTCCGTTATTCTGGTACTTTTGTGCCACAGCTCACTGGAGGGCTCACAGCTACGGAAAACTATGCGTATTGTTCCTTAGCTGACTCTGCCACTAAAATTTTGTAAAAAAACCAGACAATGTGAACTGAGGTCTAAGATGGCAGACATACAAGAAACAGAGGCATGTTCACACTAGCAAAAAAGAAGCAAGACAAAAATATATCTCATACCCTACCATAATTATATATAAATGTAAAGCAAAGTTGCATAATAAATATAGGGTACTTAGTGAACTATTTTTGATCAAAAAAAGTATACAAGCCGTCCCACCAGCGGCAAGGTGACCCTAAATTGGGACGGTACCTATACTGCCTATATTAAAAACCTTACTGTATATCAAAGTTGAAGTAATGCATATAAAAGGGTAGACAAATAGGACCGGGTCCCAACTCCAGACCACCTAGGCCCGTGGTAAGCTACATATATACCAATCAGCTCAACAAAGGGCATGCCACACCCTTAAATTGCACAGAATTTAAACAAGTCAAAAAACCAGACAATGTGAACTGAGGTCTAAGATGGCAGACATACAAGAAACAGAGGCATGTTCACACTAGCAAAAAAGAAGCAAGACAAAAATATATCTCATACCCTACCATAATTATATATAAATGTAAAGCAAAGTTGCATAATAAATATAGGGTACTTAGTGAACTATTTTTGATCAAAAAAAGTATACAAGCCGTCCCACCAGCGGCAAGGTGACCCTAAATTGGGACGGTACCTATACTGCCTATATTAAAAACCTTACTGTATATCAAAGTTGAAGTAATGCATATAAAAGGGTAGACAAATAGGACCGGGTCCCAACTCCAGACCACCTAGGCCCGTGGTAAGCTACATATATACCAATCAGCTCAACAAAGGGCATGCCACACCCTTAAATTGCACAGAATGCAAACAAGTCAAAAAACCAGACAATGTGGTACCCTATATTTATTATGCAGGTATATATGTAGCTTACCACGGGCCTAGGTGGTCTGGAGTTGGGACCCGGTCCTATTTGTCTACCCTTTTATATGCATTACTTCAACTTTGATATACAGTAAGGTTTTTAATATAGGCAGTATAGGTACCGTCCCAATTTAGGGTCACCTTGCCGCTGGTGGGACGGCTTGTATACTTTTTTTGATCAAAAATAGTTCACTAAGTACCCTATATTTATTATGCAACTTTGCTTTACATTTATATATAATTATGGTAGGGTATGAGATATATTTTTGTCTTGCTTCTTTTTTGCCACTAAAATTTTGTGTCAGGTAGAACCCATCACCTGGGTCTGCATGTGAGACTCCCTGTGGTGAAAGCTCCACTGGATCTTCTTTCAACACACAATTGGCCCAGTTTCTGTTTGAACACTGGCTTAAGGCTCTTGAGATACTGATGAGATTAGTGGAATGCTGGACACTTTACAAGTGAAATTAGTGCATATACACTGACCAGCAAGCAGAACATTAATTAAACACAGCCAGCAAATCTCTAATAAAACACAATAGTAATATCGACGGAGAGTTCCGTGATAGAAAAGTCTCATAGTCTTTAGTAAGTGGGCAGCTCCTCACATACCTCCCCCACTTTTTCAGCACAGACACAAATATAAGAGGTTTCATCTTTGTATCATCCAGTTCCCTCAAAGCATATTCCATGTCATCCTTACAAATAAACTCCACAGTCCCCATTCCACCCTGGTGTACATCAGTATAATAGACATCTCCAGCTTCTCTCATATGGTCTTTCAGATCCTGCCAACTCCCTGATAGGGGAAGCCCTGAGACGAGGACTCTGTATTTATTTAGCTGGGATAGGGGTCTGTCCCTCCTGTGGGGTCCTCCATATCCTCCCCCTGATCCCCGGTTTGTTTGTGCGGACACCCAGCTAGGGGGATGGTCACTTGGCGGCCTGGTAAAGGGAACTCTGGGGGGACAGTATCTGGGCTGACCAGGGTGATGGTAGATCCAGTGTCCCAAAGTCCCTGGGCCTCCTCCAGCATGAATATATTCACAACATGTTCAGCTTCCCAAGCCCTTAGTCCTTCTATCCATTGAGTACATGCCATATGTAGTGTGTTAGCAAACTCCCGATGCGTGTGTGCAGCGGGCTTGTCAGTCTTCCGAGACTTCCTCCGGTAGGTTTCACGTGTGACGGCATACCTCTCTAGTAATGCACTGCGAATGGTAGAGTACATCTCTGACCCCAGATATGTTGTGCTCAGATTTGGCGTTTTTGGCGTTGTGCTCAGATCTTGGTTCCCCCTGAGGGAAGATCAGAGCACTGGGATCATCTGCCACGTGTCGTTCCGGATCTGTTCGCTTCAGTCCTATAAACCCTGGGACTCCTTGCGGAGTGACACTATATATGTGTATTTTTCGCTGTCCCAATGGTCGGACCCCAGCAGTGCTGTTTATCCTCGGCCATTCTGCAGCCCCTCAGAGCAGCCGCGCTCTCCTCTAGGTCCCGGCAGCTGAGGAGAGATACCAGCTCTCTGCTTTAGGTCGGGTTCACATTACGTTTGATCCACGCGTCATTGGCTCCGTCAGGACTTACTGTGTGCTCTGTCGGACATAATTTTTGGCCACATCCTCCAATTTGAGGAGGGCACCAAGACGTGGTCGATTATGTTTTGGTGCCCATGAAATAGACAAATAACGTCCATAAAATGTCCACCAATGAGGAGACGACGAATGCTCACTGCTCTACAATGGGTTCTGGGCCTGATGGTGCTCATCCCATATCCCACAATGGAGTCTCCTGCGTAGTAGGCCTCCTGTCTAGTTCACTTGCTCCTTTCTGGAGAGCCATACAACCCTAGCCAGAGATTGTCTACGTTGGTGCTCGCCAGTCCTTGCTCCGCAGCTATCACTACTGTTTGCGGCTGCTCACATATATGTTCCTCTATTGAAAGTATCTAAGGGTAATATTTCTCCTTGTGGAGAGCGACATGTTAAGCATGGCACGGTGAGGAGACTTTTAAAGCCGCAATGCTCATCTGGGAAATATACAAATTGTCTCTTCAGAGAGGAAGAGGACTAGAACTCTAGTGCCACCTACAGGAAGTAGCAATGAGGAATGGCACCAGAGAGACCCCGCAGGATCTCACCGCTGCCACCACTTGTGAAGAATGGCATCAGAGAGATCCCGCAGAATCCCACCATTGCCACCACTTGTGCGGAATGGCACCAGAGAGACCCCGCAGGATCTCACCGCTGCCACCACTTGTGAAGAATGGCACCAGAGAGATCCCGCAGAATCCCACCGCTGCCACCACTTGTGACAAATCCACACCTCGTTGCCCGCCTAACGTCACAGTGACATCAGACGGAACACTTGATACAGATCTGTCCTTTGCACCAACGTGACGTTCCGCACCCCCTCGAGGACGCGTAAGGTCAGATTGGTACCGTTCTACTCAGATACCCCTTGTCCACACGGGTACAGGAAGGCAATGAGAGTGAGAAGAGGTTGCCCACTCAGTCACTGACGTGGCATCACACTCGCTCACACCCCTGACAGGCTGAGAGACTACTTCACTAGCCCCAGTGAAGCTGAACTTTGTTGGACTGGTAGAACTTCCACCAGTTTCTATTTGATATAATCCCCGCTAGGACCGGGGATTATATCAGGCCAGAAACCAGCCCGGTAGCGTGTTCGTTGGACCGAACTACGGACGTGAGAGTTCGTTGATCGAGATAAAAGAGCAGCCCAAGGTTAAATTATATATTTAATCGCCTTAAGGGCACACTAGACAATACACTATATACATAAGGATTATACATGCATAATGGTCAGAGATGCAAACACAATAGTAGTGGTACAAAAGATATAAGCAGATATTAAGAGTCAGTTACCAGTCAGATGGAAGGCCTGGCTTGCGGGGGAAGGGTTGCCACATGGGAAGCTTGTGGTCCCCTTTTTTATTGGACTTCTCCCACACGGTGTCGTCGTGACCTCCCTGCAAAAAGACACTTTGCACTGACGAGGGGCAGTACCCCGAAACACAGTGTCCGCAAATTGAGTTTCTGGTTCTGGCTTATATCCTAAGTCATGTGATAAGGCTCTTTAAAGGGTCACTATTGACTTTTATAATTGCTATTTTCTGTAGGTAGCACTAGAGTTCTGGTCCTCTTCCTCCCTCAAGAGACAATTTGCATATTTCCCAGAGGACCATTGCGGCATTAAGTCTCTTTACTGTGACGTGCTTAACATATTTCTCTTTGTGGAGAGCAACGTTATGCCTTAGATACCGGTCTGACGCCTCTCATCTGGCCACACCAGAACTCACACTTTGCACTGTTGAGAGGCAATGAAGACTAGAGGGGTGTACATCATGCCTCGCCGCACCATAATCCCGGAGTATCGACGTTCCATTAACCTGACACCATTACTCTCAACGGCTCTTAAGGTGCAAACAGGAGGGCAATAGAAGTCTGTCCTCGTCCGCGATCAGTCATAATAATTATTTCTATAGCGCCAATATATTCTGTAGCACTTTACAATTTAGAGGGGTCTTGTACAAATAAAGAAATTATAAAGAAACCTGTTCAAAAGGTATTAAGAGGAGTGAGGACCCTGCTCGCTGATTACAATCGAAGAGGAATTGGGGGGACACAAAAGGTAAATGGTAAAAAGTGCTTGTCATGCAAGGTCCAGCCATCGATATAATGGGGGCAATCCTATAACGCTGCGCGAACCGGTCACTGACCAGTGTGTGCACAAGGACAGATACTGAGTGCGGCTGAGTGCATGGAGGGCGAGTCAACTGATGATACAAGGAGCCAGAGTCTGAGGACCATTTAGGAAGGCCAAAAAGTGAATAATTAATTAATAAGGTGATGTAGAAATGTACACACGAAGTGTTTTTTCTGCACCAAATCTGCTGATAACTTTTCTTTGGCAGGAGATTAGTTGTGTCAAAAACGCGCGTATTTGCTGCGTATTTTGGTGCGTATTTTTGACCACCCATTACTTCCTATGGCTGAAAGACGCAGCAAAATACGCGTCAAAATATGCGCATTTCTGCTGAAAAAAACGCTGAAAGAAGTGACATGTCATTTCTTTCAGCGTTTTTCTAATCACTGAAGATACGCAGCAAACAAAAAAGCGACATGTGGGAACAGTGAATTCGGGTTTCTCATAAACTTTGCTGGTACTGCCAGACGCAGCTGAAAATTTATATAAAAATCTGCTGCAAATACGCAGCAAAACACAACGTGTGTGCACTTACCCTTAAAATTATTAATACTGAGAATTAAACTTAATGCAGTAATGCATTCCAGAAAACTGATGCAGCTCCTGAGAAGTCTTGGAGATGGGAATGGGAGGTTCAGATTATTGAGGATGTTAGTCTTTATTAGCTCAATGGAGAGGATGGGTAGGTGGTAGACAGAGATGAGGAGGAGATGTAGGACGGTGCAGCACTGTGGAGAGGACAGGTAGGGGATAGACAGATGAGGAGGAGATGTAGGGTGGTGCAGCACTGTGGAGAGGATAGGTAGGGGGATCGACAGAGATGAGGAGGAGATGTAGGGTGGTGCAGCACTGGAGAGGATAAGTAGGGGGATTGACAGAGATGAGGAGGAGATGTAGGGTGGTGCAGCACTGTGGAGAGGATAGGTAGAGGGATAGACAGATGAGGAGATGTAGGGTGGTGCAGCACTGTGGAGAGGATGGGTAGGTGATAGACAGAGATGAGGAGGAGATGTAGGATGGTGCTGCACTGTGGAGAGGATGGGTAGGGGGATAGACAGAGATGAGGAGGAGATGTAGGGTGGTGCAGCACTGTGGAGAGGATGGGTAGGTGGTAGACAGAGATGAGGAGGAGATGTAGGATGGTGCTGCACTGTGGAGAGGATGGGTAGGGGGATAGACAGATGAGGAGGAGATGTAGGACGGTGCAGCACTGTGGAGAGGATAGGTAGGGGATAGACAGATGAGGAGGAGATGTAGGGTGGTGCAGCACTGTGGAGAGGACAGGTAGGGGATAGACAGAGATGAGGAGGAGATGTAGGGCGGTGCAGCACTGTGGAGAGGATGGGTAGGTGGTAGACAGAGATGAGGAGGAGATGTAGGGTGGTGCAGCACTGGAGAGGATAGGTAGGGGGATAGACAGAGATGAGGAGGAGATGTAGGGTGGTGCAGCACTGTGGAGAGGATAGGTAGAGGGATAGACAGATGAGGAGATGTAGGGTGGTGCAGCACTGTGGAGAGGATGGGTAGGTGGTAGACAGAGATGAGGAGGAGACGTAGGATGGTGCTGCACTGTGGAGAGGATGGGTAGGTGGTAGACAGAGATGAGGAGGAGATGTAGGATGGTGCTGCACTGTGGAGAGGATGGGTAGGGGGATAGACAGATGAGGAGGAGATGTAGGACGGTGCAGCACTGTGGAGAGGATAGGTAGGGGATAGACAGATGAGGAGGAGATGTAGGGTGGTGCAGCACTGTGGAGAGGACAGGTAGGGGATAGACAGAGATGAGGAGGAGATGTAGGATGGTGCTGCACTGTGGAGAGGATGGGTAGGGGGATAGACAGAGATGAGGAGGAGATGTAGGACGGTGCAGCACTGTGGAGAGGATAGGTAGGGGATAGACAGATGAGGAGGAGATGTAGGGTGGTGCAGCACTGTGGAGAGGACAGGTAGGGGGATAGACAGAGATGAGGAGGAGATGTAGGGCGGTGCAGCACTGTGGAGAGGATGGGTAGGTGGTAGACAGAGATGAGGAAGAGATGTAGGGTGGTGCAGCACTGGAGAGGATAGGTAGGGGGATAGACAGAGATGAGGAGGAGATGTAGGGTGGTGCAGCACTGTGGAGAGGATAGGTAGAGGGATAGACAGATGAGGAGATGTAGGGTGGTGCAGCACTGTGGAGAGGATGGGTAGGGGGATAGACAGAGATGAGGAGGAGATGTAGGGTGGTGCAGCACTGTGGAGAGGATGGGTAGGGGGATAGACAGAGATGAGGAGGAGATGTAGGACGGTGCAGCACTGTGGAGAGGATAGGTAGGGGATAGACAGATGAGGAGATGTAGGGTGGTGCAGCACTGTGGAGAGGATAGGTAGGGGGATAGACAGAGATGAGGAGGAGATGTAGGGCGGTGCAGCACTGTGGAGAGGATGGGTAGGTGGTAGACAGAGATGAGGAGGAGATGTAGGACGGTGCAGCACTGTGGAGAGGATAGGTAGGGGATAGACAGATGAGGAGATGTAGGGTGGTGCAGCACTGTGGAGTGGATGGGTAGGGGGATAGACAGAGATGAGGAGAAGATGTAGTTTGATGCAGCACTGTGGGAGGACAGGCACGTGGTAGACAGATGAGGAGGAGATGTAGGGTGGTGCAGCACTGTGGAGTGGATGGGTAGGGGATAGACAGAGATGAGGAGGAGATGTAGTTTGATGCAGCACTGTGGAGAGGATAGGTAGGTGGTAGACAGATGAGGAGGAGATGTAGGGTGGTGCAGCACTGTGGAGAGGATAGGCAGGGGGATAGACCGAGATGAGGAGGAGATGTAGGGTGGTGCAGCACTGTGGAGAGGATAGGCAGGGGGATAGACCGAGATGAGGAGGAGATGTAGGGTGGTGCAGCACTGTGGAGAGGGTGGGTAGGGGGATAGACCGAGATGAGGAGATGTAGGGCGGTGCAGCACTGTGGAGAGGATGGGTAGGGGGATAGACAGAGATGAGGAGGAGATGTAGGGTGGTGCAGCACTGTGGAGAGGATAGACAGAGATGAGGAGGAGATGTAGGGTGGTGCAGCACTGTGGAGGGGGTGGGTAGAGGGATAGACAGAGATGAGAAGATGTAGGGTGGTGCAGCACTGTGGAGAGGATGGGTAGGGGGATAGACAGAGATGAGGAGAAGATGTAGGGTGGTGCAGCACTGTGGAGAGGACGGGTAGGGGGATAGACAGAGATGAGGAAGAGATGTAGGGTGGTGAAGCACTGTGGAGAGGATGGGTAGGGGGATAGACCGAGATGAGGAGGAGATGTAGGACGGTGCAGCACTTGGCCTTAAGAGTTTTTGCAGAGACAAAGGTAAGAAAAGGTAGACTCTTAAGGCTGTGTGCCCATGATGCATTTTTTAAGCGTTTCCACAGCGGCAAAAACGTTGCAGAAACGCTTAAACGCTTGGTAGAAGGCCTGCCATGTTCCCCAATGATAATCCGCAGTGCTATGCACATGCTGCAGAAATTTCCGCTGCGGATTATCATTGCGGGAAAAAAAACGCAGCACTGCCAATTATTTTGCTGAAACGCTGCGCTTTCGCCGCCATTGACTTTTATTGGAACGCATGGATTACGCATCACTGGATCTGTACATGCGGAATCCATGCGTTTCAATGGTACCCGGGTGTGGAGGACAGGAGACTCTCCTCCGGACCTGGGTACCATAGAACCTGTAAAAAAAGAATAAAATGAAAAATAAATATTATACTTACCTTCCGGCGGCCTTCGGTGCGCTCCTCCTCCCTTGCCGGCAGATCGCGATGTACTGAAGGACCTGCTCTGACGACATAGTCATGTGACGGGTCACGCGATGCTGACGTCGGCAGGTCCTTCAGTGTACCGCAATCTCCCGGCAGCCTGGACGCAGTGAAGCAAGACTGCGCGGGCCATCATAAGGTAAGTATAGATTTATTTTTTACCATTCTTTCGGTCAAGCTCTTTCCAAGTGATGCTAAAATCACAATCCGTATGCGGAAATGCAAGTGAAGAACGCTTCACATCCACATGTCACTGGCAGGAAAACGCACGTACAATCCGCATGTACAATCCGCATGTACAATCCTCATGTCACTGGCAGGAAAACGCACGTACAATCCGCATGTACAATCCTCATGTCACTGGCAGGAAAACGCACGCACGATCCGCACGCACGATCCGCACGTACAATCCGCACGTACAATCCGCATGCGTTTTTTCTGCCAGGGAGATGCAGAAACGCTCAGGAGGAATCCGCAGCATTTCTGCATCGTGGGCACATAGCCTATGAGATGTTTTTTGAGGTGTAGGTGACATGAGCTATCTAGTGATCGGATGCATGGGGTGAATGGAAGATCTGAATCCCATATAACCGATATGACAGCGAGCGTGCTGCTGGGGAGTTATGGTAGGACCACACACGGAGATGGCAATGTTGCATTTAGGAAGGTTGGTGGAGGGGGAAACACAAGGAGTTCAGTTGGCAGATTGTGCCAGAGGGAGGACATGATGGTAGAGACAGCGGACAGACATGACTGATATCTAGAGTAATGCAGCAGACAATGTGTATAATTGGTGTCATCAGCATAGAGATGGTACTGAAAACTGGATCTACTGATGGTTTGTTCAATATGGATGGCGTATAGAGAGAAGAGGAGGAGGCTTCAGTCCTAGGCCCAACAGGAAGAGAAACCAGCAAAAGATACACTGAGAGAGGTAGGGGGAGAACCTGAGAGAAAGCGGTGTCCTTGAGACCGATGGCGCATAGTGTATTGAGGGGGGAGAGTTATGTGAGAGATGGCGGATTAGCTGAGGTGGACCAAGCGCTCCAGGAGTTTAGAGATGAGGGGAGATTACAGACCGATCTGTATTTGGCAGAGCAGTTCTAGTAGAGGGATGCTTTTTAGTAATGGGTTTATGATGGCGTGTTTGAAGGAGGAGGGAATGATACTGTAAGAAAAAGAGGCCGAATATTTTATTTAGGTGAGTGGTGACAGCCGGGGAGAGGGTTGTAGGCCAAAAAGAAGTGAGGAGCCTTTCTGTGACCGGTCAAAAACAGAAAGTGAACTTGGTAAAGTCGTAGAATCCTAGAATGTTCTCGTTGGAGGGGACCTTCAGGGTAATCGTGTCCAACCCCCTGGTCAATGCAGTATTCCCTAAATCATCTCAGACGGCTATCTGTCCAGCCACTGAAGACTTCCATTGAAGGAGAGCTTACCACCTCTCGTGGCCGCCTGTTCCACTCATTGATCACCCTAACTGTCATACAGTGTCTTCTAATATCTAATCTGTATCTCCTCCCATTCAGTTTCATCCCATTGCTTCTAGTCTTTCCATGTGCCAATGAGAATAAAGATGATCCCTACACTGACTAGTGACAGTGTGACAAGTTTGGAAGGGAAGAGGAGTCATGATATTGGGAGGAAATTTCATGTCGGATATGATCACTTTTTTCTAAGAAATAATTTGCCAGATCGTCAGCACTGAGGTCGGTGATCGGGACTTGCAGTTGTGGACTAATGAGGAGTGAGTGACAAGTGTCAGTCGTTTAGGATTGTTGGATAGTGAGGTGATAAGGGCGGTGAAGTCGCTGTTTGGAGAGGTGAAGGGCAGAGTGTCAGGGATCGCCACAGGGGCGACACCGGGGAGATCACATAATATCTCTGCGTTGCCGTCACGCTGTCAGTATTTCGTCCTAAATCACAAGCACACGATCCAGACTACTCGCTACATGGATATTGGCAAGCGACCAGTGAGCGTATGGCGTCACACCTCAGGATTCCAACACATGGAATCTGTGTTTACGCCCCGTAATGTCACTGTCGGCTTCATGATAGCCGATTATTAATATTATTCTCTGCCACCACCGTCCAGATTTCAAATATAATACAGGCCTGGCCGGACGCCTGTGTTTTGGTAGCGTATATGACTTCGGGGAAGGGAACGATTACAGGACAAAAGAAACAGAACTATTAAATTTTATATTTAATCCAAAAGAGAGGCAGTGTTTAGGAAAAATATATACACAAGGATGTTACAAAGGAGACCTTAAAATACATAGGCAGTTACATAAAATAAACAGGATAAAAGAAGACAACTTACACTATACAGTTCGCAGGGACGAATCAGCATAGGTGGAGGAGGGGCTCCCCAGCTGCGTATAATCCTTATACCTCCCTGGCAATGAGTGCTCCTCTAATGTCCATGGGTTCTCTTATACCTAAGGGGAGATCTGGTCGCACGCCCCTTGTGGTGACATCGTGGGCTGGTCTCCAGCCTGTACATTTTTATTAAAAACGCTAACTTGTGTGATAACTCATCGCTCGTTGATCGCAGAAGCTTGCAAATGACGCATTCTTTCCCTTATGATTTTATCTTCAGTTAGAGACCACACATCGCATAGCTGCCGTCTGCTGTTCTGTTTTTTTTGCGCTACAGCTCCCTGATTTGGCTTGCAACAATGAAAAACAATGTATGCATTCCTCAGCTGTTTCTGTCACTAGAAATATGGGTCACATTATTGTCAGACTTATGGAACTTACAATATTTCATATTTCGTTTCGCAGTCGGATTGTCTGGAGATTTCTTTATTAAGCTCGGGAAAGCAACTTTCCCAGTTGCAAGCAAATTAGTGCAATCCTGCCAGTAATTACCCCCTGCGTGTGCCAGGGACAAGAGGCTCGCATCTTAACGAAGTTTGGTGACACCTCTTGGCTGGCATTTGTTTGTGTAAGGCCTTTTGGATGTGAGTGATAATTTGCAGGAAGATACTGTATATTTTCATGGAGACAGCTCTCAAAAGATGGATAAGGGAGGGGGTGAAGAAAAGGCCTGAGAGAAATGGCCTTTCAATAGTACTTTCAATATTCCTCAGTACTTCCCTGACAGAGTGTCCAGTGTTTTTAGTATTATGTATGAAAGGTGACTCAGGACATGAAAGGGAGGAGATTGGGACCAGTGATCACTGCAGTTTTTTTAAGCTACTAGGTACCGTATTTTCCGGAGTATAAGACGACTGGGTGTATAAGACGACCCCAACTTTTCCAGTTAAAATATAGAGTTTGGGATATACTCGCCTTATAAGACTACCCCTCTTCTAACGCACATACGGTAAAAATTAAAAAAAAAATCAGATTTGATTTCAATATGGTAATTTTAAAGTGATGAACCTTCCCGGTGATTGGCTGGTTGTTGTATACAAATCCTGCTTGGATTGGTCAGCTCTCCCTGTCTCCAAGACTATCAGAGCGGTAGCGCATCCCTCTGGCCCGCCCTTGTATCCTATTACCGGTACCTCCTTCTTCTCGGCCTCTCTGATCTCGCTCCTGAGGACTGCAGTGAAGCGGCGCAGGCGCGCATGTGCGAGATCTGAGAGGCAGAGAAGGAGGTAATACGAGGGCGGCCAAACGAGTGAAAGAGGCCTGTTTTTCTGGGCACAGCACCGCTCTCTTTTTTTCCATACCCCGGGCGTCCCTGACGCCTGCAGCTTGCTTCACTTACACCTTCCCGGTGAGGCGCCCCCTCACCTCGTCACTGCAGTCCTCAGGAGCGAGATAGAGGCAGAGAAGGAGGTACCTGTAATAGGATACAAGGGCGGGCCAGAGGGATGTGCTACCGCTCTGATAGTCTTGGAGACAAGGAGAGCTTATAAATGACCATAAATACTGTATTTTTCGGACTATAAGACGCACCGGACCATAAGACACACCTAGGTTTTAGTGGAGGAAAATAGAAAAAAAAATGCAAGCAAAAAATGTGTTCCCGATGCACTTTTATGGGGGAGGGGGTCTGCTGCTGACCCTGGTATAAGGGTAATATTCCCCAATTCTGACAATATCCCCCATCCTGGTATATATGCCCTCCCCTTCCTTTTATACTTGGCCCCCATCCTGATATGCCTGTCATCCCTCCATCCTGGTATGCATGGAACCCTCCATCCTGGTATGTATGGCACCCCTCATCCCTATCCTGGTATGTATGGCTCCCCTAATCCCTATCATGGTATGCATGGCGCCCCTCAACCCTATCCTGGTATGCATGGCGCCCCTCATCCCTATCCTGGTATGCATGGCGCCCCTCATCCCTATCCTGGTATGCATGGCGTCCCTCATCCCTATCCTGGTATGCATGGTGTCCCTCATCCCTATCCTGTTATGTATGGCCCCCTCATCTTCATCCTGTTATGTATGCCCCCCTCAGCGTTATCCTGGTATGTATGGCCCCCTCATCTTTATCCTGGTATGTATGGCCCCCTCATCCTTACCCTGGTATGTATGGCCCTCTCATCCTTACCCTGGTATGTATGGCCCCCTCATCCTTACCCTGGTATGTATGGCCCCCTCATCCTTACCCTGGTATGTATGGCCCCCTCATCCTTACCCTGGTATGTATGGCCCCCTCATCCTTACCCTGGTATGTATGGCCCCCTCATCCTTATCCTGGTATGTATGGCCCCCTCATCTTTATCCGGTTATGTATGCCCCCCTCAGCGTTATCCCGGTATATATGGCCCCCTCATCCTTACCCTGGTATGTATGGTCCCCTTCTCCTTATCCTAGTATGCATGGTCCCCCTAATCCCCATCATGCTGCACATAAAAAAAAAATAAACACTCCTACTCACCTTTCTTCTCTCCTCCAGCACTGCGTTCTGTCTGCCCGCACTGATCTCTACATGTGACGTCACTGCCATGCGTGGCTCACATGGAGAGATCAGCTGCCGGAAATCACTGCTCCCCACGCCGGGACTGTGTGCGCGGGAGCACTGAATATTCATGCTCCTTAATAGTCGGCACACAGTGTAGCCGCAGCGTGGCTCCTGCTGCCGGGCGATCTCGTGTGCCCCCTATTAAAGGGCATGAATATTCACCCCTCCTCACGCCCATGGGTGTGCAGAGAGGTTGAATATTCATGCCCTTTAACAGCGGGCACAGGTGATTCCGGCAGCAGCAGGAGCCGTGCTGCAGCTACATTGTGTGCTGCTATTAAGGAGCATGAATAATCAGTGCTCCCCACGCCCACAGGGCGTGGGGAGCAGTGAATATTCATTTTCTTTAGTAGCGGGGACAGTGTAGGCTGCAGCGGGCGGCTGCTGCCTCCTGTGTCCCGCTCCTCCGCGGCTACTGCTCCCCCCACACCCCACATACATATTCACCTCCCCCCCAACATTCAGACTATAAGGTTATATGCCCTATAAGATGACACCCGGTGTATAAGACGACTTTTGAGAAGATTTTCAGGGGTTAAAAAGTTGTCTTATACGCCCGAAAATATGATTTCTGTATGTGAGGTAAGTGGGTTATCCTGAGTGGGCGACAGTAACTGACAGTGAAGTAAAGAAGGTTGTGGTCAGAGAGGGGAGTGTGTGAAGTCATACACTGAGCTGTTCCGGGACATGATCAGATCCAGAGTCTTCCATCGATCATGAAGAAGAGTAAGTAGCTGTGAAAGGCAGAGACAGAAGATGAGTAGCCGATGGGGAGAGTGGATTAACAATGGGGATGGTAAAATCCCCTGTCAAGGCACTCCACTATCTCAAATTGTCAGAACAATACACATTGACCAACGATCAATGGGCGAGACAACGGCTGCTTTCACTACTAGGCCAGTTATTGGGACACTAACAGCGACTTTATACTACAGGGTGGGCCATTTACAGTTATATGAAAAAGTTTGGGCACCCCTATTAATCTTAAGCTTAATGTTTTTTAAAAATTGGTGTTTTTGCAACAGCTATTTCAGTTTGATCTATGTAATAACTGTTGGACACAGTAATGTTTCTGCCTTGAAATGAGGTTTATTGTACGAACAGAAAATGTGCAATCTGCATTCAAACAAAATTTGACAGGTGCATAAGTATGGGCACCTCACCAGAAAAGTGACATTAATATTTAGTAGATCCTCCTTTTGCAAAAATAACAGCCTCTAGTCGCTTCCTGTAGCTTTTAATGATTTCCTGGATCCTGGATGAAGGTATTTTTGACCATTCCTCTTTACAAAACAATTCCAGTTCAGTTAAGTTTGATGGTCGCCGAGCATGGACAGCCCTCTTCACATGATCCCACAGATGTTCAATGATATTCAGGTCTGGGGACAGGGATGGCCATTCCAGAACATTGTAATTGTTCCTCTGCATGAATGCCTGAGTAGATTTGGAGCGGTGTTTTGGATCATTGTCTTGTTGAAAGATCCATCCCCTGCGTAACTTCAACTTTGTCACTGATTCGTGAACATTATTGTCAAGAATCTGCTGATACTGAGTGGAATCCATGCGTCCCTCAACTTTAACAAGATTCCCGGTGCCGGCATTGCCCACACAGCCCCAAAGCATGATGGAACCTCCACCCAATTTTACTGTGGGTAGCAAGTGTTTTTCTTGGAATGCTGTGTTTTTTTGCCGCCATGCATAACGCCTTTTTGTATGACCAAACAACTCAATCTTAGTTTCATCAGTCCACATGACCTTTTTTCATAAAGAAATTGGCTTCTCCAAATGTGCTTTTGCATACCGCAGCCGACTCTGTTTGTGGCATGCTTGCAGAAACGGCTTCTTTCGCATCACTCTCCCATACAGCTTCTCCTTGTGCAAAGTGCGTTGTATAGTTGACCGATGCACAGTGACACCATCTGCAGCAAGTTGATGCTGCAGCTCTCTGGAGGTGGTCTGAGGATTGTCCTTGACTGATCTCACCATTCTTCTTCTCTGCCTTTCTGATGTATTTCTTGGCCTGCCACTTCTGGCCTTAACAAGAACTGTCCCTGTGTTCTTCCATTTACTTACTATGTTCCTCACAGTGGAAACTGACAGGTTAAATCTCTGAGACAGCTTTTTGTATCCTTCCCCTGAACAGCTATGTTGAATAATCTTTGTTTTCAGATCATTTGACAGTTATTTTGAGGAGCCCATGATGCCACTCTTCAGAGGAGATTCAAACAGGAAAACAACTTGCAAGTGGCCACTTAAAGTAGCTTTTCTCGTGATTGCATACACCCGGCTATGAAGTTCAAAGCTCAATGAGGTTACAAAACCAAAAAAAGTGCTTTAGTAAGTCAGTAAAAAGTAGGTAGGAGTATTTAAAAGAAGAAAATGATAAGGGTGCCCATACTTATGCACCTGTCAAATTTTGTTTGAATGCAGATTGCACATTTTCTGTTAATAAATAAACCTAATTTCAAGGCAGAAACATTACTGTGTCCAACAGTTATTACATAGATCAAACTGAAATAGCTGTTGCAAAAGCACCAATTTTTATAAAACATTAAGCTTAAGATTAATAGGGGTGCCCAAACTTTTTCATATAACTGTATATGGATACACCTAAATTAAATGGGAATGGTTGGTGATATCAACTTCCTGTTTGTGGCACATTAGTATATGGGAGGGTGAAAACTTTTCCAGATGGGTGGTGACCATGGCGGCCATTTTGAAGTCGGCCATTTTGGATCCAACTTTATTTTTTCAATGGGAAGAGGGTCATGTGACACATCAGACTTATTGAGAATTTCATAAGAAAAACAATGGTGTGCTTGGTTTTAACGTAACTTTATTCTTTCATGAGTTTTTTTACAAGTTTATGACCACTTATAAAATGTATTCAAAGTGCTGCCCATTGTGTTGGATTGTCAATGCAACCCTCTTCTCCCACTCTTGACACACTGATAGCAACACCGCAGAAGAAATGCTAGCACAGGCTTCCAGTATCCGTTGTTTCAGATGCTGCAAAATCTAAAAGTAAAAACCGGAAAATCCCATTGTAGGATTGTTGCATAATTAATTAGCATTTTATTGCATGAAATAAGTATTTGATCACCGACCAACCAGCAAGAATTCTGCCTCTCACAGACCTGTCAGTTTTTCTTTAAGAAGCCTCCTACTCTGCACTCATTACCTGTATTAATTGCACCTGTTTGAACTCGTTACCTGTATAGAAGACACCTGTCCACATGCTCAATCAATCCCACTCCAACTTCTCCACCATGGCCAAGACCAAAGAGCTGTGTAAGGACACCAGGGACAAAATTGTAGACTGGGATGGGCTACAGGAAAATAAGCAAGCAGCTTCATGAGACGGCAGCAAATGTTGGCGCAATTATTAGGAAATGGTAGAAACACAAGGTGAATGTCAATAGTCTGGGGCTCCATGCAAGATCTTGCCTTGTGGAGTAAGGATGATTCTGAGGTCAGGAATCGGCCCAGAACTACACAGGAGGACCTAGTCAATGACCTGAAGAGAGCTCGGACCACAGTCTCAAACCTTACCGTTAGTAACACACTACACAGTCATGGATTAAAATCCTGCAGGGAACTCAAGGTCCCCCTGCTCACGCCAGCACATGTCAAGGCCCGTTTGAAGTTCTCCAATGATCATCTTGATAATCCAGAGGAGGCATGGGAGAAGGTCATGTGGTCAGATGAGACCAAAATAGAACTTTTTGGTATCAACTCTACTCGCTGTGTTTGGAGCAAGAAGAAGGATGAGTACAACCCCAAGAACACCGTCCCAACTGTGAAGCATGGTGGGGGAAACATCATACTTTGGGGTGCTTTTCTGCAAAGGAGACTGGATGGCTGCACCTTATTGAAAGGAGGGTGAATGGGGTCATGTATCGCGAGATTTTGTCCAACAACGTCCTTTACTCATTAAGAGCTTAGAATCATAGAATGTTAGTTTGTAGGGACCTCCAGGATTATCGAGTCCAGCCCCCTGTTCAAATGCAGGATTCACTAAACATCTCAGAAGGATATCTGTCCAGCCTCTGAAGACGTTCATTGAAGGAGAACTCACCACCTCTCGTGGCCGCCTGTTCCACTCATTGATCTCCTCACTGTCAGAAAGTGTCTTCTAATATCTAATCTGTGTCTCCTCCCATTCAGTTTCATCCCATTGCTTCTAGTCTTTCCTTGTGCAAATGAGAATAAAGTTGATCCTTCTACAATGTGACAGCCCTTGAGATATTTGTAGACAGCTATTAAGTCTCCTCTCAGTCTTCTCTTTTGCAGCTAAACATTCCCAAATCCTGCAACCGTTCCTCATAGGACATAGTTTACAGTCCGCTCACCATTCTGGTCGCTCTTCTCTGAACTTGCTCCAGTTTCTTTGTCTTTTTTAAAATGTGCCCAGAACCGGACACAGTATCCAGATGAGGTCTGACCAAAGAGGAGTAAAGTCCGATAATGACTTCACGTGATCTAGACTGTATGCTTCTGGTAATACATCCCAGATTTGTATTTGCCTTTTTTCTGCTGCATCACACTGTTGACTCATGTGCAGTCTGTGATCTATTAGTATACACAAGTCTTTTTCACACGTGCTGTTGCTTAGTTCTATTCCTCCCATTCTTTTCATTTTTCTTGCCCAGATGTAGGACTAACCATTCTGTTAGTTGCTGCCCACAGTTCCAGTTTGTTTAGATCTTTTGAAGATTGGTCATGGTTGTGTCTTCCAGCATGACAATGACCCGAAACTCCCATCCACTCCGTAAGAAGCATTTCACCGTCCTGGAGTGGCCTAGCCAGTCTCCAGACCTGAACCCAATAGAAAATCTTTGGAGGAAGCTGAAACTCAATGTTGCCCAGCGACAGGACCGAAACCTGAAATATCTGGAGAAGATCTGAATGGAGGAGGGGGCCAAAATCCCTGCTGCAGTGTGTGCAAACCTGGTGAAGATCTGTATGGAGGAGGGGGCCAAAATCCCTGCTGCAGTGTGTGCAAACCTGGTCAAGAACTACAGGAAACGTCTGATCTCTGTAATTGTAACAAAGGTTTCTGGACCAAATATTAAGCTCTGTTTTTCTATTGTATCAAATACTTATTTCATGCAATAAAATGCAAATGAATTATGTAAAATTTATACAATGTGATTTTCTGGTTTTTATTTTTTAGATCTGTCTCATAGTTGAAGTGTACCTGCGATAAAAATGACAATCCTCTTAGATGAATCCGCACCCGCCACTCGCATGACATCACTATTGCTTCAGACGGATCACGTGATACGGATCCGCACTTTGCATCAATGTGACGTTCCACACCCCTCTGGGACACGCAAGGTCAGATTGGTAAAGTTTTACACATACGTCCCTGTGAAGACATGAGGTCTTCCGTGGGCGTAATACTACTCCGACAACACAGGGTGCGGGTCACAGCGTGGCAATACTTTATTGAACCACAAAGCGGACAATAAACACATAGAACAATCCCAGCAAATACCCAAGGTGGTGCAACATTACACAGTCTCATCCTTCCGCCCTGCCCGCCTGGGATAGCACAGCTGCGGCTTTGGGACTTCCAGGGTCAACTACCTCAACCAGTGGCCCCCTGCTTCTGGTGGGCCCCCCCAGAGAAAAGGTAGCGGCAAGCTTAGGAAGCTAGCAGTCCATCGAGGTACAAGGCCAAGAGACCCGAGGGTCCCACCCTGGCCTCTCCGAGAGTTTCCATGGGGTCAGATGACCGGCTGGTCCCAATATGGCTTCTCTGAATGTCTCCATGGGTTCTAGGCGACCGGTAGGTCCCTCCTGGCAACCCCAAACAACATATCCATGGGGCCAGGTGACTTCATCATCCCAACCTGGTCTCCCCAAATGTATCCATGGGCTCTCTGATGGTCAGTGGAGCAAATCCGTATCTTTCCAGTAAGGGCCGTATAACCTTAGGCCGAAATCATGTAGAATCCAAATCTTTGTCTCTTTGGTTAAACCCATGCTTCCAAGCTGATGGTCTCAGAGAGTCTGAACCTTGAATCTCCCTGTAAAGTATATTTCCAATTTCTGTTTCAAGTCTGACTGCTAAAGAAACACATGTCCCTTTTAAAATGGTTACAGTTGTCCATTCAAGTACACATTCACAGGTAAGTGGTTAGGGAGGGCATTATTCACAGGTCTCATTGTTTGAGCATTTTATTAATTTGCGTAGCTTGTCCTCCTGTTTTGTAAGTCAACAAGCAACAGGGTCCACACAATAGTTAATCAACATAATTAGCAAACACTCATTGTTCCACAGACCAATAGAAGTCAACATTCAGGGTTATACAAATACTGGTCTGTCCTTCCCCAGCTACAGAAATACGCATACATTTACAAGTCAACATGAACACAATAGTGTATTTCTCTAGGATTAACAAATCGAATCGTATGGCTGATTAAGATTATAGGCTGTATCGTCACAGTCCCCTGTTCTCACAGGCTCAGGAAGGTACAGGAAGTGAGAAGAGATGGTCCACTCAGTCACTTATGTGGCTCCACACTCGCTCACACCCCCGACAGGCTGAGAGGCCCCTTTCATTAGCCCCAGTAAAACAGAACCTTATCAGCCCGGTAGAACTGCCACCAGTTCCTATTTGATATAAGCCTGGTCTGTTAACGGGAATTATATCGTGCCAGAAACCAGCCCTGGTAGCATGGGAAATTAAACCGAGAAATGGATGTGTGGATCAAGATAAGAGCAGTCGAAGGTTAAATTATATATTTAATAGTCTTAAGGGCACACTAGACAATACACTATATACATAAGGGTTATACATGCATAATGGTCAGAGATGCATATACAATAGTAGTGGTACAAAAGTATGCAGACATTAAGAGTCAGTTAACAGTCAGATGAAAGGCAAGGCTTGCTGGGTAGTGGCTGCCACATGGGAGGCTTGCGGACTCCTCCGTTCCTGGAGTTCTTCCCACACGATATTTTGTCGTGATCTCCCCAGAAAAATGCACTAGGCCCTGCTGTACACAAGCATTTAACCCCTCGGTGTCACCCCCCCCTCCTGCCCTTTTGGTTGGACCTAAGTCTAATCCTTAACCCTTGTCTCTAGCAGCTAGAAACCCCAGAACCTAAGATGGGTCATAACTCCTTAATGGACGGTCCTAGGGCGGCAGTTCTGGTGCCATCGAATCCGGCCGGGCCCCTGCTACGTGTTGAGACCAATCACAGCTCTATCTGGTTTCTACTAGCTGTTTGTATGCATCTCCCTATCCCTATGTGCTAGAATGGGTCGAGACCCAGGCGGATATTCACCATGTCCTGGGAATCTCGGAAATGTACCCGATGTACGGCTAGGACTTCTAGTATGTCCATAACTCTATGGAATTCCTATCTGACTGAACAAAGCAGACCACATGGTTTGGATCCACAGGGGGTCTTCCTGTAGGAGCTTGCATCTAGCTAGTTGGTGGGGGTGTAAATCCTGACTTTTGCAGCTGAAAGGCGTGACTATCTACGGAGCAAGGTGTCTTCTTACAACTGCACATGCTGAAGGATGATTGTAAGCTGCCATTACATCCCCCCCATCATTCACATCTCTATTCTTTGTAGGTGGCAAAATCGGCATTGTATCAAATACTTACTTTCCTCACTGTATACCCCAGTACGGGTTGTGTGTATAAAAATATAGGAAAGATTTTACAAATGGGACAAAACAATACACATATACAATTACATTAAAAAAAACTGAATAATGAAAGATTTGTCTCCATCGAGCACATCGGGGACGTCATTGGTCAGTGATTACACAGGAGCTGCCGGCAGCGTCTCTGGACTTGTCTCCATCGAGCACATCGGGGACATCATTGGTCTGTGATCACACAGGAGCTGCCTGCAGTGTCTCCGGATTTTTCTCCATCGAGCACATTGGGGACGTCATTAGTCGGTGATTACACAGGAGATGCCGGCAGTGTCTCCGGATTTTTCTCCATCCAGCACATCGGCGATGTCATTGGTCAGTGATTACACAGGAGCTGCCGGCAGCGTCTCTGGACTTGTCTCCATCGAGCACATCGGGGATGTTATTGGTCAGTGATCACACAGGAGCTGCCGGCAGTATCTCTGGACTTATCTCCATCCAGCACATCGGGGACGTCATTGGTCGGTGATCACACAGGAGCTGCTGGCAGCGTCTCCGGACTTGTCTCCATTGACCACATCGGGGACGTCATTGGTCAGTGATTACACAGGAGCTGCCGGCAGTGTCTCTGGACTTGTCTCCATGAAGCACATCGGGGACGTCATTGGTCGGTGATTACACAGGAGCTGCTGGCAGTGTCTCCGGACTGGTCTCCATCGAGCACATCGGGGACGTCATTGGTCGGTGATTACACAGGAGCTGCTGGCAGCGTCTCCGGACTGGTCTCCATTGACCACATCGGGGACGTCATTGGTCAGTGATTACACAGGAGCTGCCGGCAGCGTCTCTGGTCATGTCTCCATCCAGCACATCGGGGACGTCATTGGTCGGTGATCACACAGGAGCTGCCGGCAGCGTCTCCGGATTTTTCTCCATCGAGCACATCGGGGACGTCATTGGTCGGTGATCACACAGGAGATGCCTGCAGTGTCTCCGGATTTTTCTCTATCGAGCACATCGGGGACGTCATTGGTCGGTGATTACACAGGAGCTGCCAGCAGTGGATCTTGATGATTTGTACATTCAGCGGCAGATCCTTCCTCAGACGACCATTAATGACCTCAGTGACAGCAGCTGAGGCCGGAGGTGCTGGGATTTCTGCACGAGGCTCAGACTAGAGACTTAAGAAATGGAGAAATTTTGCTTCCGTTTTTTTCATCATTTGCGGGTCAGTTACGTGTCTTTCATTCCACCACTTTTCCTTTTTGTCAGTTTCCATGTTGAGGAGTGTAATTAACCTGTGAGACCAAGCGTTTTTTTGTCCAGATGGTAGAGGACCACGCCGGATGGCATCGTGGTTGCAGGGTGTGCACCCTTGTGCTAGAGAGCATGAGCTTCTGGTAGGTTTGATGGCTTGCAGGCGTGCTCTGTTTTTTCCGGCGTGCGCAGATTATGGAGAGCAGTAAAGCACATGGATGGGGTGCAGCAGCGCTGCGGACGAGGCGGTCGATGAGCGCAGTCACTAGTAAGTGGCTTCTGGAACATTCAGATGCTCCACGTGTTGTAAGAGACCAAGGGAAGTGGGAGTAGTGTCCCCGGAGGGTATAATTGAGGGGTGGCAAGGTGGGATTTAGGGAGTGTATAATGAAAGGGTTGTTGTGATTTGGGGGTGTATAAAGTGGGGGATGCTGTGTAGGGTAGGGTGTGGGTCTTGGTAATGTATAAGAACGGTTTGGGGAGTGTATAAAGGGGCTTTTCCTCTGGAGGTTTTCTGAAGTGAGAGGGTTCTGCAATAAGGTAGACCTCTGTAATGGGGTCATGTGTAACTACAACCTAAAAATATGTCTGGTGCTAAGCTCCCCTCATGCGTGACTCCATGACGGGTCTATGAATCCCAACACCGTGCTTGGACGTAGAGTTACGGGTAGGAAACAGAATAGCTGCAATACCTTCCCATGAAACAAGGGTGAATAGTCCGAAACTCCGCTGCCAAAGAGGTCAAATAAAACCAAACCATCCATATTATCAATCCATATTATGTTCCAAAGATTGATGCAATAAAAGAGGACATCCCGAGGAAAGGTCGCCGAGCCCACGCGTTCTGACCCATGAGTCAGCGCGGTATTTAGTCCTGGCTTCTTAGATGTAGAACTCGCCTGTCTATAGACATTGGACTGGAATATTTCTCATCTGGAACCCATGGATAATAGTCAGGATATGGAGTCAGTGACCACTTTGGGGTCCGCGATGTGCAGAAGACCATCAGTCTGACGTCACTCACGGGTCATTACTGTATTGGGCAGAATAGATTGTACAAGATGGGAAACAATTCCTGACTAGGTGTAGGCGAGTAATGGGCAACCAACAGAATCAGCAGCCATGACCTGCAGGCTGCTAATCGGGTATAATTGACTCATTTAATGAAAGAGGGTGTACTAATTAATAACCGTGCAGAGCTCATTACTGAGGATATTCTGTGAGGGAACGGGGGTCAATTATGGCGCTTATGTAAAGAAGGAGGCAGCCATTGTTGTGCCTGCTCGCTTTATCCTGTGCTCAGTAGGTAAAATGGGTCGCGCCAGACATTGTACCCAAAGAGAGAGAAAAACCTATAAAGAAGTGCAGACCGTGATCGGCTGATGAATGATGTCGCCTGCTCTCTGCGCTCTAGTATCGGACATGACGGCGTTCACCGTGAAGGATATCAATGTATTGAGCTGTGATTCTTCAGTTTGCAGCCCGTCCTGACACCTGACCAGGAAGCGTTGCAGCGTGAAATATGTGAAGGGGGCTATTTTTTATCACATTCCTGGAACACTCCCTTTAGATAAACTGGTCAATTGTATTGCTTTGGCATATGAGAATGTTGTATCCCATGTATAATAAGCCAAAGCAAGTAGATTGAAGGCTGCTATTAGTCATCCTCTGACAACACATGATTAATCAGGACTGTCCAGGACTGATGTACAGACCTAAGAACAGAAATGCAAAAGCTAAACCACTGTAAGGTCTTTTTCGGACTGGATCTGCCTGGAATCCGCCTGAAAAAGCGCTGCAAAAGCACCCCCTAAAATGCTTCTCCCCTATGTAGTGCCCTCTCCAGCAGAGCATTAGTCTTCTCCTCTAAGTACAGCCCCATCCTGGAGCAGATTTATCCTCTCTATATACAGCTCCATTCTGCAGTACAACGCTTCTCTCCTCTATATACAATCACCTCTATAAACCTCTCTATTTTGAAGGCTGCTGTACTCCTTCTTGTGACGTCATCCCTCACAGGAGCAGCTCCATTTTAGTAGCAACCACATGAAAGTCAGCGGCCACACTCCTCAGTAACCTGCCTTCTTCATGTCACCCAGGACCATGTCTGAGGAGTTGGAAGTGATTCAGTTGCAGCAACGGCTGCAAGATCTGGAGGGGGAGGTGAAGCGGCTGCAGGGTCTGCTCTCTCAGAGCTCTGGGGATGCCGTGCGTACCCCCAAACCGCAAAGACAGAGACCCTTCGATTTCTCTGCGCACCCCAAGCATCATGTAGCCTTGCGGCTGGCATACCTGGGTTGGAACTACCAGGGCTTCGCCAGCCAGGAAAACACAAGGAACACAGTAGAAGAGGTGATGTTCAGTGCCCTAATCAAGACGCGGCTGGTGGAGAGCAGGCAGAGCAGCAACTATCACCGGTGCGGCCGTACGGACCGTGGCGTCAGTGCCCTGGCACAGGTGAGTGTAGCGGTGCATCTTACTCGGTGTGTGCATCTCTTGTACTTCCTACTAGACCTGTCCATTAGTCTGCTCTTTGCTCCCTGCAGGTCATCTCCTTTACTTCGCTCATGCGTCTCGTGTTTTTTTTGCAGGTCATATCTCTAGACCTCCGCTCGGCGGCTGCAGGAAAGCCGGAGGTGCGCTACACCCAGATGCTGAATCGCGTCCTACCACCGGACATCAGAGTCCTGAGCTGGGCTGCTGTCCCCTCCTCCTTTAGCGCACGCTTCAGCTGCCGCTCGCGCACTTACAGATACTTGTTCCCGCGTGCTCAGCTTGATGTCGCCATGATGGATCAGGCTGCCCGGATGCTGGAGGGGACACATGACTTCCGTAATCTTTGCAAGATGGACGTGGCAAATGGAGTTCTGAACTTCGTCCGTACGGTGATCAGCGCCAGGGTGGAGCCCGTACCGGAGGGTCTGGAGGAAGCAGGGCCCTTTCAGCTCTACCACCTGAAGATCAAGGGCTTGGCTTTTCTTTACCACCAAGTCAGGTGCATCATGGGAGTTCTGTTCCTCGTCGGTCAGGGCAAAGAGGAACCAGAAGTGATAAGAGAATTGCTGGATGTGGAAAGGAATCCATGCAAGCCCCAATACAAGTGAGATGGGATTAGGTAAACTGCGGGCTCAGGCGGGAAGACCGAGCCATAAGTGTTCTGTCAGAGAGCGAAGTGCGGAGAGTAAGTGCAGTGCGGGGTGCTCCTGTGTGGTTGGAGGAGCACGGTGATGTCTGATGTCCACCATAGTGCAGTACGGGGTGATCCTGTGTGGTCGGAGGAGCGCGGTGATGTCTGATGTCCACCATAGTGCAGTGCGGGGTGATCCTGTGTGGTCGGAGGTGCGCGGTGATGTCTGATGTCCACCATAGTGCAGTGCGTGGTCATACTGTGTGGTCGGAGGAGCACGGTGATGTCTGATGTCCACCATAGTGCAGTGCGGGGTGATCCTGTGTAGTCGGAGGAGCACGGTGATGTCTGATGTCCACCATAGTGCAGTGCGGGGTGATCCTGTGTGGTCGGAGGAGCACGGTGATGTCTGATGTCCACCATAGTGCAGTGCGGGGTGATCCTGTGAGATCGGAGGAGCGCGGTGATGTCTGATGTCCACCATAGTGCAGTGCGGGGTGATCCTGTGTGGTCGGAGGTGCGCAGTGATGTCTGATGTCCACCATAGTGCAATGCGGGGTCATACTGTGTGGTCGGAGGAGCACGGTGATGTCTGATGTCCACCATAGTGCAGTGCGGGGTCATAATGTGTGGTCGGAGGAGCGCGGTGATGTCTGATGTCCACCATAGTGCAGTGCGGGGTGATACTGTGTGGTCGGAGGAGCACGGTGATGTCTGATGTCCACCATCGTGCAGTGCGTGGTCATACTGTGTGGTCGGAGGAGCGCGGTGATGTCTGATGTCCACCATAGTGCAGTGCGGGGTCATACTGTGTGGTCGGAGGCGCGCGGTGATGTCTGATGTCCACCATAGTGCAGTGCGGGGTCATACTGTGTGGTCGGAGGAGCGCGGTGATGTCTGATGTCCACCAGAGTGCAGTGCGGGGTGATCCTATGTGGTCAAAGGAGCACGGTGATGTCTGATGTCCACCATCGCGCAGTGCGGGGTCATACTGTGTGGTCGGAGGAGCGTGGTGATGTCTGATGTCCACCATAGTGCAGTGCGGGGTGATCCTGTGTTGTCGGAGGAGCGCGGTGATGTCTGATGTCCACCATAGTGCAGTGCGGGGTGATCCTGTGTGGTCGGAGGAGCGCGGTGATGTCTGATGTCCACCATAGTGCAGTGCGGGGTGATCCTGTGTGGTCGGAGGAGCGCTGTGATGTCTGGTGTCCACCATAGTGCAGTGCGGTATGCTCCTGTGTGGTCGGAGGCGCGAGGTGATGTCTGATGTCCACCATAGTGCAGTGTGGGGTCATACTGTGTGGTCGGAGGAGCGCTGTGATGTCTGGTGTCCACCATAATGCAGTGCGGTATGCTCCTGTGTGGTCGGAGGCGCGAGGTGATGTCTGATGTCCACCATAGTGCAGTGCGGGGTGATACTGTGTGGTCGGAGGAGCACGGTGATGTCTGATATCCACCATAGTGCAGTGCGGGGTGATCCTGTGTGGTTGGAGGAGCGCGGTGATGTCTGATGTCCACCATAGTGCAGTGCGGGGTGATCCTGTGTGGTCGGAGGAGCGCGGTGATGTCTGATGTCCACCATAGTGCAGTGCGGGGTGATCCTGTGAGGTCGGAGGCGCGAGGTGATGTCTGATGTCCACCATAGTGCAGTGCGGGGTGATCCTGTGTGGTCGGAGGTGCGCGGTGATGTCTGATGTCCACCATAGTGCAGTGCGGGGTGATCCTGTGTGGTCGGAGGCGCGAGGTGATGTCTGATGTCCACCATAGTGCAGTGCGGGGTGATCCTGTGTGGTCGGAGGAGCGCGGTGATGTCTGATGTCCACCATAGTGCAGTGCGAGGTGATCCTGTGTGGTCGGAGGAGCTCGGTGATGTCTGATGTCCACCATAGTGCAGTGCGGGGTGATCCTGTGTGGTCGGAGGAGCTCGGTGATGTCTGATGTCCACCATAGTGCAGTGCGGGGTGATCCTGTGTAGTCGGAGGAGCACGGTGATGTCTGATGTCCACCATAGTGCAGTGCGGGGTGATCCTGTGTGGTCGGAGGAGCACGGTGATGTCTGATGTCCACCATAGTGCAGTGCGGGGTGATCCTGTGTGGTCGGAGGAGCGCGGTGATGTCTGATGTCCACCATAGTGCAGTGCGGGGTGATCCTGTGTGATCGGAGGAGCGCGGTGATGTCTGATGTCCACCATAGTGCAGTGCGGGGTGATCCTGTGTGGTCGGAGGTGCGCGGTGATGTCTGATGTACACCATAGTGCAGTGCGGGGTCATACTGTGTGGTCGGAGGAGCACGGTGATGTCTGATGTCCACCATAGTGCAGTGCGGGGTCATACTGTGTGGTCGGAGGAGCTCTGTGATGTCTGATGTCCACCATAGTGCAATGCGGGGTCAAACTGTGTGCTCGGAGGAGCACGGTGATGTCTGATGTCCACCATAGTGCAGTGCGGGGTCATAATGTGTGGTCGGAGGAGCGCGGTGATGTCTGATGTCCACCATAGTGCAGTGCGGGGTGATACTGTGTGGTCGGAGGAGCACGGTGATGTCTGATGTCCACCATAGTGCAGTGCGTGGTCATACTGTGTGGTCGAAGGAGCGCGGTGATGTCTGATGTCCACCATAGTGCAGTGCGAGGTGATACTGTGTGGTCGGAGGAGCACGGTGATGTCTGATGTCCACCATAGTGCAGTGCGGGGTCATACTGTGTGGTCGGAGGAGCTCTGTGATGTCTGATGTCCACCATAGTGCAGTGCGGGGTCATACTGTGTGGTCGGAGGAGCGCGGTGATGTCTGATGTCCACCATAGTGCAGTGCGGGGTGATCCTATGTGGTCGGAGGAGCGCGGTGATGTCTGATGTCCACCATAGTGCAGTGCGAGGTGATCCTGTGTGGTCGGAGGAGCGCGGTGATGTCTGATGTCCACCATAGTGCAGTGCGGGGTGATCCTGTGTGGTCGGAGGAGCACGGTGATGTCTGATGTCCACCATAGTGCAGTGCGGGGTGATCCTGTGTGGTCGGAGGAGCGCGGTGATGTCTGATGTCCAACATAGTGCAGTGCGGGGTGATCGTGTGTGGTCGGAGGAGCGCGGTGATGTCTGGTGTCCACCATAGTGCAGTGCGGTATGCTCCTGTGTGGTCGGAGGCGCGAGGTGATGTCTGATGTCCACCATAGTGCAGTGCGGGGTGATCCTGTGTGGTCGGAGGAGCACGGTGATGTCTGATGTCCACCATAGTGCAGTGCGGGGTGATCCTGTGTGGTCGGAGGAGCGCGGTGATGTCTGATGTCCACCATAGTGCAGTGCGGGGTGATCCTGTGTGATCGGAGGAGCGCGGTGATGTCTGATGTCCACCATAGTGCAGTGCGGGGTGATCCTGTGTGGTCGGAGGTGCGCGGTGATGTCTGATGTACACCATAGTGCAGTGCGGGGTCATACTGTGTGGTCGGAGGAGCACGGTGATGTCTGATGTCCACCATAGTGCAGTGCGGGGTCATACTGTGTGGTCGGAGGAGCTCTGTGATGTCTGATGTCCACCATAGTGCAATGCGGGGTCAAACTGTGTGCTCGGAGGAGCACGGTGATGTCTGATGTCCACCATAGTGCAGTGCGGGGTCATAATGTGTGGTCGGAGGAGCGCGGTGATGTCTGATGTCCACCATAGTGCAGTGCGGGGTGATACTGTGTGGTCGGAGGAGCACGGTGATGTCTGATGTCCACCATAGTGCAGTGCGTGGTCATACTGTGTGGTCGAAGGAGCGCGGTGATGTCTGATGTCCACCATAGTGCAGTGCGAGGTGATACTGTGTGGTCGGAGGAGCACGGTGATGTCTGATGTCCACCATAGTGCAGTGCGGGGTCATACTGTGTGGTCGGAGGAGCTCTGTGATGTCTGATGTCCACCATAGTGCAGTGCGGGGTCATACTGTGTGGTCGGAGGAGCGCGGTGATGTCTGATGTCCACCATAGTGCAGTGCGGGGTGATCCTATGTGGTCGGAGGAGCGCGGTGATGTCTGATGTCCACCATAGTGCAGTGCGAGGTGATCCTGTGTGGTCGGAGGAGCGCGGTGATGTCTGATGTCCACCATAGTGCAGTGCGGGGTGATCCTGTGTGGTCGGAGGAGCACGGTGATGTCTGATGTCCACCATAGTGCAGTGCGGGGTGATCCTGTGTGGTCGGAGGAGCGCGGTGATGTCTGATGTCCAACATAGTGCAGTGCGGGGTGATCGTGTGTGGTCGGAGGAGCGCGGTGATGTCTGATGTCCAACATAGTGCAGTGCGGGGTGATCCTGTGTGGTCGGAGGTGCGAGGTGATGTCTGATGTCCACCATAGTGCAGTGCGAGTTGATCCTGTGTGGTCGGAGGCGCGCGGTGATGTCTGATGTCCACCATAGTGCAGTGCGAGGTGATCCTGTGAGGTCGGAGGCGTGCGGTGATGTCTGATGTCCACCATAGTGCAGTGCGAGGTGATCCTGTGTGGTCGGAGGAGCGCGGTGATGTCTGATGTCCACCATAGTGCAGTGCGGGGTGATCCTGTGTGGTCGGAGGAGCTCGGTGATGTCTGATGTCCACCATAGTGCAGTGCGAGGTGATCCTGTGAGGTCGGAGGCGCGCGGTGATGTCTGATGTCCACCATAGTGCTGTGCGAGGTGATCCTGTGTGGTCGGAGGAGCGCGGTGATGTCTGATGTCCACCATAGTGCAGTGCGGGGTGATCCTGTGTGGTCGGAGGAGCGCGGTGATGTCTGATGTCCACCATAGTGCAGTGCGGGGTGATCCTGTGTGGTCGGAGGTGCGCGGTGATGTCTGATGTCCACCATAGTGCAGTGCGGGGTGATCCTGTGTGGTCGGAGGAGCGCGGTGATGTCTGATGTCCACCATAGTGCAGTGCGAGGTGATCCTGTGTGGTCGGAGGCGCGCGGTGATGTCTGATGTCCACCATAGTGCAGTGCGGGGTGATCCTGTGTGGTCGGAGGGGCGCCGTGATGTCTGATGTCCACCATAGTGCAGTGCGGGGTGATCCTGTGAGGTCGGAGGTGCGCGGTGATGTCTGATGTCCACCATAGTGCAGTGCGAGGTGATCCTGTGAGGTCGGAGGAGCGCGGTGATGTCTGATGTCCACCATAGTGCAGTGCGGGGTGCTCCTGTGTGGTCGGAGGAGCGCCGTGATGTCTGATGTCCACCATAGTGCAGTGCGGGGTGATCCTGTGAGGTTGGAGGAGCGCGGTGATGTCTGATGTCCACCATAGTGCAGTGCGGGGTGATCCTGTGAGGTCGGAGGAGCTCGGTGATGTCTGATGTCCACCTCTGTAACGTCTTGCTCCTGTCTTATGGCAGTATGGCGGTGGAGTTCCCTCTGGTCTTATATGACTGTGAGTTTGATGGCGTTGAGTGGATCGGCGAGAAGGATCTGCAGTCCATCACGGTGTCACATCTGCAGCGTCTGTGGACTCGTGAAGCGGTGAAGAGCCACATCCTGCGCATGGCGCTATATGGTCTAGATGCCATGAACATCAGCTCTGGTAATGAATGCAGCCACCTGAGTACGAGCATAATATAAATAGTGTGTTTACCACCCCAGGTAATAGTGAGTGCAGCTCTGGGGTATAATACAGGATGTAACTCAGGATCAGTAATGTAATGTATGTACACAGTGGCTGCACCAGCAGAACAGTGAGTGCAGCTCTGGAGTATAATACAGGAGGTAACTCGGGATCATTAATGTAATGTATGTACACGGTGACTGCACCAGCAGTATAGTGAGTGCAGCTCTGGAGGATAATACAGGAGGTAACTCAGGATCAGTAATGTAATGTATGTACACAGTGACTGCACCAGCAGAATAGTGAATGCAGCTCTGGAGTATAATACAGGATGTAACTCAGGATCAGTAATGTAATGTATGTACACAGTGACTGGACCAGCAGAATAGTGAGTGCAGCTCTGGAGTATAATACAGGATGTAACTCAGGATCAGTAATGTAATGTATGTACACAGTGACTGCACCAGCAGAATAGTGAGTGCAGCTCTGGAGGATAATACAGGATGTAACTCAGGATCAGTAATGTATGTACACAGTGACTGCACCAGCAGAATAGTGAGTGCAGCTCTGGAGTATAATACAGGATGTAACTCAGGATCAGTAATGTAATGTATGTACACTGTGACTGCACCAGCAGAATAGTGAGTGCAGCTCTGGAGTATAATACAGGAGGTAACTCAGGATCAGTAATGTAATGTATGTACACGGTGACTGCACCAGCAGAATAGTGAGTGCAGCTCTGGAGGATAATACAAGATGTAACTCAGGATCAGTAATGTAATGTATGTACACAGTGACTGCACCAGCAGAATAGTGAGTGCAGCTCTGGAGGATAATACAGGAGGTAACTCAGGATCAGTAATGTAATGTATGTACACAGTGACTGCACCAGCAGAATAGTGAGTGCAGCTCTGGAGTATAATACAGGATGTAACTCAGGATCAGTAATGTAATGTATGTACACAGTGACTGCACCAGCAGAATAGTGAGTGCAGCTCTGGAGGATAATACAGGAGGTAACTCAGGATCAGTAATGTAATGTATGTACACAGTGACTGCACCAGCAGAATAGTGAGTGCAGCTCTGGAGGATAATACAGGAGGTAACTCAGGATCAGTAATGTAATGTATGTACACAGTGACTGCACCAGCAGAATAGTGAGTGCAGCTCTGGACTATAATACAGGATGTAACTCAGGATCAGTAATGTAATGTATGTACACAGTGACTGCACCAGCAGCATACTGGGTGCAGCTCTGATCAGCTGCTAGTCAGTGTGCTGATTACGGGTGTGGTGGCTGCAGATCCTGCTGTGAGCTCCTGATCTCTGAGAACCAACACCTCTCCACCTGGGGACCTGCTCTCTCTCTTTCCCGGAGGGAGAGCTGGTTTCTGGGATGAGTGAAGGAGCCAAGTCCCAGGCTTCTGCTTCCCGAACCAGGCCGGCGGGGGGCAGAAGAAACCAGCAACCGGCCTGCACATCAGAGGACTCGGGGGTGAGACGCTGCACCAGGAGTCGCAGCAATGTGGCTCCTACTCCCCCCGGGATTGTGGAGACCCCTAGAAGCCGCAAGGCTTCCAGCATGGAGGAAAAGCCTGACAGCGGCGTGCAAGATGGCGCTCCTTCCGGAGGAAAGCTGAGTGCTCACGGAGGTGAGGCCGACCTCCCTGAGGGGGGGTGGGCGCAGCAGGGACCCCGGGAGTCTGTGTCCACCTATGCCTCCCGGGTCATGATCCGCCTCCGTGAGTATGAAGATGCCAGTAAGCTCATCAGGAGGCTCCGGGAGGAGCTGCGCTGCACAAGCGCCAAAGCTGCAGGGGCCTCCAAACCAAGGAAGGCCAAGCTCCAAGCCGAGGTAAAGTGACTGAGCAGTGAAATTCAACGCCTGGAACTTAGGAAAGCTGACATCAGGGAGCAGAGTGGTCCTTTCAAAGAAAAACTTATAAATGAAGACCGCTTTAGAGAAATGGCTGATACCAGAGTGCAAAGGCAGATAGGGCTGCAGCCTGAGAGCCAGGTGGATGATGAGAGTGATGATGACCAGCAGCAAGCCCCACCTGGCAGCCTGCAAAGTCACCCGCAGGCCACGTGCAGCGAGCTCCCTGCAGGACAGGCGACAGTGACATCCGGTCGCAGTTCTGCCGGCTCTGGGGAGGACAGTGACAGCAGCGGCCAGGGAGGGGCGCTAATGGCGGAGATTAAGCTCCTGGAGTCCCCAGTGTGCCTCCAAAACTTCCATCTTGGTGACGATCTACCAGAAGAGGCACCTGGGGGCCACAAAAAGGCAAAGAAGACCAAGCCAAAGCTGCAGGAGGCGGTAAGATACGTATATGCCCCCCTCCCTGTACCCCCTGAGTCGGCGGCAGGCTCAGCTCGCTGTATAAGCCCCGTTGCCCAGCCCGGGTTCTGCTGTGGATCCGGTGCAAAGGCGCGGGGAGATTACAGAGCGCGGTAGTGAGGCGCAGAGCTCCGTCTCTGCTTGTAGTAGCGGGGACGCAGCAGGAGGTGCATCAGCCGAGAGGCTGGACAGTGAGGGCGGCCCGGCGGCGGGCGTTCCATCAGGCCACTGTGGTGCGCTCCTCAGTGGGAGGGGGGAGCAGCCCGGTGTCGGGGGCAGCTCCGGTAGCCTCGGCACCTCTGAATGCTGTTGCCGCTGATCACTTAGTTGAGAAGCGGCGGCAGTGTGAGGGGGCTGTCGGGGCTGAGCGTTCCGGTCCTCCCACGAAAGTGCTATTTTGTGTTGGCGTCGCTGGTCCGGAAGATCCTGATGCTAAAGATCAGCGGCGCCTAACAGCAGCTAGAGATCAGCGGCACATTATACCAAATCAAAATGCAGCAGCAGGGGTTTTAGAAATAACTACACAAATAGATAAATGTGAACACAAGCAGGTGTAGTGCTATAGAAATATAAAACTTAACATTTATTATCACTGAATAAAATATATGCAATATACAAGGACCTAAAAAAACACAGATATACTGTCTGTGATATTAGATAGCCAAAATACTTCCATGTATTGTTGCGTCCAAAGATATAAATATATGTCATATAAGCATATTGTATCTCCGACGCCACCAAGAAAGTGTGGCAGAAAGAAAATGATGGAGCCTACAGGACACTATACAACTTATTGTGTCTCAGAATGTGAGAACGCAGAAACATTAACCCTATCAATGGTAACCATTTAAACTTTGCTATATATAGAAATGGAACATCCTCACCAAATTTGATATCCGTTCCTGCTCTCAGACTTCAAGGATAGCTCCATATAATGGGGGCAGACCAAGTCTCATTGGGTCACCAGCCCATCACAAAATACCGCTCCCGACGCGTTTCTTTGCCTTAGCTAGTCATCAGGGGGAAAAAAAAAAAGAAGACCTGCGGTATGCACGCTGCCCACAATCGCGCAGCTCATTCACCAGACAGCGCCATTTGACACTCTGATAAGTCCTCTTTTAAATCCTGGTCGCGCTGTACTCGCGATCGTGTCACTTCCGGTTCCGGTCAGCTGACATCCGGTATGTGGAACGCAGATGCCGGCCGTGACAAGCGTCACATCCGGTGTGCGCATCGCAAACAGGAAAAAACGCACACCACGGAGCGACGATTAAGGGGCATACAAGGTAACCAACTGACATCTTGTGTTGGATGGTGACATGAAGCCCTCCCATCCATAAGTACCCCAGGCCAGGGCAAATGTCCAAGTTAAACAATAACTGACACCCATCCAGGCACATACCGTATGTACCGCGGTATATACTAACCGCGTATATTCTGCCCCAATGGTTTATGAGCTGGAAATACCTCATAGGTCAAAACCGCACAGCGGTGCCACGGCCCAAGGTCGAGAGCGCACTTAAAGCCCAAACATAAATTATTATAAAAATAAAAATGGAAATCAAGGAAAAGGGGGTATGAAGAAATGTGGAAAAACATGAAGAGATATGGGGGGACCGCACCTCACAGAATTAGAGGGAGAGAAATGACCCAAAATTTGGGAATATACTTGGAGAAGGTACTTAAACCTTTTGTCTTAAGCTTGAACTCATTTATCGGGGATACCAATGACCTGCTCCGTAAACTGGAAGGTATGACGGTCGATAAAGACGTGACTCTAGCGAGCATCGATGTCGAGTCATTATACTCCTCAATACCTCATGATAGGGGTTTGGAGGCGATACGCTTTTTCCTTATGGGGAGAGGCAAACAATTTGAGCGACACAATCGCTTTGTAATGGAGGCTCTTCAGTTTTGCTTGACTAAAAATGTGTTCCTCTTTGGTGGAAAATACTTCCACCAACTCAGGGGTACTGCGATGGGGAGCCCCTGTGCCCCATCGTATGCCAACCTTTACCTGGGTTGGTGGGAGGAAACCGTTGTATTTGGAGACATCCCCATTGAGGGTGGCGAAAACATCTTACTATGGGTTCGTTATATTGACGATGTTTTAGTACTGTGGCAGGGGGACAAAACATCCTTTGGAGACTTTGTGGAAGAGCTTAATCACAACGACCTCAACCTACAATTTACTTTTGAGTTTGGCCCCCATGAGTTGCCCTTCCTTGACATTCTGATACGGATAGGGAGGGATGGAGTGATAGGAACTAGCACCTATAGGAAAACGACTGCCTCGAACTCCTTCCTCAGATGGGAAAGCAACCATCCAGTCCCCCTTAAGAGGGGTATACCGAAGGGGCAATTCATGAGGGTCCGGAGGAACTGTTCGGACGATGCCAGTTTTAAAGCCCAGGCTACCGATCTCTGTCAAAGATTTTATGAGAGGGGTTATCCAAAGAAGGTAGTAGTTGAGGCTTATGAAGAGATTTTGGTCAGGGACCGCTCCTCCTTGCTACATCCATCCCCGAATCTGGATAAGGATAATACCTTCTGCAGATTCATCACTACCTTCTCCAATCAGTCATATACAGTCCGTAGGATACTACAAAAACATTGGCCGATTCTACTAATGGATGAGGACATTGGTGACGTGGTCGATTCAAGACCCATGATTACCTATAAAAGGGGTAGATCCCTCAGGGACAGATTGGTCCATAGTCATTATATGGGCCATCTGGGGAACAACTGGTTGAGAAGTTCTATTAATGGCTGCTTTAGATGCAGCGGATGCGTATCTTGTAAAGTTATCACACAAGGAAAAGACTTCACAAGTAACGTCACCGGGAAAACATTTTATCAACTGTAGATCCAAGGGAATCATTTATATGGCCAAATGTGTCTGTGGAATGGAATATGTGGGGAAAACAAGGAGGGAATTGAGGAGAAGAGTGGGGGAACATCAAAGGGATATCATCCTGAAAAGAGACACCCCCCCTGGCAAAACATGTAAACAACGCCCACCCGAATAGCAGGGATATGATACGATTCATGGGAATTGACAAAGTAATGGTCCCACCAAGAGGGGGTGACTGGGACAAACTGATTCTGCAAAGGGAGACGAAGTGGATCTTTAGGCTGCGGACAATGGCTCCTCACGGCCTCAATGAGCAGCTGTCTTATAGGTCCTTCCTATAAGTGTACGGTGAATTAGGGAAAGGAGTGTAGGGACAGCCGTCGAGGAGTGGGGGCGCCATTTGCGCAGGTTTTAGGGTGCCAACCTCCACTGCCAGGTAGGGTGATGTTGTTCTAGTTGCTCAATAGGGCTTTTTATAGGTCCCTTGGCCCCCTTCATTTCTCTCCCTCTAATTCTGTGAGGTGCGGTCCCCCCATATCTCTTCATATTTTTCCACATTTCTTCATACCCCCTTTTCCTTGATTTCCATTTTTATTTTCATAATAATTTATGTTTGGGCTTTAAGTGCGCTCTCGACCTTGGGCCGTGGCACCACTGTGCGGTTTTGACCTATGAGGTATTTCCAGCTCATAAACCATTGGGGCAGAATATACGTGGTTAGTATATACCGCGGTACATACGGTATGTGCCTGGATGGGTGTCAGTTATTGTTTAACTTGGACATTTGCCCTGGCCTGGGGTACTTATGGATGGGAGGGCTTCATGTCACCATCCAACACAAGATGTCAGTTGGTTACCTTGTATGCCCCTTTAATCGTCGCTCCGTGGTGTGCGGTTTTTCCTGTTTGCGATGCGCACACCGGATGTGACGCTTGCGTGTCACGGCCGGCATCTGCGTTCCACATACCGGATGTCAGCTGACCGGAACCGGAAGTGACACGATCGCGAGTACAGCGCGACCAGGATTTAAAAGAGGACTTATCAGAGTGTCAAATGGCGCTGTCTGGTGAATGAGCTGCGCGATTGTGGGCAGCGTGCATACCGCATGTCTTCTCTTTTTTTTCCCCCTGATGACTAGCTAAGGCAAAGAAACGCGTCGGGAGCGGTATTTTGTGATGGGCTGGTGACCCAATGAGACTTGGTCTGCCCCCATTATATGGAGCTATCCTTGAAGTCTGAGAGCAGGAACGGATATCAAAATTGGTGAGGATGTTCCATTTCTATATATAGCAAAGTTTAAATGGTTACCATTGATTGGGTTAATGTTTCTGCGTTCTCACATTCTGAGACACAATAAGTTGTATAGTGTCCTGTAGGCTCCATCATTTTCTTTCTGCCACACTTTCTTGGTGGCGTCGGAGATACAATATGCTTATATGACATATATTTATATCTTTGGACGCAACAATACATGGAAGTATTTTGGCTATCTAATATCACAGACAGTATATCTGTGTTTTTTTAGGTCCTTGTATATTGCATATATTTTATTCAGTGATAATAAATGTTAAGTTTTATATTTCTATAGCACTACACCTGCTTGTGTTCACATTATACCAAATGCCAAACAGCGGAAATTACCGACCAATGATGTGAAGGGCACACATAAGACCGGGGGTGAGGTCGCCTACAGTTCTATGGAGGTGACTAAGCCCCTTGTGCCTGATGCGGAGGTCAAAAGGTCATCCACCATTGTTACAGGTCCAGCAGGAATGAATGTGGTGGTGGAGGTGAATAAGGATAATTCATTGTCTGGTGGTGTGGTTGCTGGTTTGGTGGAGGGTGAGATGGAGGTGGGTAATGGTGATACTGTTGGGGCTGACGTGGTCACTGGTCCGGTTGCCCCCCCGGGGGTGGCAACACCTGTCCGGAGTTATGCCAGTGTCACCTCCGGGGCAAATAGGGCATCCTCCTCGTCTCCGGGCTTTGGGGACGGCATGTTGCAACGGCGCCTTCTGGAGGCTCTAAAGAAGGGGGAGAGATCACTAATGGTAGAGGGTCGAGAGGTTGATCTACCCTTCTGGATAGAGAGGCATGGCCTCGGGGCCTTCCGAGAGCAAAAAGGGGGAGATACAGTGTGGTCCCTCCCAACAGCCGGGCCAGGCAGTGTGCGTAGGAATGTGGTCCGTCTTCGGTGGAGGGGCAGTGATGCATGTCCGCCAAGGTCTAAAGTTGTGGAGCTCCTGCTGAGGATGGGCTTCAAGGCGATTGACATCTACGCCTTGATACATCCCTATTCCACGCCTGAGTTTGATGTCAGCTTTGTTCGGCCGGAGGGGCTTGAGCTCTTCTGGGCAAATTATGAGTTGGCAAAAAATGAGCCCGGCTGGCGAGACTTTACCGTTCAGGCAGTGTCTCGCCAAAACCAGATCAAGAAAGTGACCGTGATGACCCGTAACGAGTCGCTTTCTTGCTATGACATCATGACTTGGCTTGGTCGGTATGGAGAGGTGGTGGAGATGCCAAAGAAAAACCGCGACGAGTTTGGTATCTGGTCAGGGACCTGGACGTTTATGGTAAAACTTAAGCGTTCAGATGGTACGGTTGCCCACATTCCATCTTCTGCCTTCCTGGGTAGGGATCGTATCCTGGTCTTCTACCAGGGGCAACCGAAACTCTGTCACAGGTGCGGCGACCCCACACACTTCAGTGCAAACTGCACCGTGCAGAAATGCGCGTTGTGTGGGGGTGTCGGCCATCTTGCCGCCTCTTGTGTGGAGATTAGGTGCCACCTGTGTGGTGAGTTAGGCCACCCATTCAGCCGTTGTCCTCGCTCCTTTGCTAATGCAGTCGAGACCCCGGTGGGAGTAAGCCGTGAGGCTGATTCTGCTGGGGAGGGGACTAGCAGGGGTGGGGGAGCTGAGGGGCCAGGGAAGAAAAGCAATAAAAAGACGCCTGCCCAGCTGAGGCGTCTAGACAAGCGCAGACAGGAGAGGGAGCGGGGCGAGCCCCGGGCTACCGGGGCGGCCCCTGTCCTGGATGCCAGTGTTGCTGCTGAGGTCCCGAGGGATGATGAGTTGGATGAGGAGGTCAGGAGGAACCACAGGGAGGAAACTGCCTCTGCCTCAGAATCCTCCCATTATGAAAGTATGGATGAGGATAATAAGCGGTGGCTAGAGAACAAGCGTTAGCTCGGCCCCAAAAAGAAGAAAAAGAAGGGAGATAAAACATCTTCTCCCGCTCTGACCAAGGTACCTAAGGAAGGTAAAACTGACTCCCCTCTGGTTGGTCTTTCTAACCGGTTCAAGCCCTTGATAACATCTCTTCCTCTGAGGAGGAGGCCGAGGGTGAGGTTCCGGCTTCAGCGGAGCTTACAGGGGGCGCCGAGTCTCCTTCTCCTGGGGATGCAAGGTCCTTGGGGGGAGGGACTGGCCCAGAGTCCGGAGACGAGGACGAAAAAAGAAGGAAAAATGTGGGAATGGACACCTCTGTGTCATTAAAGAGGGGGAAGGATTCCTCCTCTGAGGCAGAGGGTAAGGGGAGTGGGAAGAAGAAAGCCATATAACTCAATCACCAATGATGGCGGTACCCACTCCGTTGACGCTGGCTTCCATTAATGTCGCCAGCATTAAGTCAAATATGGCTAGATTTGCGGCCTTTGATTTTCTCAGCCGGGTTGAAGCTGACATTTTCTTTTTGCAAGAGACCAGGCTGCCAAATACGGCAGAGGTGTTTATAGCTAAGAGGGAGTGGAGACTCGGGCCCTCCTATTGGTCTCTTGCGGCCGAGCCGTATAGCAGAGTGGCGGTCCTTTTTACCGCACCAGTAGAATGCCGACGGGTTATTGAGTTAGAAATGGGGAGGTGCCTGATATTAGATGTCCTCATGAAGGGACAGGAGCTTCAGCTCATTAACATTTATGGTCCCCAATCTAAGTGGGACCGGAAGTGACTCTTTACGAGGATCAAGCCCTACCTTTTTACGAGTCGGCAGGTCGTCTTTGGAGGGGACTTCAACACTGTCACGAGGCCCCGGGATAGAGGAGGTTCCAGAGACAAGCTGACTTATGATAGCGTCGCCCTTAATAGTATAGCTAGTGAGGCTCGCCTGGTGGATGTCCACATCCGGCACACCGCAGGCCACGAGGGGTTCACCTATCATAGAGGTAACTGTAGGTCCAGGATAGACAGGTTTTATTTAAAGGAGGAAGCCGTCTCTTCAGCAGTATCTGTTGTTGAGGTGGAGTTCTCCGATCACTGTATGATTTTGTTTTCCCTGAATGTTACAGAGACCCCCCGGATGGGAAGAGGCTTTTGGAGGCTCAATTCGTCTCTCTTGGAAGAAGCGGAGATAAGACAGTCCTTTGAGGATTTTCTTCAGAGCCAGGTACCCTTACTGGATCTTTGTAGTAGTAAGTCAGAGTGGTGGGAGATGTTCAAGAAAAGGGTGGCGAGATTCTTCCGCCAGCTCTCGAGCCTCAGGAGCCTGGACAGGTACCGCCTGTATCAGGGCCTGAGGAGGAAACTCGAGCATCTTGTCTCAACTGGAGGTAGCCGCAAGGAGATCTCCAGAGTGAAATCTTTGCTAATGAGGTGTCCGTATGATAGACACGCATCTTTGGTTTTTGAGAGGGATTACGGGAAGTACCGCTCGCCCGACCCTTACAGAAACTGCAAGATGTCAGTGAATAGTAAAGTTGTTACAGGACTGGTTGACACTGCGGGGTCCCTAAAAAGATCCAGATCGGGGATCCTGGAGGTCGTCAGATCCTTCTACTCGCACCTCTTGGGAAAGAGGGATCTGGATTGGGATGAGATGTCGGCTTTTCTGGCTGAAGCCGTCCCCGAACCAGGGGTAGACCCCTCTCTTGGCGTTTTGACAGAGATGATCAGGGAAGAGGAAGTTAAGTTGGCGATTGAAGGGCTTGCCCTGAAGAAATCTCCCGGTCCGGATGGCTTAACATCTGAATTCTATAAGACCTTTAAGGATGCCTTGGTTCCCCTCTTGACTGAGGTATTCAATGAGTGTCTTTCCTCGGGCACTCTGCCAAAGTCAATGAGGAGGTCTGCCCTGATCATCTTGTCAAAGGGTAAGGACCCATCTTGCATTGAGAATTGGCGTCCCATAGCGCTTCTCAATGCAGACAGGAAGGTTTTGGCAAAGGTGCTGTTTAATCGGCTGGTGAAATTTGCACCCCAGCTCCTTTCGGGGGCCCAGCATTGCTCTGTTCCGGGCCGCAGTACAAGTAGTGCTGTACTCTGTGTCCGAGAGGCGGTGGAGCAGGGTAGGGCTGGCCACTGGAAGGGGTACATGCTGTCATTGGACCAGGCAAAAGCGTTTGATCGGGTTAATCATGAGTACCTCTGGTCTGTCCTTCTGAGGTATGGCCTGCCAGGGGGGTTTGTTGATTGGCTTAAGACCTTGTACTCTGGGGCAGAGAGTTTCCCGCTTGTGAACGGTTGGATTGGCAGCTCTTTTGAGGTTGGGTGTGGTGTTCGCCAGGGTTGTCCCTTGAGCCCGCTACTGTACGTGTTTGCGATTGACCCACTTCTTAGGAGGGTGGAGCGTGGACCGTTGGCTGGGATCGGGATGGACCGGGCAGCACCGGAAGCCACTCTGAGAGTGGTGGCGTATGCCGATGACGTCACCGTTTTTGTTTCCTCTGATGGGGAGGCAGAATGGCTGATGTCAGAGATAAATCGCTACTCGGAGGCATCCGGGTCTAAGATCAACCGGGATAAGTGTGAGTCTCTGGCTGGGAGGAGGAGATCCTGGTTTTGATCTCCCGGACACCCTTCCAGAACCCAAAGTCTCTGCAAAAGTTCTTGGCATTGAATTTGGCCAGGGGGATTACCCCAAACAAAATTGGGACAGCAGGCTAGAGATCGCCACTCAGAAGGTGAACCAATGGAAGGGTTGGTCTTTGACCCTAAGGGAAAGGGTAAACCTGATCAAAACTTACCTGCTCCCTTTGCTGATCTATCTGGGCAGTGTGTGCATCTTGCCAGAGCCTCTCTGGACTCGGGTCTACAGTTTGTTCTTCCAACTGTTATGGGGGAATAGACTGAACCTGGTCAAGAGGGAGGTTACTTACCGTACGAGGAGACTAGGAGGGTTGGGTATGGTCAACCCTGTGGTATTCCTTGTGAATACCTTCATTAAGATCAATATTGCAAACCTCTGGAAAGAGAGGGCTCCTCCGTGGGTTTTCTCCTGTAAGGGATGGTTTCAGCCTTTCTTCCAGGAATGGGAGACAGGAGGGCAAGTGAAGGATCTCCGCACACCGCGTGGACATCTCCCGGCTTACGCTACCGTGGTTCTGAAGGTAATTCGCCGGTGGGGTCTGGGAATGTGGGAGGTCAGGACTCTGCCAAGGAAGCTCCTTGACAAAAGGGTTCTGTTGACCCATTTTCAGAGGCCTCTGGCGCTCAGGGATTGCCCAAGTCGGGATCTTGGGGTGGGTCTGCATCTTTTGAATTCTATCAGGATCCCCTCGAAGGTTTGGGACTTGGCTTGGCGCTGCTTCCATGGGAAACTGGGTGTGAGGGACAATCTGAAGTGTAGGAGCTCTGAGGACAGGAACTGTCCTCGGGAGCATTGTGGTACCATGCTTGAAAGCATGGACCACTTCCTGCTTCGTTGTCCCTTTAACACAGAGGTGTACAACAGGGTGGGCGCCTCCATTGGCTGGCCCAGGCTGGCCGGTCTCTCTTATGCGGAATGGGCCTATGGAGCATTCGGGGACCTGGGTGGTCGGGACCACTGCACCTTATTTCTAGTTAGCGCAGTGGTTTGGTATCACACGTGGAACGCACGGTGCTTAGTATCGACGCAGCGGAAAATCCTCCCAGTGGACGATGTGTTTAGGACCATACTCGGTGACCTGGTGAAGGTGCGTTCTCTGGAGTATGAGAGACTGGGTACACGGAGGGCCGCTCTCCTCTGGAGGGGCTTTTCTTTTAGTGTGCCCTAGTCTGGTGGTCTCCTCTCCTGGTGGTGGGCTGCTGCTGACACCATAGATTTTTGTTTTATTGATCAGTAGACAGTGATGTAGGGCTGCAGGCGCTGAACTTGGGCTTTGTCAGTTGTGGTTATTGTATTGTGTGTTTCTGTATATATCGTATATATGGGTTTGGGTGGAGGTGTTAGGTTGGGTGGAGGGAAAAGGGGGGAGGTGGGTTCATCTTGTGGGACACTGGTTATTTGGGGGAAAAACTGGCACTGCCTGATCTGTCCTATGGACGTTGGACTGAGGCATGAGGCGCAGGAGCAGCTCTCAGGTCAGTGCCGGGGAGGGACTGGGGGGCTCCAGTGTGGGGGGTTTTGTTTTCTCTTGTATATATTAGTTTGTATATAATTTGTCGGTTATTGTTTATTATATTGTTATTATTTGTTTGGTAACCGGACCAGATGTTACAGTGCAGATAGTTATTATTGTGTATATATGTATAATATGTGTGTGAGGAGAGAGGGAGCGGCTGCACCAGCAGAATAGTGAGTGCAGCTCTGGAGTATAATACAGGATGTAACTCAGGATCAGTAATGTAATGTATGTACACAGTGACTGCACCAGCAGAATAGTGAGTGCTGCTCTGGAGTATAATACAGGATGCAACTCAGGATCAGTAATGTAATGTATGTACACAGCGTCTGCACCAGCAGAATAGTGAGTGCAGCTCTGGAGTATAATACAGGATGTAACTCAGGATCAGTAATGTAATGTATGTACACAGTGACTGAACCAGCAGAATAGTGAGTGCAGCTCTGGGGTATAATACAGGATGTAACTCAGGATCAGTAATGTAATGTATGTACACAGTGACTGCACCAGCAGAATAGTGAGTGCAGCTCTGGAGGATAATACAGGAGGTAACTCAGGATCAGTAATGTAATGTATGTACACAGTGACTGCACCAGCAGAATAGTGAGTGCAGCTCTGGAGGATAATACAGGAGGTAACTCAGGATCAGTAATGTAATGTATGTACACAGTGATTGCACCAGCAGAATAGTGAGTGCAGCTCTGGGGTATAATACAGGAGGTAACTCAGGATCAGTAATGTAATGTATGTGCACAGTGACTGCACCAGCAGAATAGTGAGTGCAGCTCTGGAGTATAATACAGGAGGTAACTCAGGATCAGTAATGTAATGTATGTACACAGTGACTGAACCAGCAGAATAGTGAGTGCAGCTCTGGAGTATAGTACAGGATGTAACTCAGGATCAGTAATGTAATGTATGTACACAGTGACTGCACCAGCAGAATAGTGAGTGCAGCTCTGGAGTATAATACAGGAGGTAACTCAGGATCAGTAATGTAATGTATGTACACAGTGACTGCACCAGCAGAATAGTGAGTGCAGCTCTGGGGTATAGTACAGGATGTAACTCAGGATCAGTAATGTAATGTATGTACACAGTGACTGCACCAGCAGAATAGTGAGTGCAGCTCTGGAGTACAATACAGGATGTAACTCCGGATCAGTAATGTAATGTATGTACACAGTGAGTGCACCAGCAGAATAGTGAGTACAGCTCTGGAGTATAATACAGGATGTAACTCAGGATCAGTAATGTATGTACACAGTGACTGCACCAGCAGAATAGTGAGTGCAGCTCTGGAGTATAATACAGGAGGTAACTCAGGATCAGTAATGTAATGTATGTACACAGTGACTGCACCAGCAGAATAGTGAGTACAGCTCTGGAGTATAATACAGGAGGTAAGTCAGGATCAGTAATGTAATGTATGTACACAGTGACTGCTCCAGCAGAATAGTGAGTACAGCTCTGGAGTATAATACAGGAGGTAACTCAGGATCAGTAATGTAATGTATGTACACAGTGACTGCACCAGCAGAATAGTGAGTGCAGCTCTGGGGTATAATACAGGAGGTAACTCTGGATCAGTAATGTAATGTATGTACACAGTGACTGCACCAGCAGAATAGTGAGTGCAGCTCTGGAGTATAATACAGGATGTAACTCAGGATCAGTAATGTAATGTATGTACACAGTGACTGCACCAGCAGAATAGTGAGTGCAGCTCTGGAGTATAATACAGGAGGTAAGTCAGGATCAGTAATGTAATGTATGTACACAGTGACTGCACCAGCAGAATAGTGAGTACAGCTCTGGAGTATAATACAGGAGGTAACTCAGGATCAGTAATGTAATGTATGTACACAGTGACTGCACCAGCAGAATAGTGAGTGCAGCTCTGGGGTATAATACAGGAGGTAACTCTGGATCAGTAATGTAATGTATGTACACAGTGACTGCACCAGCAGAATAGTGAGTGCAGCTCTGGAGTATAATACAGGATGTAACTCAGGATCAGTAATGTAATGTATGTACACAGTGACTGCACCAGCAGAATAGTGAGTGCAGCTCTGGAGTATAATACAGGAGGTAACTCAGGATCAGTAATGTAATGTATGTACACAGCGTCTGCACCAGCAGAATAGTGAGTGTAGCTCTGGGGTATAATACAGGAGGTAACTCAGGATCAGTAATGTAATGTATGTACACAGCGTCTGCACCAGCAGAATAGTGAGTGCAGCTCTGGGGTATAATACAGGAGGTAACTCAGGATCAGTAATGTAATGTATGTACACAGTGACTGCACCAGCAGAATAGTGAGTGCAGCTCTGGAGTATAATACAGGATGTAACTCAGGATCAGTAGTGTAATGTATGTACACAGTGACTGCACCAGCAGAATAGTGAGTGCAGCTCTGGAGTATAATACAGGATGTAACTCAGGATCAGTAGTGTAATGTATGTACACAGTGACTGCACCAGCAGAATAGTGAGTGCAGCTCTGGAGTATAATACAGGAGGTAACTCAGGATCAGTAATGTAATGTATGTACACAGTGCCTGCACCAGCAGAATAGTGAGCGCAGCTCTGGAGTATAATACAGGATGTAACTCAGGATCAGTAATGTAATGTATGTACACAGTGACTGCACCAGCAGAATATTGAGTGCAGCTCTGGAGCATAATACAGGAGGTAAGTCAGGATCAGTAATGTATGTACACAGTGACTGCACCAGCAGAATAGTGAGTGCAGCTCTGGGGTATAATACAGGAGGTAAGTCAGGATCAGTAATGTAATGTATGTACACAGTGACTGCACCAGCAGAATAGTGAGTGCAGCTCTGGGGTATAATACAGGAGGTAAGTCAGGATCAGTAATGTAATGTATGTACACAGTGACTGCACCAGCAGAATAGTGAGTGCAGCTCTGGAGTATAATACAGGAGGTAAGTCAGGATCAGTAATGTAATGTATGTACACAGTGACTGCACCAGCAGAATAGTGAGTGCAGCTCTGGAGTATAATACAGGATGTAACTCCGGATCAGTAATGTAATGTATGTACACAGTGACTGCACCAGCAGAATATTGAGTGCAGCTCTGGAGCATAATACAGGAGGTAACTCAGGATCAGTAATGTATGTACACAGTGACTGCACCAGCAGAATAGTGAGTGCAGCTCTGGAGTATAATACAGGATGTAACTCAGGATCAGTAATGTAATGTATGTACACAGTGACTGCACCAGCAGAATAGTGAGCGCAGCTCTGGGGTATAATACAGGAGGTAACTCAGGATCAGTAATGTAATGTATGTACACAGTGACTGCACCAGCAGAATAGTGAGTGCAGCTCTGGGGTATAATACAGGAGGTAAGTCAGGATCAGTAATGTAATGTATGTACACAGTGACTGCACCAGCAGAATAGTGAGTGCAGCTCTGGGGTATAATACAGGAGGTAAGTCAGGATCAGTAATGTAATGTATGTACACAGTGACTGCACCAGCAGAATAGTGAGTGCAGCTCTGGAGTATAATACAGGAGGTAACTCGGGATCAGTAATGTAATGTATGTACACAGTGACTGCACCAGCAGAATAGTGAGTGCAGCTCTGGAGTATAATACAGGATGTAACTCAGGATCAGTAATGTAATGTATGTACACAGTGACTGCACCAGCAGAATATTGAGTGCAGCTCTGGAGCATAATACAGGAGGTAACTCAGGATCAGTAATGTATGTACACAGTGACTGCACCAGCAGAATAGTGAGCGCAGCTCTGGAGTATAATACAGGATGTAACTCAGGATCAGTAATGTAATATATGTACACAGTGACTGCACCAGCAGAATAGTGAGTGCAGCTCTGGAGTATAATACAGGAGGTAAGTCAGGATCAGTAATGTAATGTATGTACACAGTGACTGCACCAGCAGAATAGTGAGTGCAGCTCTGGGGTATAATACAGGAGGTAAGTCAGGATCAGTAATGTAATGTATGTACACAGTGACTGCACCAGCAGAATAGTGAGTGCAGCTCTGGGGTATAATACAGGAGGTAAGTCAGGATCAGTAATGTAATGTATGTACACAGTGACTGCACCAGCAGAATAGTGAGTGCAGCTCTGGAGTATAATACAGGAGGTAAGTCAGGATCAGTAATGTAATGTATGTACACAGTGACTGCACCAGCAGAATAGTGAGTGCAGCTCTGGGGTATAATACAGGAGGTAACTCAGGATTAGTAATGTAATGTATGTACACAGTGACTGCACCAGCAGAATAGTGAGTGCAGCTCTGGGGTATAATACAGGAGGTAAGTCAGGAACAGTAATGTAATGTATGTACACAGTGATTGCACCAGCAGAATACTGAGTGCAGCTCTGGAGTATAATACAGGAGGTAACTCAGGATCAGTAATGTAATGTATGTACACAGTGATTGCACCAGCAGAATAGTGAGTGCAGCTCTGGAGTATAATACAGGAGGTAACTCAGGATCAGTAATGTAATGTATGTACACAGTGACTGCACCAGCAGAATATTGAGTGCAGCTCTGGAGTATAATACAGGAGGTAACTCAGGATCAGTAATGTATGTACACAGTGACTGCACCAGCAGAATAGTGAGTGCAGCTCTGGAGTATAATACAGGATGTAACTCAGGATCAGTAATGTAATGTATGTACACAGTGACTGCACCAGCAGAATAGTGAGTGCAGCTCTGGAGTATAATACAGGAGGTAACTCAGGATCAGTAATGTATGTACACAGTGACTGCACCAGCAGAATAGTGAGTGCAGCTCTGGGGTATAATACAGGATATAACTCAGGATCAGTAATGTAATGTATGTACACAGTGACTGCACCAGCAGAATATTGAGTGCAGCTCTGGAGCATAATACAGGAGGTAACTCCGGATCAGTAATGTATGTACACAGTGACTGCACCAGCAGAATAGTGAGTGCAGCTCTGGGGTATAATACAGGAGGTAAGTCAGGATCAGTAATGTAATGTATGTACACAGTGACTGCACCAGCAGAATAGTGAGTGCAGCTCTGGAGTATAATACAGGAGGTAAGTCAGGATCAGTAATGTAATGTATGTACACAGTGACTGCACCAGCAGAATAGTGAGTGCAGCTCTGGGGTATAATACAGGAGGTAAGTCAGGATCAGTAATGTAATGTATGTACACAGTGACTGCACCAGCAGAATAGTGAGTGCAGCTCTGGAGTATAATACAGGAGGTAACTCAGGATCAGTAATGTAATGTATGTACACAGTGACTGCACCAGCAGAATAGTGAGTGCAGCTCTGGGGTATAATACAGGAGGTAAGTCAGGATCAGTAATGTAATGTATGTACACAGTGACTGCACCAGCAGAATAGTGAGTGCAGCTCTGGAGTATAATACAGGAGGTAAGTCAGGATCAGTAATGTAATGTGTGTACACAGTGACTGCACCAGCAGAATAGTGAGTGCAGCTCTGGGGTATAATACAGGATGTAACTCAGGATCAGTAATGTAATGTATGTGCACAGTGACTGCACCAGCAGAATAGTGAGTGCAGCTCTGGAGTATAATACAGGAGGTAAGTCAGGATCAGTAATGTATGTACACAGTGACTGCACCAGCAGAATAGTGAGTGCAGCTCTGGGGTATAATACAGGAGGTAACTCAGGATCAGTAATGTAATGTATGTACACAGTGACTGCACCAGCAGAATAGTGAGTACAGCTCTGGAGTATAATACAGGATGTAACTCGGGATCAGTAATGTAATGTATGTACACAGTGACTGCACCAGCAGAATAGTGAGTGCAGCTCTGGAGTATAATACAGGATGTAACTCAGGATCAGTAATGTAATGTATGTACACAGTGACTGCACCAGCAGAATAGTGAGTGCAGCTCTGGGGTATAATACAGGATGTAACTCAGAATCAGTAATGTAATGTATGTACACAGTGACTGCAGCAGCAGAATAGTGAGTGCAGCTCTGGAGTATAATACAGGATGTAACTCAGGACCAGTAATGTAATGTATGTACACAGTGACTGCACCAGCAGAATAGTGAGCGCAGCTCTGGGGTATAATACAGGATGTAACTCAGGATCAGTAATGTAATGTATGTGCACAGTGACTGCACCAGCAGAATAGTGAGTGCAGCTCTGGAGTATAATACAGGAGGTAACTCAGGATCAGTAATGTATGTACACAGTGACTGCACCAGCAGAATAGTGAGTGCAGCTCTGGAGTATAATACAGGATGTAACTCCGGATCAGTAATGTAATGTATGTACACAGTGACTGCACCAGCAGAATAGTGAGTGCAGCTCTGGAGTATAATACAGGATGTAACTCAGGATCAGTAATGTAATGTATGTACACAGTGACTGCACCAGCAGAATAGTGAGTGCAGCTCTGGAGTATAATACAGGAGGTAACTCCGGATCAGTAATGTAATGTATGTACACAGTGACTGCACCAGCAGAATAGTGAGCGCAGCTCTGGGGTATAATACAGGATGTAACTCGGGATCAGTAATGTAATGTATGTACACAGTGACTGCACCAGCAGAATAGTGAGTGCAGCTCTGGAGTATAATACAGGATGTAACTCCGGATCAGTAATGTAATGTATGTACACAGTGACTGCACCAGCAGAATAGTGAGTGCAGCTCTGGAGTATAATACAGGATGTAACTCAGGATCAGTAGTGTAATGTATGTACACAGTGACTGCACCAGCAGAATAGTGAGTGCAGCTCTGGAGTATAATAGAGGAGGTATCTCAGGATCAGTAATTTAATGTATGTACACAGTGACTGCACCAGCAGAATAGTGAGTGCAGCTCTGGAGTATAATACAGGATGTAACTCGGGGTCGGTAATGTAATGTATGTATACAGTGACTGCACCAGCAGAATAGTGAGTGCAGCTCTGGAGGTATAATACAGGATGTAACTCAGGATCAGTAATGTAATGTATGTACACCGTGACTGCACCAGCAGAATAGTGAGTGCAGCTCTGGAGTATAATACAGGAGGTAACTCAGGATCAGTAATGTAATGTATGTACACAGCGTCTGCACCAGCAGAATAGTGAGTGCAGCTCTGGGGTATAATACAGGAGGTAACTCAGGATCAGTAATGTAATGTATGTACACAGTGACTGCACCAGCAGAATAGTGAGTGCAGCTCTGGAGTATAATACAGGATGTAACTCAGGATCAGTAGTGTAATGTATGTACACAGTGACTGCACCAGCAGAATAGTGAGCGCAGCTCTGGAGTATAATACAGGATGTAACTCGGGATCAGTAATGTAATGTATGTACACAGTGACTGCACCAGCAGAATAGTGAGTGCAGCTCTGGAGTATAATACAGGAGGTAACTCAGGATCAGTAATGTAATGTATGTACACAGTGACTGCACCAGCAGAATAGTGAGTGCAGCTCTGGAGTATAATACAGGATGTAACTCAGGATCAGTAGTGTAATGTATATACACAGTGACTGCACCAGCAGAATAGTGAGCGCAGCTCTGGAGTATAATACAGGATGTAACTCGGGATCAGTAATGTAATGTATGTACACAGTGACTGCACCAGCAGAATAGTGAGTGCAGCTCTGGAGTATAATACAGGATGTAACTCAGGATCAGTAATGTAATGTATGTACACAGTGACTGCACCAGCAGAATAGTGAGCGCAGCTCTGGAGTATAATACAGGATGTAACTCAAGATCAGTAATGTATTGTATGTACACAGTGACTGCACCTGCAGAATAGTGAGTGCAGCTCTGGAGTATAATACAGGATGTAACTCGGGATCAGTAATGTAATGTATGTACACAGTGACTGCACCAGCAGAATAGTGAGTGCAGCTCTGGGGTATAATACAGGATGTAACTCAGGATCAGTAATGTATGTACACAGTGACTGCACCAGCAGAATAGTGAGTGCAGCTCTGGAGTATAATACAGGAGGTAACTCAGGATCAGTAATGTATGTACACAGTGACTGCACCAGCAGAATAGTGAGTGCAGCTCTGGGGTATAATACAGGAGGTAACTCAGGATCAGTAATGTAATGTATGTACACAGTGACTGCACCAGCAGAATATTGAGTGCAGCTCTGGAGCATAATACAGGAGGTAACTCGGGATCAGTAATGTAATGTATGTACACAGTGACTGCACCAGCAGAATAGTGAGTGCAGCTCTGGAGTATAATACAGGACGTAGCTCAGGATCAGTAATGTAATGTATGTACACAGTGACTCCACCAGCAGAAAAGTGAGTGCAGCTCTGGAGTATAATACAGGATGTAACTCGGGATCAGTAATGTAATGTATGTACACAGTGACTCCACCAGCAGAATAGTGAGTGCAGCTCTGGAGTATAATACAGGACGTAGCTCAGGATCAGTAATGTAATGTATGTACACAGTGACTCCACCAGCAGAAAAGTGAGTGCAGCTCTGGAGTATAATACAGGATGTAACTCGGGATCAGTAATGTAATGTATGTACACAGTGACTCCACCAGCAGAATAGTGAGTGCAGCTCTGGAGTATAATACAGGACGTAGCTCAGGATCAGTAATGTAATGTATGTACACAGTGACTCCACCAGCAGAAAAGTGAGTGCAGCTCTGGAGTATAATACAGGATGTAACTCGGGATCAGTAATGTAATGTATGTACACAGTGACTGCACCAGCAGAATAGTGAGTGCAGCTCTGGAGGATAATAGAGGATGTATCTCAGGATCAGTAATGTAATGTATGTACACAGTGACTGCACCAGCAGAATAGTGAGTGCAGCTCTGGAGTATAATACAGGATGTAACTCGGGGTCGGTAATGTAATGTATGTATACAGTGACTGCACCAGCAGAATAGTGAGTGCAGCTCTGGAGGTATAATACAGGATGTAACTCAGGATCAGTAATGTAATGTATGTACACCGTGACTGCACCAGCAGAATAGTGAGTGCAGCTCTGGGGTATAATACAGTTTGTAACTCAGGATCAGTAATGTAATGTATGTACACAGTGACTGCACCAGCAGAATAGTGAGTGCAGCTCTGGGGTATAATACAGGATGTAACTCGGGATCAGTAATGTAATGTATGTACACAGTGACTGCACCAGCAGAATAGTGAGTGCAGCTCTGGAGTATAATACAGGAGGTAACTCAGGATCAGTAATGTAATGTATGTACACAGCGTCTGCACCAGCAGAATAGTGAGTGCAGCTCTGGAGTATAATACAGGAGGTAACTCAGGATCAGTAATGTAATGTATGTACACAGTGACTGCACCAGCAGAATAGTGAGCGCAGCTCTGGGGTATAATACAGGATGTAACTCAGGATCAGTAATGTAATGTATGTACACAGTGACTGCACCAGCAGAATAGTGAGTGCAGCTCTGGGGTATAATACAGGAGGTAACTCAGGATCAGTAATGTAATGTATGTACACAGTGACTGCACCAGCAGAATAGTGAGTGCAGCTCTGGAGTATAATACAGGATGTAACTCAGGATCAGTAATGTAATGTATGTACACAGTGACTGCACTAGCAGAATAGTGAGTGCAGCTCTGGAGTATAATACAGGATGTAACTCAGGATCAGTAATGTAATGTATGTACACAGTGACTGCACCAGCAGAATAGTGAGTGCAGCTCTGGAGTATAATACAGGATGTAACTCAGGATCAGTAATGTAATGTAATGCACCAGCAGAACAGTGAGTGCAGCTCCGGAGTATAATACAGGATGTAACTCAGGATCAGTAATGTAATGTATGTACACAGTGACTGCACCAGCAGAATAGTGAGTGCAGCTCTGGAGTATAATACAGGATGTAACTCAGGATCAGTAGTGTAATGTATGTACACAGTGACTGCACCAGCAGAATAGTGAGCGCAGCTCTGGAGTATAATACAGGATGTAACTCTGGATCAGTAATGTAATGTATGTACACAGTGACTGCACCAGCAGAATAGTGAGCGCAGCTCTGGAGTATAATACAGGATGTAACTCAAGATCAGTAATGTATTGTATGTACACAGTGACTGCACCAGCAGAATAGTGAGTGCAGCTCTGGAGTATAATACAGGATGTAACTCAGGATCAGTAATGTAATGTATGTACACAGTGACTGCACCAGCAGAATAGTGAGTGCAGCTCTGGAGCATAATACAGGAGGTAACTCAGGATCAGTAATGTATGTACACAGTGACTGCACCAGCAGAATAGTGAGTGCAGCTCTGGGGTATAATACAGGAGGTAAGTCAGGATCAGTAATGTATGTACACAGTGACTGCACCAGCAGAATAGTGAGTGCAGCTCTGGAGTATAATACAGGAGGTAACTCAGGATCAGTAATGTATGTACACAGTGACTGCACCAGCAGAATAGTGAGTGCAGCTCTGGCGTATAATACAGGATGTAACTCCGGATCAGTAATGTAATGTATGTACACAGTGACTGCACCAGCAGAATAGTGAGTGCAGCTCTGGAGTATAATACAGGATGTAACTCAGGATCAGTAGTGTAATGTATGTACACAGTGACTGCACCAGCAGAATAGTGAGTGCAGCTCTGGAGTATAATATAGGAGGTAACTCAGGATCAGTAATGTATTGTATGTACACAGTGACTCCACCAGCAGAATAGTGAGTGCAGCTCTGGAGTATAATACAGGATGTAACTCGGGGTCGGTAATGTAATGTATGTACACAGTGACTCCACCAGCAGAAAAGTGAGTGCAGCTCTGGAGTATAATACAGGATGTAACTCGGGGTCGGTAATGTAATGTATGTATACAGTGACTGCACCAGCAGAATAGTGAGTGCAGCTCTGGAGGTATAATACAGGATGTAACTCAGGATCAGTAATGTAATGTATGTACACCGTGACTGCACAAGCAGAATAGTGAGTGCAGCTCTGGGGTATAATACAGGATGTAACTCAGGATCAGTAATGTAATGTATGTACACAGTGACTGCACCAGCAGAATAGTGAGTGCAGCTCTGGAGTATAATACAGGATGTAACTCAGGATCAGTAATGTAATGTATGTACACAGTGACTGCACCAGCAGAATAGTGAGTGCAGCTCTGGAGTATAATACAGGAGGTAACTCAGGATCAGTAATGTAATGTATGTACACAGTGACTGCACCAGCAGAATAGTGAGTGCAGCTCTGGAGTATAATACAGGATGTAACTCGGGATCAGTAATGTAATGTATGTACACAGTGACTGCACCAGCAGAATAGTGAGCGCAGCTCTGGAGTATAATACAGGATGTAACTCAAGATCAGTAATGTATTGTATGTACACAGTGACTGCACCTGCAGAATAGTGAGTGCAGCTCTGGAGTATAATACAGGATGTAACTCGGGATCAGTAATGTAATGTATGTACACAGTGACTGCACCAGCAGAATAGTGAGTGCAGCTCTGGGGTATAATACAGGATGTAACTCCAGGATCAGTAATGTATGTACACAGTGACTGCACCAGCAGAATAGTGAGTGCAGCTCTGGAGTATAATACAGGAGGTAACTCAGGATCAGTAATGTAATGTATGTACACAGTGACTGCACCAGCAGAATAGTGAGTGCAGCTCTGGGGTATAATACAGGAGGTAACTCAGGATCAGTAATGTAATGTATGTACACAGTGACTGCACCAGCAGAATATTGAGTGCAGCTCTGGAGCATAATACAGGAGGTAACTCAGGATCAGTAATGTATGTACACAGTGACTGCACCAGCAGAATAGTGAGTGCAGCTCTGGAGTATAATACAGGACGTAGCTCAGGATCAGTAATGTAATGTATGTACACAGTGACTCCACCAGCAGAAAAGTGAGTGCAGCTCTGGAGTATAATACAGGATGTAACTCGGGATCAGTAATGTAATGTATGTACACAGTGACTGCACCAGCAGAATAGTGAGTGCAGCTCTGGAGTATAATACAGGACGTAGCTCAGGATCAGTAATGTAATGTATGTACACAGTGACTCCACCAGCAGAAAAGTGAGTGCAGCTCTGGAGTATAATACAGGATGTAACTCGGGATCAGTAATGTAATGTATGTACACAGTGACTCCACCAGCAGAATAGTGAGTGCAGCTCTGGAGTATAATACAGGACGTAGCTCAGGATCAGTAATGTAATGTATGTACACAGTGACTCCACCAGCAGAAAAGTGAGTGCAGCTCTGGAGTATAATACAGGATGTAACTCGGGATCAGTAATGTAATGTATGTACACAGTGACTGCACCAGCAGAATAGTGAGTGCAGCTCTGGAGGATAATAGAGGATGTATCTCAGGATCAGTAATGTAATGTATGTACACAGTGACTGCACCAGCAGAATAGTGAGTGCAGCTCTGGAGTATAATACAGGATGTAACTCGGGGTCGGTAATGTAATGTATGTATACAGTGACTGCACCAGCAGAATAGTGAGTGCAGCTCTGGAGGTATAATACAGGATGTAACTCAGGATCAGTAATGTAATGTATGTACACAGCGTCTGCACCAGCAGAATAGTGAGTGCAGCTCTGGGGTATAATACAGTTTGTAACTCAGGATCAGTAATGTAATGTATGTACACAGTGACTGCACCAGCAGAATAGTGAGTGCAGCTCTGGAGTATAATACAGGATGTAACTCAGGACCAGTAATGTAATGTATGTACACAGTGACTGCACCAGCAGAATAGTGAGTGCAGCTCTGGGGTATAATACAGTTTGTAACTCAGGATCAGTAATGTAATGTATGTACACAGTGACTGCACCAGCAGAATAGTGAGTGCAGCTCTGGGGTATAATACAGGATGTAACTCGGGATCAGTAATGTAATGTATGTACACAGTGACTGCACCAGCAGAATAGTGAGTGCAGCTCTGGAGTATAATACAGGAGGTAACTCAGGATCAGTAATGTAATGTATGTACACAGCGTCTGCACCAGCAGAATAGTGAGTGCAGCTCTGGAGTATAATACAGGAGGTAACTCAGGATCAGTAATGTAATGTATGTACACAGTGACTGCACCAGCAGAATAGTGAGCGCAGCTCTGGGGTATAATACAGGATGTAACTCAGGATCAGTAATGTAATGTATGTACACAGTGACTGCACCAGCAGAATAGTGAGTGCAGCTCTGGGGTATAATACAGGAGGTAACTCAGGATCAGTAATGTAATGTATGTACACAGTGACTGCACCAGCAGAATAGTGAGTGCAGCTCTGGAGTATAATACAGGATGTAACTCAGGATCAGTAATGTAATGTATGTACACAGTGACTGCACCAGCAGAATAGTGAGTGCAGCTCTGGAGTATAATACAGGATGTAACTCAGGATCAGTAATGTAATGTATGTACACAGTGACTGCACCAGCAGAATAGTGAGTGCAGCTCTGGAGTATAATACAGGATGTAACTCAGGATCAGTAATGTAATGTAATGCACCAGCAGAACAGTGAGTGCAGCTCCGGAGTATAATACAGGATGTAACTCAGGATCAGTAATGTAATGTATGTACACAGTGACTGCACCAGCAGAATAGTGAGTGCAGCTCTGGAGTATAATACAGGATGTAACTCAGGATCAGTAGTGTAATGTATGTACACAGTGACTGCACCAGCAGAATAGTGAGCGCAGCTCTGGAGTATAATACAGGATGTAACTCTGGATCAGTAATGTAATGTATGTACACAGTGACTGCACCAGCAGAATAGTGAGCGCAGCTCTGGAGTATAATACAGGATGTAACTCAAGATCAGTAATGTATTGTATGTACACAGTGACTGCACCAGCAGAATAGTGAGTGCAGCTCTGGAGTATAATACAGGATGTAACTCAGGATCAGTAATGTAATGTATGTACACAGTGACTGCACCAGCAGAATAGTGAGTGCAGCTCTGGAGCATAATACAGGAGGTAACTCAGGATCAGTAATGTATGTACACAGTGACTGCACCAGCAGAATAGTGAGTGCAGCTCTGGGGTATAATACAGGAGGTAAGTCAGGATCAGTAATGTATGTACACAGTGACTGCACCAGCAGAATAGTGAGTGCAGCTCTGGAGTATAATACAGGAGGTAACTCAGGATCAGTAATGTATGTACACAGTGACTGCACCAGCAGAATAGTGAGTGCAGCTCTGGCGTATAATACAGGATGTAACTCCGGATCAGTAATGTAATGTATGTACACAGTGACTGCACCAGCAGAATAGTGATTGCAGCTCTGGAGTATAATACAGGATGTAACTCAGGATCAGTAGTGTAATGTATGTACACAGTGACTGCACCAGCAGAATAGTGAGTGCAGCTCTGGAGTATAATACAGGATGTAACTCAGGATCAGTAATGTAATGTATGTACACAGTGACTGCACCAGCAGAATAGTGAGTGCAGCTCTGGAGTATAATACAGGAGGTAACTCAGGATCAGTAATGTATTGTATGTACACAGTGACTGTACCAGCAGAATAGTGAGTGCAGCTCTGGAGTATAATACAGGAGGTAACTCGGGATCAGTAATGTAATGTATGTACACAGTGACTGCACCAGCAGAATAGTGAGTGCAGCTCTGGAGTATAATACAGGAGGTAACTCAGGATCAGTAATGTAATGTATGTACACAGTGACTCCACCAGCAGAATTGTGAGTGCAGCTCTGGAGTATAATACAGGACGTAGCTCAGGATCAGTAATGTAATGTATGTACACAGTGACTGTACCAGCAGAATAGTGAGTGCAGCTCTGGAGTATAATACAGGAGGTAACTCAGGATCAGTAATGTAATGTATGTACACAGTGACTCCACCAGCAGAAAAGTGAGTGCAGCTCTGGAGTATAATACAGGATGTAACTCGGGGTCGGTAATGTAATGTATGTATACAGGGACTGCACCAGCAGAATAGTGAGTGCAGCTCTGGAGGTATAATACAGGATGTAACTCAGGATCAGTAATGTAATGTATGTACACCGTGACTGCACCAGCAGAATAGTGAGTGCAGCTCTGGGGTATAATACAGGATGTAACTCAGGATCAGTAATGTAATGTATGTACACAGTGACTGCACCAGCAGAATAGTGAGTGCAGCTCTGGAGTATAATACAGGATGTAACTCAGGATCAGTAATGTAATGTATGTACACAGTGACTGCACCAGCAGAATAGTGAGTGCAGCTCTGGGGTATAATACAAGATGTTACTCAGGATCAGTAATGTAATGTATGTACACAGTGACTGCACCAGCAGAATAGTGAGTGCAGCTCTGGAGTATAATACAGGAGGTAACTCAGGATCAGTAATGTAATGTATGTACACAGTGACTGCACCAGCAGAATAGTGAGTGCAGCTCTGGAGTATAATACAGGATGTAACTCAGGATCAGTAATGTAATGTATGTACACAGTGACTGCACCAGCAGAATAGTGAGTGCAGCTCTGGAGTATAATACAGGATGTAACTCAGGATCAGTAATGTAATGTATGTACACAGTGACTGCACCAGCAGAATAGTGAGTGCAGCTCTGGAGTATAATACAGGAGGTAAGTCAGGATCAGTAATGTAATGTATGTACACAGTGACTGCACCAGCAGAATAGTGAGTGCAGCTCTGGAGTATAATACAGGAGGTAACTCAGGATCAGTAATGTAATGTATGTACGCAGTGACTGCACCAGCAGAATAGTGAGTGCAGCTCTGGAGTATAATACAGGAGGTAAGTCAGGATCAGTAATGTAATGTATGTACACAGTGACTGCACCAGCAGAATAGTGAGTGCAGCTCTGGGGTATAATACAGGAGGTAAGTCAGGATCAGTAATGTAATGTATGTACACAGTGACTGCACCAGCAGAATAGTGAGTGCAGCTCTGGAGTATAATACAGGATGTAACTCAGGATCAGTAATGTAATGTATGTACACAGTGACTGCACCAGCAGAATAGTGAGTGCAGCTCTGGGGTATAATACAGGAGGTAACTCAGGATCAGTAATGTAATGTATGTACACAGTGACTGCACCAGCAGAATAGTGAGTGCAGCTCTGGGGTATAATACAGGATGTAACTCAGAATCAGTAATGTAATGTATGTACACAGTGACTGCAGCAGCAGAATAGTGAGTGCAGCTCTGGAGTATAATACAGGATGTAACTCAGGATCAGTAATGTAATGTATGTACACAGTGACTGCACCAGCAGAATAGTGAGTGCAGCTCTGGGGTATAATACAGGAGGTAACTCAGGATCAGTAATGTAATGTATGTACACAGTGACTGCACCAGCAGAATAGTGAGTGCAGCTCTGGGGTATAATACAGGATGTAACTCAGAATCAGTAATGTAATGTATGTACACAGTGACTGCACCAGCAGAATAGTGAGTGCAGCTCTGGAGTATAATACAGGAGGTAACTCAGGATCAGTAATGTAATGTATGTACACAGTGACTCCACCAGCAGAATTGTGAGTGCAGCTCTGGAGTATAATACAGGACGTAGCTCAGGATCAGTAATGTAATGTATGTACACAGTGACTGTACCAGCAGAATAGTGAGTGCAGCTCTGGAGTATAATACAGGAGGTAAGTCAGGATCAGTAATGTAATGTATGTGCACAGTGACTGCACCAGCAGAATAGTGAGTGCAGCTCTGGAGTATAATACAGGAGGTAACTCAGGATCAGTAATGTATGTACACAGTGACTGCACCAGCAGAATAGTGAGTGCAGCTCTGGAGTATAATACAGGATGTAACTCAGGACCAGTAATGTAATGTATGTACACAGTGACTGCACCAGCAGAATAGTGAGCGCAGCTCTGGGGTATAATACAGGATGTAACTCAGGATCAGTAATGTAATGTATGTGCACAGTGACTGCACCAGCAGAATAGTGAGTGCAGCTCTGGAGTATAATACAGGAGGTAACTCAGGATCAGTAATGTATGTACACAGTGACTGCACCAGCAGAATAGTGAGTGCAGCTCTGGAGTATAATACAGGAGGTAACTCAGGATCAGTAATGTATGTACACAGTGACTGCACCAGCAGAATAGTGAGTGCAGCTCTGGAGTATAATACAGGAGGTAACTCAGGATCAGTAATGTATTGTATGTACACAGTGACTCCACCAGCAGAATTGTGAGTGCAGCTCTGGAGTATAATACAGGATGTAACTCAGGATCAGTAATGTAATGTAATGTATGTACACAGTGACTGTACCAGCAGAATAGTGAGTGCAGCTCTGGAGTATAATACAGGAGGTAACTCAGGATCAGTAATGTAATGTATGTACACAGTGACTGTACCAGCAGAATAGTGAGTGCAGCTCTGGAGTATAATACAGGAGGTAACTCGGGATCAGTAATGTAATGTATGTACACAGTGACTGCACCAGCAGAATAGTGAGTGCAGCTCTGGAGTATAATACAGGAGGTAACTCAGGATCAGTAATGTAATGTATGTACACAGTGACTCCACCAGCAGAATTGTGAGTGCAGCTCTGGAGTATAATACAGGACGTAGCTCAGGATCAGTAATGTAATGTATGTACACAGTGACTGTACCAGCAGAATAGTGAGTGCAGCTCTGGAGTATAATACAGGAGGTAACTCAGGATCAGTAATGTAATGTATGTACACAGTGACTCCACCAGCAGAAAAGTGAGTGCAGCTCTGGAGTATAATACAGGATGTAACTCGGGGTCGGTAATGTAATGTATGTATACAGTGACTGCACCAGCAGAATAGTGAGTGCAGCTCTGGAGGTATAATACAGGATGTAACTCAGGATCAGTAATGTAATGTATGTACACCGTGACTGCACCAGCAGAATAGTGAGTGCAGCTCTGGGGTATAATACAGGATGTAACTCAGGATCAGTAATGTAATGTATGTACACAGTGACTGCACCAGCAGAATAGTGAGTGCAGCTCTGGAGTATAATACAGGATGTAACTCAGGATCAGTAATGTAATGTAATGTATGTACACAGTGACTGCACCAGCAGAATAGTGAGTGCAGCTCTGGGGTATAATACAGGATGTAACTCAGGATCAGTAATGTAATGTATGTACACAGTGACTGCACCAGCAGAATAGTGAGTGCAGCTCTGGAGTATAATACAGGAGGTAACTCAGGATCAGTAATGTAATGTATGTACACAGTGACTGCACCAGCAGAATAGTGAGTGCAGCTCTGGAGTATAATACAGGAGGTAACTCAGGATCAGTAATGTAATGTATGTACACAGTGACTGCACCAGCAGAATAGTGAGTGCAGCTCTGGGGTATAATACAAGATGTTACTCAGGATCAGTAATGTAATGTATGTACACAGTGACTGCACCAGCAGAATAGTGAGTGCAGCTCTGGAGTATAATACAGGAGGTAACTCAGGATCAGTAATGTAATGTATGTACACAGTGATTGCACCAGCAGAATAGTGAGTGCAGCTCTGGAGTATAATACAGGAGGTAACTCAGGATCAGTAATGTAATGTATGTACACAGTGACTGCACCAGCAGAATAGTGAGTGCAGCTCTGGAGTATAATACAGGATGTAACTCAGGATCAGTAATGTAATGTATGTACACAGTGACTGCACCAGCAGAATAGTGAGTGCAGCTCTGGAGTATAATACAGGATGTAACTCAGGATCAGTAATGTAATGTATGTACACAGTGACTGCACCAGCAGAATAGTGAGCGCAGCTCTGGGGTATAATACAGGATGTAACTCAGGATCAGTAATGTAATGTATGTGCACAGTGACTGCACCAGCAGAATAGTGAGTGCAGCTCTGGAGTATAATACAGGATGTAACTCAGGATCAGTAATGTAATGTATGTACACAGTGACTGCACCAGCAGAATAGTGAGTGCAGCTCTGGAGTATAATACAGGAGGTAACTCAGGATCAGTAATGTAATGTATGTACACAGTGACTGCACCAGCAGAATAGTGAGTGCAGCTCTGGAGTATAATACAGGATGTAACTCGGGATCAGTAATGTAATGTATGTACACAGTGATTGCACCAGCAGAATAGTGAGTGCAGCTCTGGAGTATAATACAGGATGTAACTCAGGATCAGTAATGTAATGTATGTACACAGTGACTGCACCAGCAGAATAGTGAGTGCAGCTCTGGAGTATAATACAGGAGGTAACTCAGGATCAGTAATGTAATGTATGTACACAGTGACTGCACCAGCAGAATAGTGAGTGCAGCTCTGGAGTATAATACAGGATGTAACTCGGGATCAGTAATGTAATGTATGTACACAGTGATTGCACCAGCAGAATAGTGAGTGCAGCTCTGGGGTATAATACAGGATGTAACTCAGGATCAGTAATGTAATGTATGTACACCGTGACTGCACCAGCAGAATAGTGAGTGCAGCTCTGGGGTATAATACAGGAGGTAAGTCAGGATCAGTAATGTAATGTATGTACACAGTGACTGCACCAGCAGAATAGTGAGTGCAGCTCTGGAGTATAATACAGGATGTAACTCAGGATCAGTAATGTAATGTATGTACACAGTGACTGTACCAGCAGAATAGTGAGTGCAGCTCTGGGGTATAATACAGGATATAACTCAGGATCAGTAATGTAATGTATGTACACAGTGACTGTACCAGCAGAATAGTGAGTGCAGCTCTGGAGTATAATACAGGATGTAACTCAGGATCAGTAATGTAATGTATGTACACAGTGACTGTACCAGCAGAATAGTGAGTGCAGCTCTGGGGTATAATACAGGATATAACTCAGGATCAGTAATGTAATGTATGTACACAGTGATTGCACCAGCAGAATAGTGAGTGCAGCTCTGGAGTATAATACAGGATGTAACTCAGGATCAGTAATGTAATGTATGTACACCGTGACTGCACCAGCAGAATAGTGAGTGCAGCTCTGGGGTATAATACAGGATGTAAGTCAGGATCAGTAATGTAATGTATGTACACAGTGACTGTACCAGCAGAATAGTGAGTGCAGCTCTGGGGTATAATACAGGATGGCTTTCTGTGGCCCCACAGGTGAGGGCCGTGTCCCCTGGAGCCAGTGTGGGGCGGAGGTCGCTGCGCACAGTAATGGGCTGGTGGAAGGCGTCAGCGCTCGCAGCTACACCCCTCTGATGAAGAGAAATGTCGGTCAGGCCCTGGAGGAGCGTGTGCAGCATTATGTGCGGCGAGGAAGGATCACAGCGCCCCCTGATGTCTCCAGACTGGAAGCTGATGATGATCGGGAGGAGGGAGGATCCCGGGAGGAGGCCCTGAGCCTCGGAGAGAGCGCGCCCGAGCCCAGCGCCAAGAGGTCTCGCCGGGGGGAGGAGCCTGTGACCGCCTCTCCCATCTCTAAGCCCTAGAGGGTGCGGAGCTTCACTCGCTGACCGGCGCCCCCCTGGGTGGTGCCCAGTATTGCCGCTCAGCCACATTCATGTGAATCTTCTCGGCTGTGTAGCTGTGCAGTGATTGGCTGCAGCCTGAGCTCCGCCATCTTTCTCTTCAAGTTTCATGAACTTTTTTTTTTTGTTTGTTTTAATAAATTCATGAGAATTCGAAGCTTCTGATCTCATCAGTGTGCGGGGGAGGGGAGTCGCTGCATCCTGTGACCCCAGTAATGCTATGGGGGAGGGGAGTCGCTGCATCCTGTGACCCCAGTAATGCTATGGGGGAGGGGAGTCGCTGCATCCTCTGACCCCAGTAATGCTATGGGGGAGGGGAGTCGCTGCATCCAGTGACCCCAGTAATGCTATGGGGGAGGGGAGTCGCTGCATCCTGTGACCCCAGTAATGCTATGGGGGAGGGGAGTCGCTGCATCCAGTGACCCCAGTAATGCTATGGGGGAGGGGAGTCGCTGCATCCTGTGACCCCAGTAATGCTATGGGGGAGGGGAGTCGCTGCATCCAGTGACCCCAGTAATGCTATGGGGGAGGGGAGTCGCTGCATCCTGTGACCCCAGTAATGCTATGGGGGAGGGGAGTCGCTGCATCCTGTGACCCCAGTAATGCTATGGGGGAGGGGAGTCGCTGCATCCTGTGACCCCAGTAATGCTATGGGGGAGGGGAGTCGCTGCATCCTGTGACCCCAGTAATGCTATGGGGGAGGGGAGTCGCTGCATCCTGTGACCCCAGTAATGCTATGGGGGAGGGGAGTCGCTGCATCCTGTGACCCCAGTAATGCTATGGGGGAGGGGAGTCGCTGCATCCTGTGACCCCAGTAATGCTATGGGGGAGGGGAGTCGCTGCATCCTGTGACCCCAGTAATGCTATAGGGGAGGGGAGTCGCTGCATCCTGTGACCCCAGTAATGCTATGGGGGAGGGGAGTCGCTGCATCCAGTGACCCCAGTAATGCTACGGGGGAGGGGAGTCGCTGCATCCAGTGACCCCAGTAATGCTACGGGGGAGGGGAGTCGCTGCATCCAGTGACCCCAGTAATGCTACGGGGGAGGGGAGTCGCTGCATCCAGTGACCCCAGTAATGCTACGGGGGAGGGGAGTCGCTGCATCCAGTGACCCCAGTAATGCTACAGGGGAGGGGAGTCGCTGCATCCAGTGACCCCAGTAATGCTATGGAGGGGGGGAGTCGCTGCATCCAGTGACCCCAGTAATGCTACGGGGAAGGGGAGACGCTGCATCCAGTGACCCCAGTAATGCTACGGGGGAGGGGAGTCGCTGCATCCAGTGACCCCAGTAATGCTATGGGGGAGGGGAGTCGCTGCATCCAGTGACCCCAGTAATGCTATGGGGGAGGGGAGTCGCTGCATCCAGTGACCCCAGTAATGCTATGGGGGGGGGAGTCGCTGCATCCAGTGACCCCAGTAATGCTACGGGGGAGGGGAGACCCTGCATCCAGTGACCCCAGTAATGCTACGGGGGAGGGGAGTCGCTGCATCCAGTGACCCCAGTAATGCTATAGGGTAGGGGAGTCGCTGCATCCAGTGACCCCAGTAATGCTACGGGGGAGGGGAGACGCTGCATCCAGTGACCCCAGTAATGCTATGGGGGAGGGGAGACGCTGCATCCAGTGACCCCAGTAATGCTATGGGGGAGGGGAGTCGCTGCATCCTGTGACCCCAGTAATGCTATGGGGGAGGGGAGTCGCTGCATCCTGTGACCCCAGTAATGCTATGGGGGAGGGGAGTCGCTGCATCCTGTGACCCCAGTAATGCTACGGGGGAGGGGAGTCGCTGCATCCTGTGACCCCAGTAATGCTATGGGGGAGGGGAGTCGCTGCATCCTGTGACCCCAGTAATGCTATGGGGGAGGGGAGTCGCTGCATCCTGTGACCCCAGTAATGCTATGGGGGAGGGGAGTCGCTGCATCCTGTGACCCCAGTAATGCTACGGGGGAGGGGAGTCGCTGCATCCTGTGACCCCAGTAATGCTATGGGGGAGGGGAGTCGCTGCATCCTGTGACCCCAGTAATGCTATGGGGGAGGGGAGTCGCTGCATCCTGTGACCCCAGTAATGCTATGGGGGAGGGGAGTCGCTGCATCCAGTGACCCCAGTAATGCTATGGGGGAGGGGAGTCGCTGCATCCAGTGACCCCAGTAATGCTATGGGGGAGGGGAGTCGCTGCATCCAGTGACCCCAGTAATGCTATGGGGGAGGGGAGTCGCTGCATCCAGTGACCCCAGTAATGCTATGGGGGAGGGGAGTCGCTGCATCCAGTGACCCCAGTAATGCTACGGGGGAGGGGAGTCGCTGCATCCAGTGACCCCAGTAATGCTGCGGGGGAGGGGAGTCGCTGCATCCAGTGACCCCAGTAATGCTACGGGGGAGGGGAGTCGCTGCATCCAGTGACCCCAGTAATGCTACGGGGGAGGGGAGTCGCTGCATCCAGTGACCCCAGTAATGCTACGGGGGAGGGGAGTCGCTGCATCCAGTGACCCCAGTAATGCTATGGAGGGGGGGAGTCGCTGCATCCAGTGACCCCAGTAATGCTACGGGGAAGGGGAGTCGCTGCATCCAGTGACCCCAGTAATGCTATGGGGGAGGGGAGTCGCTGCATCCAGTGACCCCAGTAATGCTATGGGGGAGGGGAGTCGCTGCATCCAGTGACCCCAGTAATGCTATGGGGGGGGGGGAGTCGCTGCATCCAGTGACCCCAGTAATGCTACGGGGGAGGGGAGACCCTGCATCCAGTGACCTCAGTAATGCTACGGGGGAGGGGAGTCGCTGCATCCAGTGACCCCAGTAATGCTATGGGGGAGGGGAGTCGCTGCATCCAGTGACCCCAGTAATGCTATGGGGGAGGGGAGTCGCTGCATCCAGTGACCCCAGTAATGCTACGGGGGAGGGGAGACGCTGCATCCAGTGACCCCAGTAATGCTATGGGGGAGGGGAGACGCTGCATCCAGTGACCTCAGTAATGCTACGGGGGAGGGGAGACGCTGCATCCAGTGACCTCAGTAATGCTATGGGGGGGGGGAGTCGCTGCATCCAGTGACCCCAGTAATGCTATGGGGGGGGGGGGAGTCGCTGCATCCAGTGACCCCAGTAATGCTACGGGGGAGGGGAGACCCTGCATCCAGTGACCTCAGTAATGCTACGGGGGAGGGGAGTCGCTACATCCAGTGACCCCAGTAATGCTATGGGGGAGGGGAGTCGCTGCATCCAGTGACCCCAGTAATGCTATGGGGGAGGGGAGTCGCTGCATCCAGTGACCTCAGTAATGCTACGGGGGAGGGGAGACGCTGCATCCAGTGACCCCAGTAATGCTATGGGGGAGGGGAGTCGCTGCATCCAGTGACCTCAGTAATGCTACGGGGGAGGGGAGACGCTGCATCCAGTGACCTCAGTAATGCTACGGGGGAGGGGAGTCGCTGCATCCAGTGACCCCAGTAATGCTATAGGGGAGGGGAGTCGCTGCATCCAGTGACCCCAGTAATGCTACGGGGGAGGGGAGTCGCTGCATCCAGTGACCCCAGTAATGCTACGGGGGAGGGGAGTCGCTGCATCCAGTGACCCCAGTAATGCTATAGGGGAGGGGAGTCGCTGCATCCAGTGACCCCAGTAATGCTACGGAGGAGGGGAGTCGCTGCATCCAGTGACCCCAGTAATGCTACGGGGGAGGGGAGTCGCTGCATCCAGTGACCCCAGTAATGCTACGGGGGAGGGGAGTCGCTGCATCCAGTGACCCCAGTAATGCTACGGGGGAGGGGAGTCGCTGCATCCAGTGACCCCAGTAATGCTACGGGGGAGGGGAGTCGCTGCATCCAGTGACCCCAGTAATGCTATGGGGGAGGGGAGTCGCTGCATCCAGTGACCCCAGTAATGCTATGGAGGAGAGGGGAGTTGCTGCATCCAGTGACCCTAGTAATGCTATGGGGGAGTCGTGATGACCACCTTCCTGTCCCCTCCTCCTCTTCTAGGTCCCCCGTTGTTTGCAGGCTCTGGACTCCAGTCTGTTCTCTCCAGCAGTAAAGATGGCGCCTTCTGTGGTAATTGTGCCCTGAAGAAACATGGCGACTCTCGTTCTCAACTACAGCGGCCGCGGAGGTGTCTGGGTCACATGACCTTCCCCGTGGAGCAGAGATGGCGGCGCCGGGCGGTGGAGTGCGGGGGGCCCGGCTGATGGCGGAGCGTATCCGGGCAGAGAGGAGGGAGGTGAGGGGACTACAACGCCCAGCAGTGTCTGCGCCCAGCGTCATTACACCGGGGTCAACCGGAGCTGGGAGCGTCCGAGGAGAAAGCGAAATACGGGGGGAGCTGTACTGAGGGGTCCCGTCTATACGGGGGGATTATACGGATGGGTCCCGGCTGTGCGGAGAGATTATACGGAGGGGTCCCAGCTGTGCGAGGGGATTGTACGGAGGGGTCCCGGCTGTACGGAGGGGATTGTACGGAGGGGTCCCGGCTGTGCGGAGAGATTATACGGAGGGGTCCCAACTGTGCGAGGGGATTGTACGGAGGGGTCCCGGCTGTGCGGAGAGATTATACGGAGGGGTCCCAACTGTGCGAGGGGATTGTACGGAGGGGTCCCGGCTGTACGGAGGGGATTGTACGGAGGGGTCCCGGCTGTGCGGAGAGATTATACGGAGGGGTCCCAACTGTGCGAGGGGATTGTACGGAGGGGTCCCGGCTGTGCGAGGGGATTGTACGGAGGGGTCCCGGCTGTGCGAGGGGATTGTACGGAGGGGATTGTACGGAGGGGTCCCGGCTGTGCGAGGGGATTGTACGGAGGGGTCCCGGCTGTGCGAGGGGATTGTACGGAGGGGTCCCGGCTGTGCGAGGGGATTATACGGAGGGGTCCCGGCTGTGCGAGGGGATTGTACGGAGGGGTCCCGGCTGTGCGAGGGGATTGTACGGAGGGGTCCCGGCTGTGCGAGGGGATTGTACGGAGGGGTCCCGGCTGTGCGAGGGGATTGTACGGAGGGGTCCCGGCTGTGCGAGGGGATTGTACGGAGGGGTCCCGGCTGTGCGAGGGGATTGTACGGAGGGGTCCCGGCTGTGCGAGGGGGAGCTGTACGGAGGGGTCCCGGCTGTGCGAGGGGATTGTACGGAGGGGTCCCGGCTGTACGGAGGGGATTGTACGGAGGGGTCCCGGCTGTGCGGAGAGATTATACGGAGGGGTCCCAACTGTGCGAGGGGATTGTACGGAGGGGTCCCGGCTGTGCGAGGGGATTGTACGGAGGGGTCCCGGCTGTGCGAGGGGATTGTACGGAGGGGATTGTACGGAGGGGTCCCGGCTTTGCGGGGGGGGGGGGATTGTACGGAGGGGTCCCGGCTTTGCGGGGGGGGGGGGGATTGTACGGAGGGGTCCCGGCTGTGCGGGGGGGGGGGGGGATTGTACGGAGGGGTCCCGGCTTTGCGGGGGGGGGGGGGATTGTACGGAGGGGTCCCGGCTGTGCGAGGGGGAGCTGTACGGAGGGGTCCCGGCTGTGCGAGGGGATTGTACGGAGGGGTCCGGGCTGTGCGAGGGGATTGTACGGAGGGGTCCGGGCTGTGCGAGGGGATTGTACGGAGGGGTCCGGGCTGTGCGAGGGGATTGTACGGAGGGGTCCGGGCTGTGCGAGGGGATTGTACGGAGGGGTCCGGGCTGTGCGAGGGGATTGTACGGAGGGGTCCGGGCTGTGCGAGGGGATTGTACGGAGGGGTCCGGGCTGTGCGAGGGGATTGTACGGAGGGGTCCGGGCTGTGCGGGGGGGGAGGATTGTACGGAGGGGTCCCGGCCGTGCGGGGGGGGGGGATTGTACGGAGGGGTCCCGGCCGTGCGGCGGGGGGGGATTGTACGGAGGGATCCCGGCCGTGCGGGGGGGGGGCGGGATTGTACGGAGGGGTCCCGGCTGTGCGGGGGGGGGGGGGATTGTACGGAGGGGTCCCGGCTGTGCGGGGGGGGGGGGGATTGTACGGAGGGGTCCCGGCTGTGCGGGGGCGGGGGGGATTGTACGGGGGGGGGGATTGTACGGAGGGGTCCCGGCTGTGCGGGGGGGGGGGGGGATTGTACGGAGGGGTCCCGGCTTTGCGGGGGGGGGGGGGATTGTACGGAGGGGTCCCGGCTGTGCGGGGGGGGGGGATTGTACGGAGGGGTCCCGGCTGTGCGGAGGGATTATTCGGAGGGGTCCCCGCTGTGTGGGGGGAGCTGTGCGGAGGCATTATACGGAGGGGTCCCAGCTGTACGGAGCGGTCTGTGGCTCGTTGGGGGAGGGGTTGATCGCGTTGTCACTTGTTCCTCTGTCCCCAGGTGCCGCCTCTTCACGTTGCGCTGCACCAGTTACGGGGTTGGGTTGTGCGGTCGGACCCTGATCTCGTACTCATTAATAAGCCCCATGGACTTTCTACACACGGTGAGTATTCGGGGGGCTCTCTCCATTCCTGTGCATCCCGACCCCCCACTAACCCTCTGTCCCCCACAGGCGGCCCCTCCGTACAGCAGAGCATCACCTCTCTGCTCCCCGCTCTGTCGCAGAAGCTGTTTGGGAGGGGAGCGGAGCCCCTGCGGCTCTGCCATCGTCTGGACAAGGACACGACCGGGGCGGTGATTCTGGCGCGCAGCGCGGAGGCCGCAGAGCGAGTGCAGAGCCTGATGCGGGAGCGCAGGATCCAGAGGGTGTACTGGTGAGAGCTGGGGTCGGCCCATCACTGAGACCCCCCATACAGTGTAGCCCCTCATCCTCTGCTGACAGCCTGAGTACATGTGTGAGAGGTTGTCAGCAACCACCATTGCTGACTACAGATGTGGTTGTATTTCAGGGCCGTGTGTCTGGGGGTCCCGGCCCCACAGGAGGGGATTGTGGATATTCCCATCATAGAGCGGGAGACGCCCGGACCCCAGAGACATTACAAGGTGCGCCTCCTCTCTGTCCTCCTCTCTGTCCTCCTCTCTGTCCTCCTCTCTGTCCTCCTCTCACCCGTCTCTCACCCGTCTCTCACCCGTCTCTCACCCGTCTCTCACCCGTCTCTCACCCGTCTCTCACCCGTCTCTCACCCGTCTCTCACCCGTCTCTCACCCGTCTCTCACCCGTCTCTCACCCGTCTCTCACCCGTCTCTCACCCGTCTCTCGGCCCTCCTCTCACCCGTCTCTCGGCCCTCCTCTCACCCGTCTCTCGGCCCTCCTCTCACCCGTCTCTCGGCCCTCCTCTCACCCGTCTCTCGGCCCTCCTCTCACCCGTCTCTCGGCCCTCCTCTCACCCGTCTCTCGGTCCTCTCAGATGTCTCTGTGTCCGAGGTTCCGGGTCTCATCAGACGGTTCTGTGCTCCGGTCTCGTGTCAGCGGTTCTGCTCATGAGGCAGTGACACAATACAGGACACTGGGGACGTCATCAGGGGCTTCACTGCTGGAGCTGCAGCCGCTCACAGGTACGGATCGGGGGACCAACGCTGCGCCTCACGGGTAGGGACCGGGGGACCAACGCTGCGCCTCACGGGTAGGGACCGGGGGACCAACGCTGCGCCTCACGGGTAGGGACCGGGGGACCAACGCTGCGCCTCACGGGTAGGGACCGGGGGACCAACGCTGCGCCTCACGGGTAGGGACCGGGGGACCAACGCTGCGCCTCACGGGTAGGGACCGGGGGACCAACGCTGCGCCTCACGGGCACGGCCCGGGGGACCAACGCTGCGCCTCACGGGCACGGCCCGGGGGACCAACGCTGCGCCTCACGGGCACGGCCCGGGGGACCAACGCTGCGCCTCACGGGCACGGCCCGGGGGACCAACGCTGCGCCTCACGGGCACGGCCCGGGGGACACCCAGCGCTCGCCCCCTCACGGTACAGATGGGGGGTAGTGGCGGCCATTTTTGTTGGTGTGACTGACGCCTGGCATTAGGTGCGGTCTCGTATCATGTGCAGCTGTCTCTCACACGCTCGGTCTGTCTCTAGGAGTGAAGCATCAGTTACGGGCTCATCTGGCGCTCGCATTGAACTGTCCGGTTCTTGGAGACCACAAGTATTCGCACTGGGGTCGCTTGGCCCCGCAGGTAATGGCCGCCCCTGGGTCGTATCTATGTGACCGCTGCTGTGCAAAGTCATGGATGTCACTAATACTCCCTGCCTCCCACAGAAGCTGCCGCAGCCCCTGCTCCGCGCACTCGCCCTGATGCCGCCACAGACGCGCTCCCTGCTCCTCCATCTTCATGCTGCTCAGATCACACTGCCGCTCTCAGCCGGGCGTGACCCTATTATTCTGCGCTGTCCCCCCCCCAAACACTTCCTGAGGACCCTCCGAAAACTGCAGCTCCCAGCCCCTATCCTGCAGAGCAGCGGGGACCCCCAGGAGGACGCGTAGACACCGGGGCGAGGAGGAGGACGCGTAGACACCGGGGCGAGGAGGAGGACGCGTAGACACCGGGGCGAGGAGGAGGACGCGTAGACACCGGGGCGAGGAGGAGGACGCGTAGACACCGGGGCGAGGAGGAGGAGCCTTTATTGTTACAGACGCCTCAGGCGTAATAAGCCCAGAGGAAGATGGCACAGCTCATCATGACCAAGGCGTTGGCGTTCACCAGCCGGGCATGGCGGGGCTTCTCCTGGATGTTGGGGGGCGCCGCCGATCCCTTGTCCTGTGCAGTGCAGTCATGGCGTCCTGTGTGGGGGAGAGAGGAGGTTACTGGAGCCTCGTCGTTCTGCTACATCTGACCGGAAATAAAACTTTATTCTGTGCAATGCAAAAATCTCAATCGTTCTTTTGCTTGTAAATGTTGGACACAGACAGGATCACCCTGAGGGGGCAGGCTTGTGCAGCAGCACAGAGTATTTCTGCAGATTAGTATGGAGAGGTAGGAATGGTCACTGCCATCCACGCCGCCCCTGTTCCAGCAGCCCCCGAGATGCCGCCATACAGGAGGGTACTATGGCGGCGCCGGCAGGATGAGACGTTCCTGCTCTGGTGATTTAGCTCCCAAACTTGGGGGTAAGAAGTTCAGTAGTTTGGGAACTCCCCGACAAAGGCCCCGCTCTGGCCAGGACCGGACACCATCTGCTCCTCCAGTACATCGGGGGCGCTGTTACTGCATCTAAGGCTCACACCGGTGACTGTCGCTGCCGGCGGAGACGCGGCTCCTTCACCTCTGCTCTCACTTTGTCTGAGCATCGCTCCTCGGCTTCCTGGGTCCCCGGGTGTCGTGTGCTCCGGATGAGTCAACGTTTGGGCCGGAATCGTGGCCCCTAGTGTGGACTCTCATCTGCTGTTATAGAGGAGTGAGGGCCAGTGATCCAGCTCCCATTGGCATAAGGCTGCGCTCACTGCGAGCACCAGGGCTGTGGAGTCTGAGTTGGTGTCCATTTTGTTGGAGTTGGACCGACTCCTAAAATGTATAATTGGGCACTATAGTACGATGCAGGATGTGCTGTAAGGAAAGTGATGAAATGTCCTATAAATGCCTGTTCTGTTCCTGATCTCAGAATCTCTGCTTTTAGTTGAGATGAATCTGTGCTGCACTTTACGCACACGCTCAGTAGTGACGGGGGCTGCGCTTTACGCGCACGCTCAGTAGTGACGGGGGCTGCGCTTTACGCGCACGCTCAGTAGTGACGGGGGCTGCGCTTTACGCGCACGCTCAGTAGTGACGGGGGCTGCGCTTTACGCGCACGCTCAGTAGTGGCCGGGGGCTGCGCTTTACGCGCACGCTCAGTAGTGGCCGGGGGCTGCGCTTTACGCGCACGCTCAGTAGTGGCCGGGGGCTGCGCTTTACGCGCACGATCAGTAGTGGCCGGGGGCTGCGCTTTACGCGCACGCTCAGTAGTGGCCGGGGGCTGCGCTTTACGCGCACGCTCAGTAGTGGCCGGGGGCTGCGCTTTACGCGCACGCTCAGTAGTGGCCGGGGGCTGCGCTTTACGCGCACGCTCAGTAGTGGCCGGGGGCTGCGCTTTACGCGCACGCTCAGTAGTGGCCGGGGGCTGCGCTTTACGCGCACGCTCAGTAGTGGCCGGGGGCTGCGCTTTACGCGCACGCTCAGTAGTGGCCGGGGGCTGCGCTTTATATATAGTGGATGGAAACTGCTGGTTTCAACTGTGCATAAAGACACATCTGCAGGTTCTTCTCAATATCTGACATGAAATCAGAATAAACCTTTCCCGTTTTAGGACAATTAGGATTTTACCATAATGTTTAATATTTGCCAAATGCCGGAATAATGAGACAGAAGGTTTCAGGCATTTTTATTACTTACTGCAGAGTCAGAAGTTTCCGTCCATTTCATTAGTATTTGGTGCCATTGCCCTTACACTGAATGACTTGGGTCACACGTTCGGGATTTCCTTCCAGAAGCTTCTCACAGTAGTTGGTGGAATTTGGGCCGATTCCTCCTGACAGAACTGGTGTAACTGATCCAGGTTTGGAGGTCGCGTTGCTCGGCGCTCGCAGCCTTTTCAGCTTTGCCCAAATATTTTCAATAGGATTGAGATCAGGGCTTTCTGATGGCCACTCCAAAACATTGACTTTGTTATCCTTAAGCCACTTTGTTACCATTTCGGCAGTATGTTTCGGGTCATTGTCCATTTGGAAGACCCATTTCCGCAGAAGCTTTAACTTCCTGGCTGACGTTTTGAGATGTTGCATCAGTATTGCCACATAATCTTCTTTTCTCATGATGGCATCTATTTTGTGAAGGGCACCAGTCCTTCCTGCTGCAAAAGAACCCCACAGCATGATGCTGCCACCCCCGTGTTTCACAGTTGGGATGGTGTTCTTAGGCTTCCAAGCTTCTCCCTTTTTCCTCCAAACGTAACGATGGTCATTATGCCCAAAAAGTTCAATTTCAGTTTCATCAGACCACTGGACATGACTCCAAAAATTAAGGTCTTTGTTCCTGTGTGCATTTGCAAATATTAATCTGGCTTTTTATGTTTCTTTTGGAGTAATGACGTCTTCCTGGCAGAGTGGGCTTTCAGCCCATGTTGATACAGTACTCGTTACACTGTGGATATTGACACAATCTTACCAGCTTCCACCATCATCTTCACAAGGTCTTTTGCTTTTGTCCTTGGGTTGATATGCACATGTCGGACCAAAGCACGTTCATCTCTGGGACACAGAACCCGTCTCCTTCCTGAGCGGTATGATGGCTGGACATTCTCATCTTGTTTGTATTTGCGTATAATTGTTTGTACAGATGAACGAGACACCTTCAGGTATCTTGAAATTGTACTCAAGGATGAGCCAGACTTGTGCAAGTCCACAATTCTCTTCCTGATATCTTGGCTGATTTCTTAAGACTTTCCCATGATGCTACACAAAGAAGCAGTGTGTTTCAGGTGTGCATTAAAATACATCAACACGTGTGTCTCTAATTAACTCAGAAGCTTCCAAACACCATATGGGCCATCCAGAATGTTTAAAGGCATAGTAACCTTAGTGTATGGAAACTTTTGACTTTGCAGTAAGTAATAAAAATGCTGTGACGATACAGCGTAAAATCTTAATTATACCAGACATACTTTCTGATGGCAAGAGCAGTATACCTCTTATTTTTATGTTGACTTTTTAACCTGTGTTCTTCTTTAGTTGATTTATACAAATACTGGTCTCTGTAAGGCTGTGTGCCCACGATGCGTTTTTTAAGTGTTTCCGCAGCGGCAGAAACGCTTACAAAACGCTTGATAGAAGGTCTGCCATGTTCCCCAATGATAATCTGCATGTGCTGTGCACATGCTGCCAAAATTTCCGCTGCTCATTATCGCTGCGGAAAAAAAGGCAGCACTACCAATTATTTTGCTGAAGCGCGCCATTTTCGCCGCCATTGACTTGCATTGGATCGCATGTAATCCGCATCACTGCATCTGTACATGCAGAATCCATGCGTTTCAATGTGCGGATGGTACCCGGGTGTGGAGGAGAGGAGACTCTCCCCCGGACCCCCCCCCTACCATAGAACCTGTAAAAAAAAAGAATAAAATAAATCTATACTCACCTTCTCATAGCCCCCGGTGTGCTTGTCTTGGTTTGCCGGCAGATCGCGGTGGACTGAAGGATCTGCGCTGACGTCATTTAGTCATGTGACGGCAGGTCCTTCAGTGTACCGCAAGCTGCCGGCAAGTCAGGATGGAGCGAAGCAAGACTGCGGGGGCCATCAGAAAGTAAGTATAGATTTATTTTTTACCATTCTTTTATGGTCGCACTATATATGCCGGTTGCATGGATTTATATCGTGTGACCAAGTTGTCAAGCACTTTCCAAGTGATGCTAAAATCGCTTGTCAACCCGCATGTCCCTGGCAGGAAAAACGCACGCACAATCCGCACGTACAATCCGCATGCGTTTTTTTCTGCAGGGAGATGCAGAAACGCTCAGGAAAAAATCCGGAGCATTTCTGCATCGTGGGCACATAGCCTTACTTTGATTGTTGTGGTCTCTTTGATTCTAAAACAATGATGTTGATTTAAACATCAACTATGTAAATAGATTAGCTCAAACAATGGTAGTTGAGCCCCTGTGAGTAATGCCCCTGTGAGTAATGCCCTCCCTAACCCCAAACTGTGACTGATGACCTTTATATGTAAATAGAAAAAGGGTTTATCTATCCTGCTGAAAAGAGACTTGGAACAGAGAATCAAGGAGCATCAGAAAGACTTTACAAGGAGAATGAGAGACATCCTTCAGGACAGCAGTTGGATTGCATGGCATTACCCAAAGAGACACAGATTTAAATTCTAGATGATTCTAGCCTAAGGGTTTCTGACTGGAAAAAATATGGATCTGCTCCATTAACCATCACAGAGACATTTTGGGGAGACCCGGTTGGGATGAAGAAGTCACCTGGCCCCATGGATATGTTGTTTGGGGTTGCCAGGAGCGACTCACCAGTCGCCTGGAACCCTTAGAGACATTCGGAGAAGGCAGATTGGGACCTACCGGTCATCTGGCCCCATGGAAACTCTCGGAGAGGCCGGGTTGGGACCCTCGGGTCTCTTGGCCTTGTACTTTAATGGACTGCTAGCTTCCTATACTATGTCACACTTATATTTAAATTTGCTTTGTGATGTGAAACATTTAAGACAAAGATAACACAAGTAAACACAAAATGCAGTTTTTAAATGAATGTCTTTATTAAGAGGAAAATAAATCCAAACCTACAGGGCCCTGTGTGAAAAAGTGATTGCCCACCTTAAAACATAAATTATCTGTGGTTTATCACCTCTTTGGGAAGCTGAGTACAATTTCCCTCACCACACACAGGCCTGATTACTGCCACATCTGTTCTCAATCAAGAAATCACTTAAATAGGACCTGCCTGACAAAGTGAAGTAGACCAAAAGATCCTCAAAAGCTAGACATCATGCTGCGATCCAAAGAAATTCAGGAACAAATGAGAAACAAAGTAATTGAGATCTATCAATCTGGAAATGGTTATAAAGGCATTTTTAAAGCTTTGGGACTCCAGCGAACCACAATGAGAGCCATTATCCACAAATGGCGAAAACATGGAACAGTGGTGGTTTTGGTTGTCCGGTCCAGGAGTGGCTGGACAACCAAAATTACCCCAAGAGCGCAGCAACGACTCATCCAAGAGGTCACAAAAGACCCCACAACAACATCCAAAGAACTGCAGGCCTCACTTTCCTCAGTGAAGGTCAGTGTTCATGACTCCACCATAAGAAAGAGACTGGGCAAAAATGGGAACTCTGCCATGCATGCAAGACGAAAACCACTGCTGAGCAAAAAGAACATATAGGCTTGTCTCCGTTTTGCCAGAAAACATCTTGATGATCGTTAAGACTTTTGGGAGAATACTCTGTGGACTGACGAGACTGTTTTTGGAAGGTGTATGTCCCGTTACATCTGGCGTCAAAGTAACACAGCATTTCAGAAGAACAACATCATACCAACAGTAAAATATGGTGGTGGTAGTGTGATGGTCTGGGGCTGTTTTGCTGCTTCAGGACCTGGAAGACTTGCTATGGTAAATGGAACCATGAATTCTGCTGTTTACCAAAAATACTGAAGGAGAACGTCCAGCCATCTGTTCATGAACTCAAGCTGAAGCGCGCTTAGTTTATTCCGCAGGACAATGACCGAAAGCACACCAGCAAGTCCACCTCTGAATGGCTTTAGAAAAACAAAATTAAGACTTTGGGGTGGCTTAGTCAAAATTCTGACCTTATTCCGATTTGAGATGCTGTGGCCTGACCTTAAAAAGGTGGTTCATGCTCGGAAACCTCCAGTGTGGCTGAATTACAACAATTCTGCAAAGATGAGCTGCGAAAATTCCTCCAGAGCGTTGTAAAGACTCATTGCCAGTTATCACAAACACTTGATTGCAGTTGTTGCTGCGAAGGGCGGCCCAACCAGTTATTAGGTTTAGGGGGCAATCACTTTTTCACACAGGACCCTGTAGGTTTGGATTTCTTTTTCCCTTAATAATAAAGACCTTCATTTAAAAACTGAATTTTGTGGTTACTTGAGTTATCTTTGTCTAATATTTCAATTTGCTTTGTGATCTGAAACATTTAAAGTGTGACAAACATACAAAAGAATAAGAAATCAGGAAGGGGGCAAATACTTTCACACCACTGTAGATATGGATGCAGGAATACCAACTCCTGACTAATCTCAGGGGGGCTCATGAATATCATACCTTGTGTTCCCTCCCCTTAATGGACAAAAGAATGGCGATTGGTTTTGATGATTGAACAGGCCCCCACCCCCATTCACTGACATCTCACATCTCCAGCTTTCCCAGTATGGTTCTGGAGTTGCGCTCTACTGCCGGTCGCCTGGACAATGACGGTGGCGTCTCATCCTTGCGCTCCATGGACACAGCGGATGTGACGTCTTATCTGGCGTCACTAAAGAGCACCAAAACTATTTAAAGATACGCAACGTTGTTATCAATAGTGTACCTGTACAGCGGAGAGGAGGTGACTGATTAGGGTTATTGATAGTGTACCTGTACAGAGGAGAGGAGGTGACTGATTAGGGTTATTGATAGTGTACCTGTACAGAGGAGAGGAGGTGACTGATTAGGGTTATTGATAGTGTACCTGTACAGCGGAGAGGAGGTGACTGATTAGGGTTATTGATAGTGTACCTGTACAGCGGAGAGGAGGTGACAGATTAGGGTTATTGATAGTGTACCTGTACAGAGGAGAGGAGGTGACTGATTAGGGTTATTGATAGTGTACCTGTACAGCGGAGAGGAGGTGACTGATTAGGGTTATTGATAGTGTACCTGTACAGAGGAGAGGAGGTGACTGATTAGGGTTATTGATAGTGTACCTGTACAGCGGAGAGGAGGTGACTGATTAGGGTTATTGATAGTGTACCTGTACAGCGGAGAGGAGGTGACAGATTAGGGTTATTAATAGTGTACCTGTACAGCGGAGAGGAGGTGACTGATTAGGGTTATTGATAGTGTACCTGAACCGAGGAGAGGAGGTGACTGATTAGGGTTATTGATAGTGTACCTGTACAGCGGAGAGGAGGTGACAGATTAGGGTTATTGATAGTGTACCTGTACAGCGGAGAGGAGGTGACTGATTAGGGTTATTGATAGTGTACCTGTACAGCGGAGAGGAGGTGACAGATTAGGGTTATTGATAGTGTACCTGTACAGCGGAGAGGAGGTGACTGATTAGGGTTATTGATAGTGTACCTGTACAGCGGAGAGGAGGTGACTGATTAGGGTTATTGATAGTGTACCTGTACAGCGGAGAGGAGGTGACAGATTAGGGTTATTGATAGTGTACCTGTACAGAGGAGAGGAGGTGACAGATTAGGGTTATTGATAGTGTACCTGTACAGAGGAGAGGAGGTGACAGATTAGAGTTATTGATAGTGTACTTGAACCGAGGAGAGGAGGTGACAGATTAGGGTTATTGATAGTGTACCTGTACAGAGGAGAGGAGGTGACTGATTAGTTATTGATAGTGTACCTGTACAGAGGAGAGGAGGTGACAGATTAGGGTTATTGATAGTGTACCTGTACAGAGGAGAGGAGGTGACAGATTAGGGTTATTGATAGTCTACCTGTACAGAGGAGAGGAGGTGACAGATTAGGGTTATTGATAGTGTACCTGAACCGAGGAGAGGAGGTGACAGATTAGGGTTATTGATAGTGTACCTGTACAGAGGAGAGGAGGTGACAGATTAGGGTTATTGATAGTGTACCTGAACCGAGGAGAGGAGGTGACAGATTAGGGTTATTGATAGTGTACCTGTACAGAGGAGAGGAGGTGACAGATTAGGGTTATTGATAGTGTACCTGTACAGAGGAGAGGAGGTGACAGATTAGGGTTATCGATAGTGTACCGATACAGAGGAGAGGAGGTGACAGATTAGGGTTATCGATAGTGTACCGGTATCCAGGAGAGGTGGTGACAGATTAGGGTTATTGATAGTGTACCGGTATCCAGGAGAGGTGATGACAGATTAGGGTTATCGATAGTGTACCGGTATCCAGGAGAGGAGGTGACAGATTAGGGTTATTGATAGTGTACCGGTATCCAGGAGAGGTGGTGACAGATTAGGGTTATCGATAGTGTACCGGTATCCAGGAGAGGAGGTGAAAGATTAGGGTTATCGATAGTGTACCGGTATCCAGGAGAGGAGGTGACAGATTAGGGTTATTGATAGTGTACCTGTACAGAGGAGAGGAGGTGATAGATTAGGGTTATTAATAGTGTACCTGTACAGAGGAGAGGAGGTGACAGATTAGGGTTATTGATAGTGTACCGGTATCCAGGAGAGGTGGTGACAGATTAGGGTTATTGATAGTGTACCGGTATCCAGGAGAGGAGGTGACAGATTAGGGTTATTGATAGTGTACCGGTATCCAGGAGAGGTGGTGACAGATTAGGGTTATTGATAGTGTACCGGTATCCAGGAGAGGTGGTGACAGATTAGGGTTATTGATAGTGTACCGGTATCCAGGAGAGGAGGTGATAGATTAGGGTTATTAATAGTGTACCTGTACAGAGGAGAGGAGGTGACAGATTAGGGTTATTGATAGTGTACCGGTATCCAGGAGAGGAGGTGATAGATTAGGGTTATTGATAGTGTACCTGTACAGAGGAGAGGAGGTGACAGATTAGGGTTATCGATAGTGTACCTGTACAGAGGAGAGGAGGTGACAGATTAGGGTTATTGATAGTGTACCTGTACAGAGGAGAGGTGGTGACAGATTAGGGTTATTGATAGTGTACCTGTACAGAGGAGAGGAGGTGACAGATTAGGGTTATTGATAGTGTACCGGTATCCAGGAGAGGTGGTGACAGATTAGGGTTATTGATAGTGTACCGGTATCCAGGAGAGGTGGTGACAGATTAGGGTTATTGATAGTGTACCGGTATCCAGGAGAGGTGGTGACAGATTAGGGTTATTGATAGTGTACCTGTACAGAGGAGAGGAGGTGACAGATTAGGGTTATTGATAGTGTACCGGTATCCAGGAGCGGAGGTGACAGATTAGGGTTATTGATAGTGTACCTGTACAGAGGAGAGGTGGTGACAGATTAGGGTTATTGATAGTGTACCGGTATCCAGGAGAGGAGGTGACAGATTAGGGTTATTGATAGTGTACCTGTACAGAGGAGAGGAGGTGACAGATTAGGGTTATCGATAGTGTACCTGTACAGAGGAGAGGAGGTGACAGATTAGGGTTATCGATAGTGTACCGGTACCCAGGAGAGGAGGTGACAGATTAGTTAGAGAGACATTCTTTGTGGATAATTTCTCACTCAGATACTCTTGGATGCATCCTTGGAGGTTTATTCTGGCTTTATCATATTGTGTTTTGTCTTTTTTAGGTTTTCTTGGTGTAAGATTGGAGTGAGAGGAGTGATGGAGGACAGAGACCCCGGGGGCGGTGCTTTATTGGGTTGTCCCTTTTTCTGCCTCTTTGTCACCTCCTCTCTCCCTTCCCCCACTCTCTGTATTTTCTTAGGTTTCCACTCTCTCAGGACGGTGTATATTCTGGTGTGTAATACATTACATGTGAGGAGGCCCAGTAGTTTATATATAACGTTCCTTTGCCACTTTTGCCTTATGTGGAGGAATTGTGGGACTTCTGTTGCCATGGTGAGGAGGGGAGACGTCCACTAACTATGACTATGACTAAGGAGCTTCGATCATATGATCACCTCCTGGATTGGACGGTGCGGCGCATGCGCACATGAATGTTACCTGTGATTGATGAACCTCTCCTCATTGGCCCGTGGCTACCTAGACAACGAGGATGCTTTAAAGGGAACCTGTCACGTCCTGGCTGCCCTCTACACGGCCCCCATAGTGGTGTTAGTGATGCAATGTGCCTCACTAACCAGCTGTTTTCATGAACATTGGGGCAGCTATAATGATTTTATAACGTTTAATATACTTAGATACTACCTGCTCACTCAGTCCTAGGGGTGTGATTCTGCTATTCCATCAGGGGCGGGCGCCGCATTCACTCACTGCTGGCAAGCACTGATATTGTGGGGCGCAGGCGCACTTGTATGTCTCCGGCCGCCTGCGCAGTGAGGCTCTGTCATTACCAGCTTCACTGCGCATGCGCTATGACGCTCTATTCCCCGCACATGCGCACTGAGGCTCTGTCATTACTAGCTTCACTGCGCATGCACTATGACGCTCTATTCCCCGCGCATGCGCACTGAGGCTCTGTCATTACTAGCTTCACTGCGCATGCACTATGACGCTCTATTCCCCGTGCATGCCCACTGAGGCTCTGTCATTACCAGCTTCACTGCGCATGCGCTATGACGCTCTATTCCCCGCGCATGCGCACTGAGGCTCTGTCATTACCAGCTTCACTGCGCATGCACTATGATGCTCTATCCCCGCGCATGCGCAGTGAGGCTCTGTCATTACTAGCTTCACTGCGCATGCGCTATGACGCTCTATTCCCCGTGCATGCCCACTGAGGCTCTGTCATCACCAGCTTCACTGCGCATGCGCTATGACGCACTATGTTCCCCGTGCATGCGCTCTGAGGCTCTGTCATTACCAGCTTCACTGTGCATGCGCTATGACGCACTATGTTCCCCGTGCATGCGCACTGAGGCTCTGTCATTACCAGTTTCACTGCGCATGCGCTATGACGCACTATGTTCCCCGTGCATGCGCACTGAGGCTCTGTCATTACCAGCTTCACTGCGCATGCGCTATGACGCACTATGTTCCCCGTGCATGCGCACTGAGGCTCTGTCATTACCAGCTTCACTGCGCATGCGCTATGACGCGCTATGTTCCCCGTGCATGTGCAATGAGGCTCTGTCATTACCAGCTTCACTGCGCATGCACTATGACGCTCTATTCCCCGTGCATGCCCACTGAGGCTCTGTCATTACCAGCTTCACTGCGCATGCGCTATGACGCTCTATCCCCGCGCATGCGCAGTGAGGCTCTGTCATTACTAGCTTCACTGCGCATGCGCTATGACGCTCTATTCCCCGTGCATGCCCACTGAGGCTCTGTCATCACCAGCTTCACTGCGCATGCGCTATGACGCACTATGTTCCCCGTGCATGCGCACTGAGGCTCTGTCATTACCAGCTTCACTGTGCATGCGCTATGACGCACTATGTTCCCCGTGCATGCGCACTGAGGCTCTGTCATTACCAGTTTCACTGCGCATGCGCTATGACGCACTATGTTCCCCGTGCATGCGCACTGAGGCTCTGTCATTACCAGCTTCACTGCGCATGCGCTATGACGCACTATGTTCCCCGTGCATGCGCACTGAGGCTCTGTCATTACCAGCTTCACTGCGCATGCGCTATGACGCGCTATGTTCCCCGTGCATGTGCAATGAGGCTCTGTCATTACCAGCTTCACTGCGCATGCGCTATGACGCACTATGTTCCCCGTGCATGCGCACTGAGGCTCTGTCATTACCAGCTTCACTGCGCATGCGCTATGACGCTCTATTCCCCGCGCATGCGCACTGAGTCTCTGTCATTACTAGCTTCACTGCGCATGCACTATGACGCTCTATTCCCCGTGCATGCCCACTGAGGCTCTGTCATTACCAGCTTCACTGCGCATACGCTATGACGCACTATGTTCCCCGTGTATGCGCACTGAGGCTCTGTCATTACCAGCTTCACTGCGCATGCGCTATGACACTCTATTCCCCGTGCATGCGCACTGAGGCTCTGTCATTACCAGCTTCACTGCGCATGCGCTATGACACTCTATTCCTCGCGCATGCGCACTGAGGCTCTGTCATTACCAGCTTCACTGCGCATACGCTATGACGCACTATGTTCCCCGTGTATGCGCACTGAGGCTCTGTCATTACCAGCTTCACTGCGCATGTGCTATGACGCACTATGTTCCCCGTGCATGTGCAGTGAGGCTGTGCGATTACCAGCTTCACTGTGCATGCGCTATGACGCTCTATTCCCCGTGCATGCCCACTGAGGCTCTGTCATTACCAGCTTCACTGCGCATGCGCTATGACGCACTATGTTCCCCGTGCATGCGCACTGAGGCTCTGTCATTACCAGCTTCACTGTGCATGCGCTATGACACTCTATTCCCGTGCATGCGCACTGAGGCTCTGTCATTTCCAGCTTCACTGCGCATGCGCTATGACGCTCTATTCCCCGTGCATGCGCACTGAGGCTCTGTCATTACTAGCTTCACTGCGCATGCACTATGACGCTCTATTCCCCGTGCATGCGCACTGAGGCTGTGTGATTACCAGCTTCACTGCGCATGCGCTATGATGCACTATGTTCCCGGTGCATGTGCACTGAGGCTCTGTCATTACCAGCTTCACTGCGCATGCGCTATGACGCTCTATTCCCCTTGCATGTGCACTGAGGCTCTGTCATTACCAGCTTCACTGCGCATGCGCTATGAAGCACTATGTTCCCCGTGTATGTGCACTGAGGCTCTGTCATTACCAGCTTCACTGCGCATGCGCTATGACGCACTATGTTCCCCGTGTATGCGCACTGAGGCTCTGTCATTACCAGCTTCACTGCACATGCGCTATGACGCTCTATTCCCCGTGCATACGCACTGAGGCTCTGTCATTACCAGCTTCACTGCGCATGCGCTATGACGCGCTATGTTCCCCGTGCATGTGCAATGAGGCTGTGTGATTACCAGCTTTACTGCGCATGCGCTATGACGCACTGTGTTCCTCGTGCATGCACACTGAGGCTCTGTCATTACCAGCTTCACTGCGCATACGCTATGACGCACTATGTTCCCCGTGTATGCGCACTGAGGCTCTGTCATTACCAGCTTCACTGCGCATGTGCTATGACACACTATGTTCCCCGTGTATGCGCACTGAGGCTCTGTCATTACTAGCTTCACTGCGCATGCACTATGACGCTCTATTCCCCGCGCATGCGCACTGAGGCTCTGTCATTACTAGCTTCACTGCGCATGCACTATGACGCTCTATTCCCCGTGCATGCCCACTGAGGCTCTGTCATTACCAGCTTCACTGCGCATGCGCTATGACGCTCTATCCCCGCGCATGCGCAGTGAGGCTCTGTCATTACTAGCTTCACTGCGCATGCGCTATGACGCTCTATTCCCCGTGCATGCCCACTGAGGCTCTGTCATCACCAGCTTCACTGCGCATGCGCTATGACGCACTATGTTCCCCGTGCATGCGCACTGAGGCTCTGTCATTACCAGCTTCACTGTGCATGCGCTATGACGCACTATGTTCCCCGTGCATGCGCACTGAGGCTCTGTCATTACCAGCTTCACTGCGCATGCACTATGACACTCTATTCCCCGTGTATGCGCACTGAGGCTCTGTCATTACCAGCTTCACTGCGCATGTGCTATGACGCACTATGTTCCCCGTGCATGTGCAGTGAGGCTGTGCGATTACCAGCTTCACTGTGCATGCGCTATGACGCTCTATTCCCCGTGCATGCCCACTGAGCTCTGTCATTACCAGCTTCACTGCGCATGCGCTATGACACACTATGTTCCCCGTGCATGCGCACTGAGGCTCTGTCATTACCAGCTTCACTGTGCATGCGCTATGACACTCTATTCCCCGTGCATGCGCACTGAGGCTCTGTCATTACCAGCTTCACTGCGCATGCGCTATGACGCACTATGTTCCCCGTGCATGCGCACTGAGGCTCTGTCATTACCAGCTTCACTGCGCATGCGCTATGACGCTCTATTTCCCGCGCATGCGCACTGAGGCTCTGTCATTACTAGCTTCACTGCGCATGCACTATGACGCTCTATTCCCCGTGCATGCCCACTGAGGCTCTGTCATTACCAGCTTCACTGCGCATGCGCTATGACGCACTATGTTCCCCGTGTATGCGCACTGAGGCTCTGTCATTACCAGCTTCACTGCGCATGCGCTATGACGCTCTATTCTCCGCGCATGTGCACTGAGGCTCTGTCATTACTAGCTTCACTGCGCATGCACTATGACGCTCTATTCCCCGCGCATGCGCACTGAGGCTCTGTCATTACCAGCTTCACTGCGCATGCGCTATGACGCTCTATTCTCCGCGCATGCGCACTGAGGCTCTGTCATTACTAGCTTCACTGCGCATGCACTATGACGCTCTATTCCCCGCGCATGCGCACTGAGGCTCTGTCATTACTAGCTTCACTGCGCATGCACTATGACGCTCTATTCCCCGTGCATGCCCACTGAGGCTCTGTCATTACCAGCTTCACTGCGCATACGCTATGACGCACTATGTTCCCCGTGTATGCGCACTGAGGCTCTGTCATTACCAGCTTCACTGCGCATGCACTATGACACTCTATTCCCCGTGTATGCGCACTGAGGCTCTGTCATTACCAGCTTCACTGCGCATGTGCTATGACGCACTATGTTCCCCGTGCATGTGCAGTGAGGCTGTGCGATTACCAGCTTCACTGTGCATGCGCTATGACGCTCTATTCCCCGTGCATGCCCACTGAGGCTCTGTCATTACCAGCTTCACTGCGCATGCGCTATGACGCACTATGTTCCCCGTGCATGCGCACTGAGGCTCTGTCATTACCAGCTTCACTGTGCATGCGCTATGACACTCTATTCCCCGTGCATGCGCACTGAGGCTCTGTCATTACCAGCTTCACTGCACATGCGCTATGACGCACTATGTTCCCCGTGCATGCGCACTGAGGCTCTGTCATTACTAGCTTCACTGCGCATGCACTATGACGCTCTATTCCCCGTGCATGCCCACTGAGGCTCTGTCATTACCAGCTTCACTGCGCATGCGCTATGACGCACTATGTTCCCCGTGTATGCGCACTGAGGCTCTGTCATTACCAGCTTCACTGCGCATGCGCTATGACGCTCTATTCTCCGCGCATGCGCACTGAGGCTCTGTCATTACTAGCTTCACTGCGCATGCACTATGACGCTCTATTCCCCGCGCATGCGCACTGAGGCTCTGTCATTACTAGCTTCACTGCGCATGCACTATGACGCTCTATTCCCCGTGCATGCCCACTGAGGCTCTGTCATTACCAGCTTCACTGCGCATGCGCTATGACGCTCTATCCCCGCGCATGCGCAGTGAGGCTCTGTCATTACTAGCTTCACTGCGCATGCGCTATGACGCTCTATTCCCCATGCATGCCCACTGAGGCTCTGTCATCACCAGCTTCACTGCGCATGCGCTATGACGCACTATGCTACCCGTGCATGCGCACTGAGGCTCTGTCATTACCAGCTTCACTGCACATGCGCTATGACGCACTATGCTACCCGTGCATGCGCACTGAGGCTCTGTCATTACCAGCTTCACTGCGCATGCGCTATGACGCACTATGTTCCCCGTGTATGCGCACTGAGGCTCTGTCATTACCAGCTTCACTGCACATGCGCTATGACGCTCTATTCCCCGTGCATACGCACTGAGGCTCTGTCATTACCAGCTTCACTGCGCATGCGCTATGACGCGCTATGTTCCCCGTGCATGTGCAATGAGGCTGTGTGATTACCAGCTTTACTGCGCATGCGCTATGACGCACTGTGTTCCTCGTGCATGCACACTGAGGCTCTGTCATTACCAGCTTCACTGCGCATACGCTATGACGCACTATGTTCCCCGTGTATGCGCACTGAGGCTCTGTCATTACCAGCTTCACTGCGCATGTGCTATGACGCACTATGTTCCCCGTGTATGCGCACTGAGGCTCTGTCATTACCAGCTTCACTGCGCATGCGCTATGACGCTCTATTCCCCGCGCATGCACACTGAGGCTCTGTCATTACTAGCTTCACTGCGCATGCACTATGACGCTCTATTCCCCGCGCATGCGCACTGAGGCTCTGTCATTACTAGCTTCACTGCGCATGCACTATGACGCTCTATTCCCCGTGCATGCCCACTGAGGCTCTGTCATTACCAGCTTCACTGCGCATGCGCTATGACGCTCTATCCCCGCGCATGCGCAGTGAGGCTCTGTCATTACTAGCTTCACTGCGCATGCGCTATGACGCTCTATTCCCCGTGCATGCCCACTGAGGCTCTGTCATCACCAGCTTCACTGCGCATGCGCTATGACGCACTATGTTCCCCGTGCATGCGCACTGAGGCTCTGTCATTACCAGCTTCACTGTGCATGCGCTATGACGCACTATGTTCCCCGTGCATGCGCACTGAGGCTCTGTCATTACCAGCTTCACTGCGCATGCGCTATGACGCACCATGTTCCCCGTGCATGCACACTGAGGCTCTGTCATTACCAGCTTCACTGCGCATGCGCTATGACGCACTATGTTCCCCGTGCATGCGCACTGAGGCTCTGTCATTACCAGCTTCACTGCGCATGCGCTATGACGCTCTATTCCCCGCGCATGCGCACTGAGGCTCTGTCATTACTAGCTTCACTGCGCATGCACTATGACGCTCTATTCCCCATGCATGCCCACTGAGGCTCTGTCATTACCAGCTTCACTGCGCATACGCTATGACGCACTATGTTCCCCGTGTATGCGCACTGAGGCTCTGTCATTACCAGCTTCACTGCGCATGCACTATGACGCACTATGTTCCCCGTGCATGTGCAGTGAGGCTGTGCGATTACCAGCTTCACTGTGCATGCGCTATGACGCTCTATTCCCCGTGCATGCCCACTGAGGCTCTGTCATTACCAGCTTCACTGCGCATGCGCTATGACACACTATGTTCCCCGTGCATGCGCACTGAGGCTCTGTCATTACCAGCTTCACTGTGCATGCGCTATGACACTCTATTCCCCGTGCATGCACACTGAGGCTCTGTCATTACCAGCTTCACTGCGCATGCGCTATGACGCACTATGTTCCCCGTGCATGCGCACTGAGGCTCTGTCATTACCAGCTTCACTGCGCATGCGCTATGACGCTCTATTTCCCGCGCATGCGCACTGAGGCTCTGTCATTACTAGCTTCACTGCGCATGCACTATGACGCTCTATTCCCCGTGCATGCCCACTGAGGCTCTGTCATTACCAGCTTCACTGCGCATGCGCTATGACGCACTATGTTCCCCGTGTATGCGCACTGAGGCTCTGTCATTACCAGCTTCACTGCGCATGCGCTATGACGCTCTATTCTCCGCGCATGCGCACTGAGGCTCTGTCATTACTAGCTTCACTGCGCATGCACTATGACGCTCTATTCCCCGCGCATGCGCACTGAGGCTCTGTCATTACTAGCTTCACTGCGCATGCACTATGACGCTCTATTCCCCGTGCATGCCCACTGAGGCTCTGTCATTACCAGCTTCACTGCGCATACGCTATGACGCACTATGTTCCCCGTGTATGCGCACTGAGGCTCTGTCATTACCAGCTTCACTGCGCATGCACTATGACACTCTATTCCCCGTGTATGCGCACTGAGGCTCTGTCATTACCAGCTTCACTGCGCATGTGCTATGACGCACTATGTTCCCCGTGCATGTGCAGTGAGGCTGTGCGATTACCAGCTTCACTGTGCATGCGCTATGACGCTCTATTCCCCGTGCATGCCCACTGAGGCTCTGTCATTACCAGCTTCACTGCGCATGCGCTATGACGCACTATGTTCCCCGTGCATGCGCACTGAGGCTCTGTCATTACCAGCTTCACTGTGCATGCGCTATGACACTCTATTCCCCGTGCATGCGCACTGAGGCTCTGTCATTACCAGCTTCACTGCGCATGCGCTATGACGCACTATGTTCCCCGTGCATGCGCACTGAGGCTCTGTCATTACCAGCTTCACTGCGCATGCGCTATGACGCTCTATTTCCCGCGCATGCGCACTGAGGCTCTGTCATTACTAGCTTCACTGCGCATGCACTATGACGCTCTATTCCCCGTGCATGCCCACTGAGGCTCTGTCATTACCAGCTTCACTGCGCATGCGCTATGACGCACTATGTTCCCCGTGTATGCGCACTGAGGCTCTGTCATTACCAGCTTCACTGCGCATGCGCTATGACGCTCTATTCTCCGCGCATGCGCACTGAGGCTCTGTCATTACTAGCTTCACTGCGCATGCACTATGACGCTCTATTCCCCGCGCATGCGCACTGAGGCTCTGTCATTACTAGCTTCACTGCGCATGCACTATGACGCTCTATTCCCCGTGCATGCCCACTGAGGCTCTGTCATTACCAGCTTCACTGCGCATGCGCTATGACGCTCTATCCCCGCGCATGCGCAGTGAGGCTCTGTCATTACTAGCTTCACTGCGCATGCGCTATGACGCTCTATTCCCCATGCATGCCCACTGAGGCTCTGTCATCACCAGCTTCACTGCGCATGCGCTATGACGCACTATGCTACCCGTGCATGCGCACTGAGGCTCTGTCATTACCAGCTTCACTGCACATGCGCTATGACGCACTATGCTACCCGTGCATGCGCACTGAGGCTCTGTCATTACCAGCTTCACTGCGCATGCGCTATGACGCACTATGTTCCCCGTGTATGCGCACTGAGGCTCTGTCATTACCAGCTTCACTGCACATGCGCTATGACGCTCTATTCCCCGTGCATACGCACTGAGGCTCTGTCATTACCAGCTTCACTGCGCATGCGCTATGACGCGCTATGTTCCCCGTGCATGTGCAATGAGGCTGTGTGATTACCAGCTTTACTGCGCATGCGCTATGACGCACTGTGTTCCTCGTGCATGCACACTGAGGCTCTGTCATTACCAGCTTCACTGCGCATACGCTATGACGCACTATGTTCCCCGTGTATGCGCACTGAGGCTCTGTCATTACCAGCTTCACTGCGCATGTGCTATGACGCACTATGTTCCCCGTGTATGCGCACTGAGGCTCTGTCATTACCAGCTTCACTGCGCATGCGCTATGACGCTCTATTCCCCGCGCATGCACACTGAGGCTCTGTCATTACTAGCTTCACTGCGCATGCACTATGACGCTCTATTCCCCGCGCATGCGCACTGAGGCTCTGTCATTACTAGCTTCACTGCGCATGCACTATGACGCTCTATTCCCCGTGCATGCCCACTGAGGCTCTGTCATTACCAGCTTCACTGCGCATGCGCTATGACGCTCTATCCACGCGCATGCGCAGTGAGGCTCTGTCATTACTAGCTTCACTGCGCATGCGCTATGACGCTCTATTCCCCGTGCATGCCCACTGAGGCTCTGTCATCACCAGCTTCACTGCGCATGCGCTATGACGCACTATGTTCCCCGTGCATGCGCACTGAGGCTCTGTCATTACCAGCTTCACTGTGCATGCGCTATGACGCACTATGTTCCCCGTGCATGCGCACTGAGGCTCTGTCATTACCAGCTTCACTGCGCATTCGCTATGACGCACCATGTTCCCCGTGCATGCACACTGAGGCTCTGTCATTACCAGCTTCACTGCGCATGCGCTATGACGCACTATGTTCCCCGTGCATGCGCACTGAGGCTCTGTCATTACCAGCTTCACTGCGCATGTGCTATGACGCGCTATGTTCCCCGTGCATGTGCAATGAGGCTCTGTCATTACCAGCTTCACTGCGCATGCGCTATGACGCTCTATTCCCCGCGCATGCGCACTGAGGCTCTGTCATTACTAGCTTCACTGCGCATGCACTATGACGCTCTATTCCCCATGCATGCCCACTAAGGCTCTGTCATTACCAGCTTCACTGCGCATACGCTATGACGCACTATGTTCCCCGTGTATGCGCACTGAGGCTCTGTCATTACCAGCTTCACTGCGCATGCACTATGACACTCTATTCCCCGTGTATGCGCACTGAGGCTCTGTCATTACCAGCTTCACTGCGCATGTGCTATGACGCACTATGTTCCCCGTGCATGTGCAGTGAGGCTGTGCGATTACCAGCTTCACTGTGCATGCGCTATGACGCTCTATTCCCCGTGCATGCCCACTGAGGCTGTCATTACCAGCTTCACTGCGCATGCGCTATGACGCACTATGTTCCCCGTGCATGCGCACTGAGGCTCTGTCATTACCAGCTTCACTGTGCATGCGCTATGACACTCTATTCCCCGTGCATGCGCACTGAGGCTGTCATTACCAGCTTCACTGCGCATGCGCTATGACGCACTATGTTCCCCGTGCATGCGCACTGAGGCTCTGTCATTACCAGCTTCACTGCGCATGCGCTATGACGCACTATGTTTCCCGTGCATGCGCACTGAGGCTCTGTCATTACCAGCTTCACTGCGCATGCGCTATGACGCGCTATGTTCCCCGTGCATGCGCAATGAGGCTCTGTCATTACCAGCTTCACTGCGCATGCGCTATGACGCACTATGTTCCCCGTGCATGCGCACTGAGGCTCTGTCATTACCAGCTTCACTGCACATGCGCTATGACGCTCTATTCCCCGCGCATGCGCACTGAGGCTCTGTCATTACTAGCTTCACTGCGCATGCACTATGACGCTCTATTCCCCGTGCATGCCCACTGAGGCTCTGTCATTACCAGCTTCACTGCGCATACGCTATGACGCACTATGTTCCCCGTGTATGCGCACTGAGGCTCTGTCATTACCAGCTTCACTGCGCATGCGCTATGACACTCTATTCCCCGTGCATGCGCACTGAGGCTCTGTCATTACCAGCTTCACTGCGCATGCGCTATGACACTCTATTCCCCGTGCATGCACACTGAGGCTCTGTCATTACCAGCTTCACTGCGCATGCGCTATGACACTCTATTCCCCGTGCATGCACACTGAGGCTCTGTCATTACCAGCTTCACTGCGCATGCGCTATGACACTCTATTCCTCGCGCATGCGCACTGAGGCTCTATCATTACTAGCTTCACTGCGCATACGCTATGACGCACTATGTTCCCCGTGTATGCGCACTGAGGCTCTGTCATTACCAGCTTCACTGCGCATGTGCTATGACGCACTATGTTCCCCGTGCATGTGCAGTGAGGCTGTGCGATTACCAGCTTCACTGTACATGCGCTATGACGCTCTATTCCCCGTGCATGCCCACTGAGGCTCTGTCATTACCAGCTTCACTGCGCATGCGCTATGACGCGCTATTCCCCGCGCATGCGCAGTGAGGCTCTGTCATTACCAGCTTCACTGCGCATGCGCTATGAGACTCTATTCCCCGTGCATGCGCACTGAGGCTCTGTCATTACCAGCTTCACTGCGCATGCGCTATGACACTCTATTCCCCGTGCATGCGCACTGAGGCTCTGTCATTACCAGCTTCACTGTGCATGCGCTATGACACTCTATTCCTTGCGCATGCGCACTGAGGCTCTGTCATTACCAGCTTCACTGCGCATACGCTATGACGCACTATGTTCCCCGTGTATGCGCACTGAGGCTCTGTCATTACCAGCTTCACTGCGCATGTGCTATGACGCACTATGTTCCCCGTGCATGTGCAGTGAGGCTGTGCGATTACCAGCTTCACTGTGCATGCGCTATGACGCTCTATTCCCCGTGCATGCCCACTGAGGCTGTCATTACCAGCTTCACTGCGCATGCGCTATGACGCACTATGTTCCCCGTGCATGCGCACTGAGGCTCTGTCATTACCAGCTTCACTGTGCATGCGCTATGACACTCTATTCCCCGTGCATGCGCACTGAGGCTCTGTCATTACCAGCTTCACTGCGCATGCGCTATGACACTCTATTCCCCGTGCATGCGCACTGAGGCTCTGTCATTACTAGCTTCACTGCGCATGCACTATGACGCTCTATTCCCCGTGCATGCGCACTGAGGCTGTGTGATTACCAGCTTCACTGCGCATGCGCTATGATGCACTATGTTCCCCGTGCATGTGCACTGAGGCTCTGTCATTACCAGCTTCACTGCGCATGCGCTATGACGCTCTATTCCCCTTGCATGTGCACTGAGGCTCTGTCATTACCAGCTTCACTGCGCATGCGCTATGACGCACTATGTTCCCCGTGTATGCGCACTGAGGCTCTGTCATTATCAGCTTCACTGCACATGCGCTATGACGCTCTATTCCCCGTGCATGCGCACTGAGGCTCTGTCATTACCAGCTTCACTGCGCATGCGCTATGACGCACTATGTTCCCCGTGTATGCACACTGAGGCTCTGTCATTACCAGCTTCACTGCGCATACGCTATGACGCACTATGTTCCCCGTGTATGCGCACTGAGGCTCTGTCATTACCAGCTTCACTGCGCATGCGCTATGACGCACTATGTTCCCCGTGTATGCGCACTGAGGCTCTGTCATTACCAGCTTCACTGCGCATGCGCTATGACGCACTATGTTCCCCGTGCATGTGCAGTGAGGCTGTGTGATTACCAGCTTCACTGCACATGCGCTATGACGCACTATGTTCCCCGCGCATGCGCACTGAGGCTCTGTCATTACCAGCTTCACTGTGCATGGCCTATGACGCACTATATTCCCCGTGCATGTGCAGTGAGGCTGTGTGATTACCAGCTTCACTGCGCATGCGCTATGACGCACTATGTTCCCCGTGCATGCGCACTGAGACTGTCATTACCAGCTTCACTGCGCATGCGCTTTGACGCACTATGTTCCCCGTGCATGCGCACTGAGGCTCTGTCATTACCAGCTTCACTGCGCATGCGCTATGACGCACTGTTCCCCGCGCATGCGCACTGAGGTTCTGTCATTACCAGCTTCACTGCACATGCGCTATGATGCACTATGGTCCCCGTGCATGTGCAGTGAGGCTCTGTCATTACCAGCTTCACTGCACATGCGCTATGACGCACTATGCTACCTGTGCATGCGCACTGAGGCTCTGTCATTACCAGCTTCACTGCGCATGCGCTATGACGCACTATGTTCCTCGCGCATGCGCACTGAGGTTCTGTCATTACCAGCTTCACTGCACATGCGCTATGATGCACTATGCTCCCCGCGCATGCGCACTGAGGCTCTGTCATTACCAGCTTCACTGCGCATGCGCTATGAAGCACTATGTTCCCCGTGCATGCCCACTGAGGCTCTGTCATTACCAGCTTCACTGCGCATGCGCTATGACGCACTATGTTCCCCGTGCATGCGCACTGAGGTTCTGTCATTACCAGCTTCACTGCGCATGCGCTATGACGCACTATGTTCCCCGTGCATGCGCAGTGAGGTTCTGTCATTACCAGCTTCACTGCGCATGCGCTATGACGCACTATGTTCCCCGTGCATGCGCAGTGAAGCTGGTAATCACAGAACCTCACTGCGCATGCACGGGGAACATAGTGCATCATAGCGCATGCGCAGTGAAGCTGGTAATCACAGCCTCACTGCCCAGGCGGCCGGACACATACAAGTGCGTCTGCATCCCACAATATCAGCGCTTGCCAGCAGTGAGTGAATGCTGCGCCCGCCCATGACTGAATATGACAAGCATGCCTTTAACGTGATTGGTTGATGATGATCTGACCCCTTTCCCACCTCCAGAAGTTTATCATGTATATACAGTGTGTGATGCTGTGTACGGCGCTCCGTGCGCGCTCTTGTGCATTGGGGGACTTTGTATAGTGTCTGTGGATTCTCAGTGTAGAGTTCTTTGAGGGGACGTCCGGTCCCGGAGCGCTGACTGCTGCTGCACTAATGATCTCTGCTGTTTACGCCTCTTACACCATTGAGTGACGCTTGGTAAAGTCCTATGTTGGGACAAAATGTTGCACTTTATGGCAGAATAAAGATGCGGATAACAAAATATGGTGCTCACATGAGGAAAATATAAAACCTGTCTATAGGAATCCCTTTATAATAGAACCTGTATTAAAATATTAAAAATGACCAGAAAAAAAATCCCAACAAAACCATCTGTGCAAATGTGGATGAATCTATTACATCATCTATGTGTCCGTCCACCGCTGCTGCGTCAGAAGAGGAGGACATTGAACTCCATGTGCAATATATTTACCGATCCTGACAAAATGGTCTCTTACACGGCAAATCCTCCTCACTGATAGATACAACGACCGTCGCCAGGAGCATTCTCCATATTGTAAGTTACAGAGGCTTTAATGAATCTTTACCGTGGCATGTAAAAGTTTGGACACCCCGTGAACAAAACTACTGTTATTGTGAACAGTGAAGCAAGTCGAAGATGAAATTTATCTCTAGAAGGCCTAAAGTTACAGATGACACATCTCCTTTGTATTTTTGGCAAAAAAAAATTATATATATTTTCATATTTTACATTTTAAGAATTACAAAAAGGTAAATGGGCTGATGCAAAAGTTTTGGCACCCTTCGAGATTTGTGTGGCCAGATAACTTTGACCAAGGTTTCAGACCTTAATTAGCCTGTTAGGGTTATGGCTTGTTCACTATCATCGTTAGGAAAGGCCAGGTAATGCAAATTTCCAGCTTTATGAAAACCCAGCCTCCACTAACCTTGTGCCAAAAACCAGCAGCCATGGGTTCTTCTAAGCAGCTGCCTAGCAGTCTGAACATGGTGGAAGCCCACAAATCAGGAGAAGGCTATAAGAAGATAGCAAAGCGTTTTCAAGTTGCCTTTTCCTCAGTACGAAATGTAATTGAGAAATGGCAGTTACCAGGAACAGTGGAGGTCAAGATAAGGTCAGGAAGACCAAGCAAAATTTCAGTGAGAGCTGATCATAGGGTTGCTAGAGAGGCAAATCAGAATCCCCGCTTGACTGCAAAAGACATCTAGAAGGACTTAGCAGACTCTGGAGTTGTGGTACAGTGTTCTACTGTTCAGAGACCTCTGCACAAATATGGCCTTCATGGAAGAGTCATCAGAAGAAAACGTCTCCTGCGTCCTCACTGTAAAATCCAGCGTCAGAATTATGGAAAAGAACATCTAAACAAGCCAGATGCATTTTGGAAACAAGTCCTGTGAATCGATGAGGTAAAATAGAAGTCTGTGGCCACAATGATAAAAGCTCTGTGTGGAGAAAAAGGGCACAGAATGTCAGGAGAAGAACATCTCACCAACCATTAAGCATGGTGGGGGATTAATCATGCTTTGGGGTTGTGCTAAAGCAAATGGCACAGGAACATTTCACGGGTAGAGGGAAGAATGGTTTCAATGAAATTTCAACAAATTCTTAATGCAAATATAACACCATCTGTAAAAAATCTGAAGGTGAAAAGAGGACGATTCTACAAATGAATAATGATCCTAAACACACATCACAATCCACAATAGACGACCTCAAAAGGTGCAAGCTGAAGGTTTTACAATGGCCCTCACAGTCCCCTGATCTGAACATCATTGAAAATCTGTGGCTAGACCTTAAAATAGCAGAGGAGGCAAGACGCCCCAGGAATCTCACAGAACTGGAAGAATTCTCCAGGGAAGAATGGAGGAAAGTCCCTCAAACAAGACCTGGATGACTCTTGTCTGGCTACAAATAGAGTTTACAAGGTGTGATACTTTGAAAAGGGGGCGCTATTAGGTACTAACCATGCAGGGGGCAAACAATTTTTTTTTTGTCATTTTTAAAATGTAAAAGATAAATTATATATATATATAATTTAAGGAAATGTGTCATCTGTGACTTTAGGCTTTTTTAGATCATTTCATCTTCAATTTGCTTAACTGTTCACAATAACAGGAATTGTGACCAGGGGCGCACAAACTTTTACATGCCCCTGTATACACATTGGGACACCATGACTGGACATTTTACATATCTCCTCTGATCATTCACATTAGTCTTTTACTTTTTCCTGAGGGCAAGGACATCATTTAGGGAATCCCAGGGACAGACGACGAGTGACTGGGGGCGCCACTGGTGTGCTGCGGTGGGGGTGCCACTGGTGTGCTGCGGTGGGGGTGCCACTAGCGTGCTGCGGTGGGGGCGCCACTGGCGGGCTGCGGTGGGGGCGCCACTGGCGGGCTGCGGTGGGGGCGCCACTGGCGTGCTGCGGTGGGGGCGCCACTGGCGTGCTGCGGTGGGGGCGCCACTGGCGTGCTGTGGTGGGTGCCAACCCCTGCGGACAGGATGGGTGACTCTAGGGGACATTATGAGGACTAGTCAGTCGCTGTGTCCCAGTGTGTATGAATATTCCTTAAAGCCTCTGTAACTTACAATATGGAGAATGCTCCTGGCGACGGTCGTTGTATTGATCAGTGAGGAGGATTTGCCGTGTAAGAGACCAATTTGTCTGAACTCAATATATTTATCGATCCTATGTTCTCCTCTTGTGACGCAGCTGCGGTGGACGGACACATAGATGATGTATAGGTTCATGCACATTTGCACAGTTGGTTTTGTTGGGAGATTTTTTGACATTTTAATATGCTAATAAAGTGATTATTTTAGGTTAGACAATAAAGAAGCTCTGAATGTTCCGCCCCCATGGTTGGACGCTGTCTATCCATCTACGTGCTCTCACCAGGTGGCTCCTCGGGACGTCTCTGAGGGTGCTTTGCCCTGTCTAACATACAGAGCGTGGTGCTGAAATGTCTGCCATGCTCCTTCTCCATGTAATTACCATCCCGGGATCATCTCCTACCTGAAATTCCGGCTTCCTCCTGCGATTCCTGACTGTGGCGGAGGCTGAAGACCAAGCGATGAAGCTGTGAAGAGACAGGCAGTGTGAGCGTGTGTTTCTGACCCCTGTGGTACGCTGAACCACGCCACAGAAGGTGGTGGAGCCTCACATGGGCCAGGGCCCCATAACACGTGGATCCCTATCCCTGCTGTGTAACTACATGGTGCAGTAATGGAGGCCGTGATGGAGAGAACGTCAGTGGATAACCGTGCAGGAGACTACACTTCTCTGTCCGCTGTAGGGTGATAAAACAACCATGGCCTAAATCACCCGCGTACAAAGACTTCTGCGTCAAGGGAATAAGGCCCCATTACTGCACCAGCCCTCGGCGCAGAGTTACTTACCTGTGACTCTGGGACAGGAGGGGTGCAGTAAGAGACCACCACAATGATCAGGGCAGTACAAAGGAAAAGGATGATGGCGAAGTAGAGGTAATGGACCCCACATATGAGCGCTGGACACGAGCTCGGGGCGGAGCAGCTCCCAGAACCAAAGATGAATTCTGGCACCATACGACAAAGACCCAGAATGAGGCCCCCGATCAGACCCCAAAAAGCCCCCTGTAAAGACAAACAGCAAATGGATGAGACTGGGAACAATCGCTCCAAAATATCAGCAAAGCAAGAGGCCATTGAGACACCACCATTACCAGAATCATTAGAAGAGCTGCATGCTGGGAGCCAATGAAATCATTTCGCAGGACCTTGTGATACCCTAAACTCACCCAGAGACCCCCAGATGTAATGCTACACGATACCCTAAACCTTATCCGGAGACCCCAGATGTGATGCTACACGATACCCTAAACCTTATCCGGAGACCCCAGATGTGATGCTACACGATACCCTAAACTCATCAAGAGACCCCCAGATGTGATGCTACACGATACCCTAAACCTTATCCAGAGACCCCAGATGTGATGCTACACGATACCCTAAACTCATCAAGAGACCCCAGATGTGATGCTACACGATACCCTAAACTCATCTAGAGACCCCAGATGTGATGCTACACGATACCCTAAACCTTATTCAGAGACCCCAGATGTGATGCTACACGATACCCTAAACTCATCAAGAGACCCCCAGATGTGATGCTACACGATACCCTAAACTCATCAAGAGACCCCAGATGTGATGCTACACGATACCCTAAACCTTATCCAGAGACCCCAGATGTGATGCTACACGATACCCTAAACTCATCAAGAGACCCCCAGATGTGATGCTACACGATACCCTAAACTCATCAAGAGACCCCAGATGTGATGCTACACGATACCCTAAACTCATCAAGAGACCCCAGATGTGATGCTACACGATACTCTGAACCTTATCCAGAGACCCCAGATGTGACGCTACACGATACCCTAAACTCATCAAGAGACCCCCAGATGTGATGCTACACGATACCCTAAACCTTATCAAGAGACCCCCAGATGTGATGCTACACGATACCCTAAACTCATCAAGAGACCCCAGATGTGATGCTACACGATACCCTAAACCTTATCCAGAGACCCCAGATGTGATGCTACACGATACCCTAAACTCATCAAGAGACCCCCAGATGTGATGCTACACGATACCCTAAACTCATCAAGAGACCCCAGATGTGATGCTACACGATACCCTAAACTCATCAAGAGACCCCATATGTGATGCTACACGATACTCTGAACCTTATCCAGAGACCCCAGATGTGACGCTACACGATACCCTAAACTCATCAAGAGACCCCCAGATGTGATGCTACACGATACCCTAAACCTTATCAAGAGACCCCCAGATGTGATGCTACACGATACCCTAAACCTTATCCAGAGACCCCAGATGTGATGCTACACGATACCCTAAACCTTATCCAGAGACCCCAGATGTGATGCTACACGATACTCTGAACCTTATCCAGAGACCCCAGATGTGATGCTACACGATACCCTAAACCTTATCCGGAGACCCCAGATGTGATGCTACACGATACCCTAAACCTTATCCGGAGACCCCAGATGTGACGCTACACGATACCCTAAACCTTATCCGGAGACCCCAGATGTGATGCTACACGATACCCTAAACCTTATCCAGAGACCCCAGATGTGATACTACACGATACTCTGAACCTTATCCAGAGACCCCAGATGTGATGCTACACGATACTCTGAACCTTATCCAGAGACCCCAGATGTGATGCTACACGATACTCTGAACCTTATCCAGAGACCCCAGATGTGATGCTACACGATACTCTGAACCTTATCCAGAGACCCCAGATGTGATGCTACACGATACTCTGAACCTTATCCAGAGACCCCAGATGTGATGCTACACGGTACTCTGAACTCATCAAGAGACCCCAGATGTGATGCTACACGATACCCTAAACTCATCTAGAGACCCCAGATGTGATGCTACACGATACTCTGAACCTTATCCAGAGACCCCAGATGTGATGCTACACGATACCCTAAACTCATCAAGAGACCCCAGATGTGATGCTACACGATACCCTAAACTCATCTAGAGACCCCAGATGTGATGCTACACGATACCCTAAACCTTATCCAGAGACCCCAGATGTGATGCTACACGATACCCTAAACTCATCAAGAGACCCCCAGATGTGATGCTACACGATACCCTAAACTCACCCAGAGACCCCAGATGTGATGCTACACGATACTCTGAACCTTATCCAGAGATCCCAGATGTGATGCTACACGATACCCTAAAGCTTATCTAGAGACCCCAGATGTGATGCTACACAATACTCTGAACCTTATCCAGAGACCCCAGATGTGATGCTACACGATACCCTAAACTCATCAAGAGACCCCCAGATGTGATGCTACACGATACCCTAAACTCATCAAGAGACCCCCAGATGTGATGCTACACGATACCCTAAACTCATCCAGAGACCCCAGATGTGATGCTACACGATACCCTAAACTCATCAAGAGACCCCAGATGTGATGCTACACGATACCCTAAACTCATCTAGAGACCCCAGATGTGATGCTACACGATACCCTAAACTCACCCAGAGACCCCAGATGTGATGCTACACGATACTCTGAACCTTATCCAGAGACCCCAGATGTGATGCTACACGATACTCTGAACCTTATCCAGAGACCCCAGATGTGATGCTACACGATACTCTGAACCTTATCCAGAGACCCCAGATGTGATGCTACACGATACTCTGAACCTTATCCAGAGACCCCAGATGTGATGCTACACGATACTCTGAACCTTATCCAGAGACCCCAGATGTGATGCTACACGATACTCTGAACCTTATCCAGAGACCCCAGATGTGATGCTGCACGATACTCTGAACCTTATCCAGAGACCCCAGATGTGATGCTACACGATACTCTGAACCTTATCCAGAGACCCCAGATGTGATGCTACACGGTACCCTAAACTCATCAAGAGACCCCCAGATGTGATGCTACACGATACCCTAAACTCACCCAGAGACCCCAGATGTGATGCTACACGATACTCTGAACCTTATCCAGAGACCCCAGATGTGATGCTACACGATACCCTAAACCTTATCCAGAGACCCCAGATGTGATGCTACACGATACCCTAAACTCATCAAGAGACCCCCAGATGTGATGCTACACGATACCCTAAACTCACCCAGAGACCCCAGATGTGATGCTACACGATACTCTGAACCTTATCCAGAGATCCCAGATGTGATGCTACACGATACCCTAAAGCTTATCTAGAGACCCCAGATGTGATGCTACACAATACTCTGAACCTTATCCAGAGACCCCAGATGTGATGCTACACGATACCCTAAACTCATCAAGAGACCCCCAGATGTGATGCTACACGATACCCTAAACTCATCAAGAGACCCCCAGATGTGATGCTACACGATACCCTAAACTCATCCAGAGACCCCAGATGTGATGCTACACGATACCCTAAACTCACCCAGAGACCCCAGATGTGATGCTACACGATACTCTGAACCTTATCCAGAGATCCCAGATGTGATGCTACACGATACCCTAAAGCTTATCTAGAGACCCCAGATGTGATGCTACACAATACTCTGAACCTTATCCAGAGACCCCAGATGTGATGCTACACGATACCCTAAACTCATCAAGAGACCCCCAGATGTGATGCTACACGATACCCTAAACTCATCAAGAGACCCCCAGATGTGATGCTACACGATACCCTAAACTCATCCAGAGACCCCAGATGTGATGCTACACGATACCCTAAACTCATCAAGAGACCCCAGATGTGATGCTACACGATACCCTAAACTCATCTAGAGACCCCAGATGTGATGCTACACGATACCCTAAACTCACCCAGAGACCCCAGATGTGATGCTACACGATACTCTGAACCTTATCCAGAGACCCCAGATGTGATGCTACACGATACTCTGAACCTTATCCAGAGACCCCAGATGTGATGCTACACGATACTCTGAACCTTATCCAGAGACCCCAGATGTGATGCTACACGATACTCTGAACCTTATCCAGAGACCCCAGATGTGATGCTACACGATACTCTGAACCTTATCCAGAGACCCCAGATGTGATGCTACACGATACTCTGAACCTTATCCAGAGACCCCAGATGTGATGCTGCACGATACTCTGAACCTTATCCAGAGACCCCAGATGTGATGCTACACGATACTCTGAACCTTATCCAGAGACCCCAGATGTGATGCTACACGGTACCCTAAACTCATCAAGAGACCCCCAGATGTGATGCTACACGATACCCTAAACTCACCCAGAGACCCCAGATGTGATGCTACACGATACTCTGAACCTTATCCAGAGACCCCAGATGTGATGCTACACGATACCCTAAACCTTATCCAGAGACCCCAGATGTGATGCTACACGATACCCTAAACTCATCAAGAGACCCCCAGATGTGATGCTACACGATACCCTAAACTCACCCAGAGACCCCAGATGTGATGCTACACGATACTCTGAACCTTATCCAGAGATCCCAGATGTGATGCTACACGATACCCTAAAGCTTATCTAGAGACCCCAGATGTGATGCTACACAATACTCTGAACCTTATCCAGAGACCCCAGATGTGATGCTACACGATACTCTGAACCTTATCCAGAGACCCCAGATGTGATGCTACACGATACTCTGAACCTTATCCAGAGACCCCAGATGTGATGCTACACGATACTCTGAACCTTATCCAGAGACCCCAGATGTGATGCTACACGATACTCTGAACCTTATCCAGAGACCCCAGATGTGATGCTGCACGATACTCTGAACCTTATCCAGAGACCCCAGATGTGATGCTACACGATACTCTGAACCTTATCCAGAGACCCCAGATGTGATGCTACACGGTACCCTAAACTCATCAAGAGACCCCCAGATGTGATGCTACACGATACCCTAAACTCACCCAGAGACCCCAGATGTGATGCTACACGATACTCTGAACCTTATCCAGAGACCCCAGATGTGATGCTACACGATACCCTAAACCTTATCCAGAGACCCCAGATGTGATGCTACACGATACCCTAAACTCATCAAGAGACCCCCAGATGTGATGCTACACGATACCCTAAACTCACCCAGAGACCCCAGATGTGATGCTACACGATACTCTGAACCTTATCCAGAGATCCCAGATGTGATGCTACACGATACCCTAAAGCTTATCTAGAGACCCCAGATGTGATGCTACACAATACTCTGAACCTTATCCAGAGACCCCAGATGTGATGCTACACGATACCCTAAACTCATCAAGAGACCCCCAGATGTGATGCTACACGATACCCTAAACTCATCAAGAGACCCCCAGATGTGATGCTACACGATACCCTAAACTCATCCAGAGACCCCAGATGTGATGCTACACGATACCCTAAACCTTATCCAGAGACCCCAGATGTGACGCTACACGATACCCTAAACTCATCAAGAGACCCCCAGATGTGATGCCTGAAGACCCTGAGATGATAAGTACCCCCTCTTTGAATTCCATGGTTTTTATATCCGGACATGAAGGCCCTTTATTTCCTATAGATGTAGGATGGGTTTCCGCAGCGGCTAATCCAATGTCCTTGATTAATGGTTTATCAGCCAGTGTGGGCACTAAGAGCAGAAGTTTTGGCTGTTTGCTGGGTGGGAGCATTCGGGCATATGCCAAAGAGGGAAGACATAAGCCGCGATCTTACTGATGCCACTTGTTGGTGCCGATCTAGGAAGGGTTATAGGGCAATTAACTATTTGGATCCCATCATTCTACAGTGACACTGGTTTCCACTTGTGGATTATCTTTTAGGGTAGTCGACAATTTTCCCAGGCGTGGACATCCCAGCAAATTCACCCCAAGATCTGACGGTTCACAGAAAAGGACATAAATTCAAAAAACATCACAGAAAAAAAACAGTCTTACCAACACCAGGTCAGATCACAATGCACTAGCAGGATGCAGCAGACCCCCATGATAAAGGCGGGGGCAGCACAGGTGCAAAATACTGATGCGACAGCCACTCACAAACCTGCCAATTCATGGAGGGGGCGGCTGTGTAGTATTATAAATGCACACAGATGGGGCTAGCATAGGACGCCAGTCACACAGATACATGTGATGCGCTGTCCAATGCTTACAGAGATTGCAATTATAAAAAAAACAAGAGCTACAGCTCAGGCTCTAAAGGCCTGAGTCAATGTTAAATGCTGAAGTTTATGGCAGTGGAATTAGAAAGAGAATGAACAAGTATGGCTTTTTTAGACGAGTTGCCAAAATAAAGCCTCTTAAAAAGAGCATGGCAGCGCGACTAAAGTCTGCAGTTCTATCTGCACAAAACACAAGAAATCTGGAAAAATGTCTTTTGTCCAGATGAGGGCAAAGTGGAGATTTTTGAACACCTCATACCCCAGCTGTCAGCGCATTGGAGGATGGGTAATTTCGGCTTATTTTGCAGCTACGGGACCAAGACACCTTGCAGTTAAAGGGGTATACCCATCTCTAAGATCTTATCCCAATATGTAACAAGTGTCATAATAATAATATTAGCAAATATCTCCAGTTAGCTAATCAGAAGAACTATACTATATTTCTATGTCACTTCCCCATACAGGACACTACATTAGCTTAGGTATCCATGATTACGACGACTTACATCTAACTAACTATCACTATACTAGTGGCCATAACCATGGATACCTAAGCTACTGCAATGCCCTATATGGGGAAAGCGAAATCAGAAGAACTATACTACATTTCTAACTGAATTTGCTAATATTATTATTACACCTACTACAGCGGGGAAAATAAGTATTTGATACACTGCCGCTTTTGCACATTTTCGCCCTACAGAGAATGGAGAAATCTGTAATTTTTATCGTCGGTCACTTCACCTGTGAGAGACAGAATCTAAGAATAATAACCAGAAAATCCCATTGTAGGATTGTTACATAATTAATTTCCATTTTATTACATGAAATAAGTATTTGATCACCGACCAACCAGCAAGAATTCTGCCTCTCACAGACCTGTCAGTTTTTCTGTAAGAAGCCTCCTACTCTGCACTCATTACCTGGATTAATTGCACCTGTTTGAACTCGTTACCTGTATAGAAGACACCTGTCCACACACTCAATCACACTCCAACCTCTCCACCATGGCCAAGACCAAAGAGCTGTCTAAGGACACCGGGGACAAAATTATAGACCTGCACAAGGTTGGGATGGGCTACAAGGCAATAGGCAAGCGGTTTGGTGAGAAGGCAACAACTGTTGGCACAATTATTAGAAAACGGGAGAAACACAAGGTGACGTCAATCTTCCTCTATCTGGGGTCCATGAAAGGTCTCGCCTCGTGGGATAAGGATAATTATGGGAAAGGTCAGGAATCAGCCCAGAACTACAAGGGAGGACCTGGTCAATGACCTGAAGAGAGGTGGGACCACAGTCTCAAACATTACGGTTAGTAACACACTACGCCGTTATGGATTAAAATCCTGAAGGGCGTACAAGGTCCCCCTGCTCACCAGCACATGTCCAGGCCCGTTTGAAGTTTGCCAGTGACCATCTGGATGATCCAGAGGAGGCATGGGAGAAGGTTATGTGGTCAGATTAATAGAATAAAATCGATAACATAGAACTGTGAAGAAACGGCACCAGGGGGACCCCGCAGAATCTCGCTGTTGCCACTTCTTGTGATGGATCCACACCTCGCTACCTGCCTGACGTCACTCTACGCCAGATGGAGCACGTGATACGGATCTACCCTTTCTACCAACGTGACGTTCCGAAACCCCCTCAAGGACGCGTAAGGTCAGATTGGTACAGTCCTACACAGTCACCTCCTGTCCACATGGGTACAGAGAGGCACCAAGGAGCAAGAAAAGGTGGTCCACTCAGTCACTGACGTGACCCCACACTCACTCACACCCCTGACAGGCTGAGATGCTCTTTCACTACTCCAGTGAAGCAGAGCCTTGTCAGCCTGGTAGAGCTGCCACCAGTCTCTATTTGATATAACAGACTTATATCGGGCTAGAAACCAGCCCGGTAGCGTGTTGGTTGGACCGAACAACAGTCGTAAGTTTCGTGGATCGAGATAAAAGAACAGCCCAAGGTTAAATTATATATTTAATCGTCTAGGGGCACACTAAACAATCTACTATATACATAATGGTTATACTTATACAGTGGGCAGAGTTACAAATACAAAAGCATGGTACAACAAGTATAAACAGATCTTAAAGTCAATTACCAGATAGTTGGAAGGTCTGGCTCGGGGGATGGGCAGCCACATGGGGAGGTTTTTGGGCCTTCTCTTGGTTGATGGACTTGTCCCCCACGTCTTGATGTTACAACCTCCCCAGGAACAAATACCTCTGGGCTCAAGCTACAAAGACCTTTAAACTTCCTGGGTCACTCCCCCTACTGCCCCCTGCTCAAGCCCAAGCCTCCACCCTGGTTCCCTCCCAGCTACAGATTCCCAAAAACTAAGATGGGCTATACCTCCTTACTGGATGCTACTAGGGAGCCGGTTCTGGAGTCATCGGATCCAGCTGGCCCATGCTACGCGTGGAGACCAAACACAGGGGTCCTAGGGGTTTCCAAAAGGCTGGGGCGTGTATCTCCTAGTCCCTACACGCTAGATTGGGCTGGGATGCAGTCTGGCATTCGCTATCTCCCCCTGAGCTAGAAAATCCATTTTGTGAAGAGCTGGGACGTATAGTTCTTCCACAACTCGGTATTGAAATATAGTACCTTAACAAAAGAGCACATGTTAGGGATCACTACAGGGGGTCCTTCCTGTCAGCTCAGCTCACAGCTGCAGAGAGACACTCATACTGAAGCCCCCCTCCCTCCTCTCTTACAGTTACGGGTCGGATTACACTGTGCCTGGAGACCTCTATAAGACCTGACAACCAGGCAACATGTGATTATTCTAGAATATTCTTCACACCTCCCCCCTTTAGAGGGCGCTAGGGGGAAGCACCATTCGGTGTTCCCCCACGCGCCCATACGCAACTTCCCCTTGTCGGGATAAGCAGTCGGCATTGCCAAGCTCGCGGCCCTTTCTGTGGCAAATGGCAAAGTGTTACTGCTGGAGCGCGAGGCTCCAGTGCAGCAACCTCCCATTCGTTCAAGGCACAGTGTGTAACCAGCTGAGGAGATTGTGGTCTGTTTCCATGGTGAATTGGCATCCGTACAAGTATGGCTGCAGGGCCCACACAATTGCCAGACATTCCTTCTCCATCGTAGAATAGGCCACCTCACTCGGCAGGAGCTTCCGGCTCAGGTACAAAACGGGGTGTTCATGGCACGTAGTGTCGACCTGGCTGAGCACCGCACTGAGGCCAAAGTCGCTGGCGTTGGTCTGCACTACAAACGGCCGTGTGAAGTCTGCTGCCAGTAGTACCGGGGAGCTAGAAAGGGCAGTTTTCAGCACCCAGAAGGCCGTCTCACAGTCATTTGTCCAATCGACTGCAGAGGGCTGCTTCTTTTTAGTGAGATCCGTTAGGGGCTTTGCCAGGCTACTATAGTGAGGGAAGCTGGGGATCATCCCTCCAGCAGCGCTTGGGCCTCGCCTCCTTCCCTCAGTAAGAGCATTGAAGATGGATCGTGGCTGGGGATTCCAGCATGACAATGACCTGAAACACACAGCCTGGGCAACTAAGGAGTGGGATATGAAAGAAGCATTTCAAGGCCCTGGAGTGGCCTAGCCAGTCTCCAGACCTGAACACAATAGAAACCTACGATAAAGATTACAGACCTTTCCATTCTTTGTAGGTGGGAAAACTTGCAAAATCGGCAGTGGATTAAATACTTATTTTCCCCACTGTACATATTGGGATAGGATCTTGGAGATGGGAATAACCCTTTAATGAGCTAATGATGAACTGCTCTAAATACCAAGGCTTTTTGGAGTCTAATGTGAGGCTATCTACCCAAAAGCTGAAAATTGACTGAAACTGAGTCATATAACTGGACAATGATCCCAACCAGAGCAGCAAATCTACATCAGAATGGATGAACAGGCAAAGAATCGTAATGCAATGGCCGAGTCCCAGTCCAGACCTCACCCCAATGGCAATGCTGTGGTGGGACCTTATAAGAGTGGTACAGGAATGAGAGCCGACAAGCCTCCGTGTAAAGAAGACTTCGCCAAAAGTCTCCAGAACCATGGGAGAAAAAGATAAAGTCAGAGTTATTACTGCTAAAGGTACTTCTACTAGCAATTTCATCATGGGGTGTACTTAGTTTTTCACACACTGCTGCATTTAGGCCTATTTCTGGTAACACAGTTAATTTGTCATGTGGTTGAATTGACTGAATTTTAAGAAGTTCTAAGAATCAGGAGTTTATAACCAAATATGTAAAATGAGAGAAATCAAGGAGGTGTGTACTTCCCTCATACCTGTGACAGGTTATGTATAACGTTGGATGGGTAGGGTTATATATATATATATATATATGTATCAGGTGACGTAGGAGTGTATGGGGGAGGTGTGAGATATAGATGAGCGCTCAGGTGAAGGGTCATGTAGTTGTCATTTTCTCTACGAAGACGTGAACTTACTGGTTACGTGAACTTACTGGTTCATTGACTCTCTTCACAAACAGCGCCAGGAAGAAGACAGCAGAGATTGGCGGTGCCAGGAAACTCGCAACGGACTGTATATAATCAAACAATTGTCCTCCTTGTGCAGCCTGGACGACTGGAATCCATGCAATGCTGAAAGCCACGAGGCAGACTGTCCACACCCTGAGAGAGAAGCTGTAGAGGTGACACTGACCACCAATATTCTCCTGCCCCAATAACTGATGACGGCTCATACCTCCCCACCAGGAGCAGCTCTTTCTCTGCAGCCTGCGGCCTAATCTTCCTCCAGACGTCCATGGTGAACAGGGTACCACTGCTGTTAAAGATGGAGGCGAGACTGCTCATGAGAGCCGCCAGCATCACGGCAAGCATCAGTCCCCGGAGCCCTGACCGGCAGAATGGAGACAGTGTCAGACCGCGCAAGAGGAAGAGGAGCAGACGGAAGGTCTTTGTTGGGGACCCATCGCTAGGCTGTGGGGGATTCTACTGATGCTCTGATATTTTCTCTCAAATCATTGAGTAAAACCTTTTATTTTTGGTGGCGGGACCTCCACGGATTATTAGAATGAATGAAGTTAGAAAAGATCCAGAGAACTGGACTCAAGACTTGTCCCATTTACGTCATTTCTCCTCTTGTATATTTCCTGCCTCTGTGAAGTGTGAATGTGGCTGAGCATGTGGATCCAGAGCTGGGATCATCTGACATCTGGGCAGTGGTGGCAGCTTTACTGAAACATCGATTTTATGGCAAATTCATGGATCTTGTGGTAGAAAAGAGATTATGTACCAACCTCTCGGCATCAGCTCTACAACCAGCTTTGGATAAGCAATGTTTGTGCAACCAATCTCTGCACCACAGATCCTCTGGCATTCAGATGGCACAATGCAGGCAACGTCATCTGAAACAGCCAAACACATGGTGGGTAAGGACAAGTGCTGCGTGGACCTGATCAGGGTTATCCAGAAATGGCATTAGAATTCCACAATGTCCTTTATTTAATTTCAGAATTATCTACAGTGTCATGGAGATATTAACAAAAAATATTAAGGATTTCTCTCTTTCCCTGAAACCCCTCTTCATCCCCCTCCCCTATACCATTTGTCAAAGGACCAAGAGCTGACACCTGGACCATCTGCTCCTATGCAAATTAGCCCACACTGCAGAAGAGGCTTGTAAACAAATGCTAGCACAAAGAAAAGTGCTACAAACCCAATTAGTGTGGTTCCCCTGACATAGACCTGCGACAATTTACATCTAGCTGAGGAAACTTTATTCCCAGGACATCAAAGGGAATTTAATAGAGGTCTGGCAGCCAGGCCAGAGCCGACCCGAAATATGGAATATTGGAAGGTCCATAATTCCGATAATAATGGGGCCCATTTTTTAGTGGCAGGGTTAGCTAAGGAACCATATGGATATTTTCCTGTCGCTGTAGGCCCCACCAGGGGGCTGTGGCGCAAAAGTAAAACAATAGCAGAACGCAACTATGTGATGTGTGGTCTCTAAAGGAAGGTAAATTCATAACGGAAAAAATTGTATTACTTCTGGGCTTCTGTGAGCAACCAACGATGAGTTATCACAAAAGCCAGATATTCTAATAAAAATATGAAGGCTGGAGACCAGCCCCGTGATGTCATCCCAGGGCTGTGTGGATAGGTCTCCCCTTAGGCATAAAAGAATCCACGGAGGATGGATGAGTATTCATTGCTGGAAGTATATATTTATTATAAGCAATGGATGCCGTTTGGTAACTGTCAAATCTGGAGCGCTTCCTTCCAGCTATATTGAATCGTCTCTGCGATAGTATAGTAAGTTTCTTCTTTAATCCTTATTATTTTGTGTAACTGCATATTGTATTGTCCCCTTTGTAAAATTCTTGTATATTTTTCATAACACTGCCTCCCTTTTGAATTAAATCTAAAATTTAATAATTCTGTTTCTCTTGTCCTGTAATCGTTCCCTCCCCCGAAGCCATATATGCTATCAGAAAGCAGGCGTCCGACCAGGCCTGTAATATATTTCACATTTGGTCGGTGGTGGCAGCGAATAATATTAATTGGGCTATCGTGAAGCTGGCAGTAACAATACGGGGTGTATACACATATTCCATGCGTTGGAATCAGGAGGTGTGGCGCCATACGCTTTCTGCTCGCTTGTCGATAGCTACGTAGTGAGTAGCTGGGATCGTGTGCTCGCGAATCCCTACTCAATCCTGAAGAAATCCTGACAGAGTAACGGCAACAGTGAGATATTATGTGGTCTCCCTGGTGTCCTTGCTGAGAAACCCTGACATGCAGATTAATTTCATAATATATTTATCAAAGCAGGGAGATGTCTGTCTGCAGCCACCACTAGGGGGAGCTCCCTATATACAGAGATACATGATAAGATCCTGTCTGCAGCCACCACTAGGGGGAGCTCCCTATATACAGAGATACATGAAAAGATACTGGCAGCAGCCACCACTAAGGGGAACTCCCTGTATACAGAGATACATGATAAGATTCTGTCTGCAGCCACCACTAGGGGAAGCTCCCTGTATACAAAGATACATAAGACCCTGTCTGCAGACACCGCTAAAGGGAGCTCCCTGTATACAAAGATACAGGAGCACCCTGTATACAGAGATACATGATAAGATTCTGTCTGCAGCCACCACTAGGGGGAGTTTCTTGTATACAGAAATACATGATAAGATCCTGTCTGCAGCCACCACTAGGGGGGGCTCCCTGTATGCAGAGATACATGATAAGATCCTGTCTGCAGCCACCACTAGGGGGAGATCCATGTATACAGAAATACATGATATGATTCTGTCTGCAGCCACCACTAGGGGGAGCTCCCTGTATACAGAGATACATGATACGATTCTGTCTGCAGCCACCACTAGGGGGAGCTCCTTGTATACAGAGATACATGATAAGATCCTGTCTGCAGCCACCACTAGGGGAGCTCCCTGTATACAGAGATACATAATAAGATCCTGTCTGCAGCTACCACTAGGGGGAGCTCCCTGTATGCAGAGATACATGATAAGATCCTGTCTACAGCCACCACTAGGGGAAGCTCCCTGTATACAGATACATGAAAAGGTTCTGTCTGTAGCCACCACTAGGAGGAGCTCCCTGTATACAGAGATACATGATACGATTCTGTCTGCAGCCACCACTAGGGGGAGCTCCCTGTATACAGAGATACATGATACGATTCTGTCTGTAGCCACCACTAGGGGGAGCTCCCTGTATACAGAGATACATGATAAGATTCTGTCTGCAGCCACCACTAGGGGGGGCTCCCTGTATACAGAGATACATGATAAGATCCTGTCTGCAGCCACCACTAGGGGGAGCTCCCTGTATACAGAGATACATGATAAGAATCTGTCTGCAGCCACCACTAGGGGGAGTTCCCTGTATACAGAGATACATGATAAGATCCTGTCTGCAGCCACCACTAGGGGGAGCTCCCTGTATACAGAGATACATGATAAGATTCTGTCTGCAGCCACCACTAGGGGGAGCTTCCTGTATACAGAGATACATGATAAGATCCTGTCTGCAGCCACCACTAGGGAGAGCTCCCTGTATGTAGAGATACATGATAAGATTCTGTCTGCAGCCACCACTAGGGGGAGTTTCTTGTATACAGAAATACATGATAAGATCCTGTCTGCAGCCACCACTAGGGGGGGCTCCCTGTATGCAGAGATACATGATAAGATCCTGTCTGCAGCCACCACTGGGGGGAGATCCATGTATACAGAAATACATGATATGATTTTGTCTGTAGACACCACAAAGGGGAGCTCCCTGTATACAGAGATACATGATAAGATTCTGTCTGCAGCCACCACTAGGGGGAGCTCCCTGTATACAGAGATACATGATAAGATCCTGTCTGCAGCCACCACTAGGGGGAGATCCATGTATACAGAAATACATGATATGATTTTGTCTGTAGACACCACAAAGGGGAGCTCCCTGTATACAGAGATACATGATAAGATTCTGTCTGCAGCCACCACTAGGGGGAGCTCCCTGTATACAGAGATACATGATAAGATTCTGTCTGCAGCCACCACTAGGGGGAGCTCCCTGTATACAGAGATACATGATACGATTCTGTCTGTGGCCACAACTAGGGGGAGCTCCTTGTATACAGAGATACATGATAAGATCCTGTCTGCAGCCACCACTAGGGGAGCTCCCTGTATACAGAGATACATAATAAGATCCTGTCTGCAGCTACCACTAGGGGGAGCTCCCTGTATGCAGAGATACATGATAAGATCCTGTCTACAGCCACCACTAGGGGAAGCTCCCTGTATACAGATACATGAAAAGGTTCTGTCTGTAGCCACCACTAGGAGGAGCTCCCTGTATACAGAGATACATGATACGATTCTGTCTGCAGCCACCACTAGGGGGAGCTCCCTGTATACAGAGATACATGATACGATTCTGTCTGCAGCCACCACTAGGGGGAGCTCCTTGTATTCAGAGATACATGATAAGATCCTGTCTGCAGCCACCACTAGGGGAGCTCCCTGTATACAGAGATACATAATAAGATCCTGTCTGCAGCTACCACTAGGGGGAGCTCCCTGTATGCAGAGATACATGATAAGATCCTGTCTACAGCCACCACTAGGGGGAGCTCCCTGTATACAGAGATACATGATAAGATTCTGTCTGCAGCCACCACTAGGGGGAGCTTCCTGTATACAGAGATACATGATAAGATCCTGTCTGCAGCCACCACTAGGGAGAGCTCCCTGTATGCAGAGATACATGATAAGATTCTGTCTGCAGCCACCACTAGGGGGAGCTTCCTGTATACAGAGATACATGATAAGATCCTGTCTGCAGCCACCACTAGGGGGAGCTCCCTGTATACAGAGATACATAAGAGCCTGTCTTCAGCCTCCACTAGGGGGAGCTCCCTGTACACAGAGATACATGATAAGATCCTGTCTGCAGCCACCACTAGGGGGAGCTCCTTGTACACAAAGATACATGATAAGATTCTGTCTGCAGCCACCACTAGGGTGAGCTCCCTGTATACAGATACATGATGAGATCCAGTCTGCAGCCACCACTAGGGGGAGCTCCCTGTATACAGAGATACATGATAAGATCCTGTCTGCAGCCACCACTAGGGGGAGCGTCCTGTATACAGAGATACATGATAAGATCCTGTCTGCAGCCACCACTAGGAGGAGCTCCCTGTATTCAGAGATACATGATAAGATCCTGTCTGCAGCCACCACTAGGGGGAGCTCCCTGTATAGAGATATATGAAAAGGTTCTGTCTGCAGCCACCACTAGGAGGAGCTCCCTGTATTCAGACATACATGATAAGATCCTGTCTGCAGCCATCACTAGGGGGAGCTCCCTGTATACAGTGATACATATTAAGATCCTGTCTGCAGCCACCACTAGGGGGAGCTCCCTATATACAGAGATACTGTAGTATCGGCGTCTCTGCCTCCTGACAGGCAGAGATGCCATCCCTCTTACCACCGCGCTCCCCGCCCGGGGTCCTCCGGCTCTCCTGCTGCTGCGGCTGCCGGCGCGCGCAGCTTCCCGGGCACTGTGCTTAGGGCGCGCGCGCACTCCCTCCCTCTTAAAGAGGCCACGCGCGTTGTCCTAAGGAGTCCCCGGCCAATAGCCGGAGGACCTCCCGTATATAGGGCACCTCCTCCAAAATGGAGGTGGCTGTGCAAAGTTGTAGCATTGTGTACTTACCTCTGCTTCAGCCCTCAGGTCCCGCAGCCTGCCTGACTACCAGTCCTGCCCGCCAGACTGACTACCAGTCCTGCCCGCCAGCCTGACTACCAGTCCTGCCCGACAGTCTGTCTACTGTTCAGTACGCCAGTCTGTCTATGGGCTCAGCCCGCCTGCTTACCTGGAAGCATCTGCCATGCCTGCCAACCCGCTTGCTTACCTGGAAGCTCCTGCCTGTTACCTGCTGTGCCTACCAGCCAGCCTACCTGGAAGCTCCTGCTTGTTCCCTGCCGTGTCTGCCAGTCCGTCTACCCGGATCAACTGCCAGCCTGCCTGCCGTGCTCATCTGCTGTACCGGTCGGTCCCTGCCTTCTGACCCGTGGGAGTCACCTGCTCACATACAAGGTCTGGCCCAGAGTAGCACCTGGTCCCTCTGCTCGGTCCTTCCCTGGTCACGGAGTCGATTGAGCCGCCGTACGACCTTGGTCAGTCCGAGTTGATACCTAGTTACGCCCCTCTGGTCACTCCTTGCATCGCAGCACAGAGGTTCCACCACCCGGATCCGTAACAGATACATATTAAGATCCTTTCTGCAGCCACCACTAGGGGGAGCTCCCTGTATACAGAGATACATGATAAAATCGTGTCTGCAGCTACCACTAGGGGGAGCTCCCTGTATACAGAGACATGAAAAGGTTCTGTCTGCAGCCACCACTAGGTGGAGCTCCCTGTATACAGAGATACATGAAAAGGTTCTGTCTGCAGCCACCACTAGGGGGAGCTCCCTGTATACAGAGATACATGATAAGATTCTGTCTGCAGCCACCACCAGGAGGAGCTCCCTGTATACAGAGATACATGATAAGATCCTGCCTGCAGCCACCAATAGGGGGAGCTCCCTGTATACAGAGATACATGATAAGATCCTGTCTGCAGCCACCACTAGTGGGAGCTCCCTGTATACAGAGATACATGATAAGATACTGCCTGCAGCCACCACTAGGTGGAGCTCCCTGTATACAGCGATACATATTAAGATCCTGTCTGCAGCCACCACTAGGGGGAGCTCCCTGTATACAGAGATAGATGATAAGATCCTCTCTGCAGCCACCACTAGGAGGAGCTCCCTGTATTCAGAGATACATGATAAGATCCTGTCTGCAGCCACCACTAGGAGGAGCTCCCTGTATTCAGAGATACATAATAAGATACTCCTGCAGCCACCACTAGGGGGAGCTCCCTGTATACAGAGATACATATTAAGATCCTATCTGCAGCCACCACTAGGGGAAGCTCCCTGTATACAGATACATGAAAAGGTTCTGTCTGCAGCCACCACTAGGAGGAGCTCCCTGTATACAGAGATACATGATACGATTCTGTCTGCAGCCACCACTAGGGGGAGCTCGCTGTATACAGAGATACATGATACGATTCTGTCTGCAGCCACCACTAGGGGGAGCTCCCTGTATACAGAGATACATGATAAGATTCTATCTGCAGCCACCACTAGGGGGAGCTCCCTGTATACAGAGATACATGATAAGATCCTGTCTGCAGCCACCACTAGGGGGAGCTCCCTGTATACGAAGATACATGATAAGAATCTGTCTGCAGCCACCACTAGGGGGAGTTCCCTGTATACAGAGATACATGATAAGATCCTGTCTGCAGCCACCACTAGGAGGAGCTCCCTGTATACAGAGATACATGATAAGATTCTGTCTGCAGCCACCACTAGGGGGAGCTCCCTGTATACTGATATACATGATAAGATCCTGTCAGCAGCCACCACTACTACTACTACTACTCTCATCATCGTCCACCTGGTCTCGCTGATAGCAGCGAGAGCAGGCATAAACTGATGAGAGTATTCATCAGCCGGCACCTGTGCAATAAATAAATAAAATGTAAAGAATGGCGTGGGGTTCCCTCTATTCTTGCTAACCAGCGCTATATCTTGGCTGGTTATCAAAAATAGAGGGGTCCGAACACAGTTTTTTAAAATTATTGAAATAAATAATTAAAAAAAACAGTGTGGTGTCCCCCTCTTTTTTGACAACCAGCCAAGCTAAAGCAGGCAGCTGGGGCTGGTATTCTCAGTCTGGGAAGGGGCCATGGATATTGACCCTCCCCAGCCTAAATATGGCAGTCCGCAGCCACCCCAGAAAATGTGCATCAATTAGATGTGCTAGATCTGGCACTTTGCCCGGCTCTTCCCACTTGCAGGTGGGGTAATATTTGTTGGTTTGATGTCAGCTTTGTAATGTCAGCTGACATCAAGCTCCGGAGTCAGTAATGGAGAAAGGTCTATCAGACATCAAGCTCCGGAGTCAGTAATGGAGATAGGTCTATCAGACATCAAGCCCTGGGGTCAGTAATGGAGAGGAGTCTATCAGACATCAAGCCCTGGGGTCAGTAATGGAGAGGAGTCTATCAGACATCAAGCCCTGGGGTCAGTAATGGAGAGGGGTCTATCAGACATCAAGCCCTGGGGTCAGTAATGGAGAGAGGTCTATCAGACATCAAGCCCTGGGGTTAGTAATGGGGATGGGTCTATCAGACATCAAGCCCTGGGGTCAGTAATGGAGAGGAGTCTATCAGACATCAAGCCCTGGGGTTAGTAATGGAGAGGAGTCTATCAGACATCAAGCCCTGGGGTCAGTAATGGAGAGAGGTCTATCAGACATCAAGCCCTGGGGTTAGTAATGGGGATGGGTCTATCAGACATCAAGCCCCGGGGTCAGTAATGGAGAGGGGTCTATCAGACATCAAGCCCTGGGGTTAGTAATGGAGAGGAGTCTATCAGACATCAAGCCCTGGGGTTAGTAATGGAGGGGAGTCTATCAGACATCAAGCCCCGGGGTCAGTAATGGAGAAGGGTCTATCAGACATCAAGCCCTGGGGTCAGTAATGGAGAGGGGTCTATCAGACATCAAGCCCTGGGGTTAGTAATGGAGAGGAGTCTATCAGACATCAAGCTCTGGGGTCAGTAATGGAGAGGAGTCTATCAGACATCAAGCCCTGGGGTCAGTAATGGAGAGGGGTCTATCAGACATCAAGCCCTGGGGTCAGTAATGGAGAGAAGTCTATCAGACATCAAGCCCTGGGGTTAGTAGTGGAGATGGGTCTATCAGACATCAAGCCCTGGGGTCAGTAATGGAGAGGAGTCTATCAGACATCAAGCCCTGGGTTTAGTAGTGGAGAGGAGTCTATCAGACATCAAGCCCTGGGGTCAGTAATGGAGAGAGGTCTATCAGACATCAAGCCCTGGGGTTAGTAATGGAGATGGGTCTATCAGACATCAAGCCCCGGGGTCAGTAATGGAGAGGGGTCTATCAGACATCAAGCCCTGGGGTTAGTAATGGAGAGGAGTCTATCAGACATCAAGCCCTGTGGTCAGTAATGGAGAGGGGTCTATCAGACATCAAGCCCTGGGGTTAGTAATGGAGAGGGGTGTATCAGACATCAAGCCCTGGGGTCTGTAATGGAGAGAGGTCTATCAGACATCAAGCCCTGGGGTCAGTAATGGAGAGGAGTCTATCAGACATCAAGCCCTGGGGTTAGTAATGGAGAGGCGTCTATCAGTCATCAAGCCCCGGGGCTAGTAATGGAGAGGAGTCTATCAGACATCAAGCCCCGGGGTCAGTAATGGAGAGGAGTCTATCAGACATCAAGCCCTGGGGTTAGCAATTTAGAGGGGTCTATCAGACATCAAGCCCTGGGGTTAGTAATGGAGAGGGGTCTATCAGACATCAAGCCCTGGGGTTAGTAATGGAGAGGAGTCTATCAGTCATCAAGCCCCGGGGCTAGTAATGGAGAGGAGTCTATCAGACATCAAGCCCCGGGGTCAGTAATGGAGAGGAGTCTATCAGACATCAAGCCCTGGGGTTAGTAATGGAGAGGAGTCTATCAGACATCAAGCCCCGGGGTCAGTAATGGAGAGGGGTCTATCAGACATCAAGCCCTGGGGTTAGCAATATAGAGGGGTCTATCAGACATCAAGCCCCGGGATCAGTAATGGAGAGGAGTCTATCAGACATCAAGCCCTGGGGTCAGTAATGGAGAGGAGTCTATCAGACATCAAGCCCTGGGGTCAGTAATGGAGAGGGGTTTATCAGACATCAAGCCCTGGGGTTAGTAATGGAGAGAGGTCTATCAGACATCAAGCCCTGGGGTTAGTAATGGAGAGGCGTCTATCAGACATCAAGCCCTGGGGTCAGTAATGGAGAGGGGTCTATCAGACATCAAGCCCTGGGGTCAGTAATGGAGAGGGGTCTATCAGACATTAAGCCCCGGGGTTAGTAATGGAGAGAGGTCTATCAGACATCAAGTCCTGGGGTCAGTAATGGAGAGGAGTCTATCAGACATCAAGCCCTGGGGTTAGTAATGGAGATGGGTCTATCAGACATCAAGCCCTGGGGACAGTAATGGAGAGGGGTCTATCAGACATCAAGCCCTGGGGTTAGTAATGGAGAGGAGTCTATCAGACATCAAGCCCTGGGGTCAGTAATGGAGAGGAGTCTATCAGACATCAAGCCCTGGGGTTAGTAATGGAGAGGAGTCTATCAGACATCAAGCCCCGGGGTCAGTAATGGAGGGGGGTCTATCAGACATCAAGCCCTGGGGTCAGTAATGGAGATGGGTCTATCAGACATCAAGCCCTGGGGTTAGTAATGGAGAGGAGTCTATCAGACATCAAGCCCTGGGGTTAGTAATGGAGAGGGGTCTATCAGACATCAAGCCCCGGGGTCAGTAATGGAGAGGGGTCTATCAGACATCAAGCCCTGGGGTCAGTAATGAAGAGGGGTCTATCAGACATCAAGCCCTGGGGTCAGTAATGGAGAGGGGTCTATCAGACATCAAGCCCCGGGGTCAGTAATGGAGAGGAGTCTATCAGACATCAAGCCCTGGGGTTAGTAATGGAGGGGAGTCTATCAGACATCAAGCCCTGGGGTTAGTAATGGAGAGGGGTCTATCAGACATCAAGCCCCGGGGTCAGTAATGGAGAGGAGTCTATCAGACATCAAGCCCTGGGGTTAGTAATGGAGAGGGGTCTATCAGACATCAAGCCCCGGGGTCAGTAATGGAGAGGAGTCTATCAGACATCAAGCCCTGGTATTAGTAATGGAGAGGGGTCTATCAGACATCAAGCCCTGGGGTTAGTAATGGAGAGGGGTCTATCAGACATCAAGCCCCGGGGTTAGTAATGGAGAGGAGTCTATCAGACATCAAGCCCTGGGGTTAGTAATGGAGATGGGTCTATCAGACATCAAGCCCTGGGGACAGTAATGGAGAGGGGTCTATCAGACATCAAGCCCTGGGGTTAGTAATGGAGAGTAGTCTATCAGACATCAAGCCCTGGGGTCAGTAATGGAGAGGAGTCTATCAGACATCAAGCCCTGGGGTTAGTAATGGAGAGGAGTCTATCAGACATCAAGCCCCGGGGTCAGTAATGGAGGGGGGTCTATCAGACATCAAGCCCTGGGGTCAGTAATGGAGATGGGTCTATCAGACATCAAGCCCTGGGGTTAGTAATGGAGAGGAGTCTATCAGACATCAAGCCCTGGGGTTAGTAATGGAGAGGGGTCTATCAGACATCAAGCCCCGGGGTCAGTAATGGAGAGGGGTCTATCAGACATCAAGCCCTGGGGTCAGTAATGAAGAGGGGTCTATCAGACATCAAGCCCTGGGGTCAGTAATGGAGAGGGGTCTATCAGACATCAAGCCCCGGGGTCAGTAATGGAGAGGAGTCTATCAGACATCAAGCCCTGGGGTTAGTAATGGAGAGGGGTCTATCAGACATCAAGCCCCGGGGTCAGTAATGGAGAGGAGTCTATCAGACATCAAGCCCTGGGGTTAGTAATGGAGAGGGGTCTATCAGACATCAAGCCCCGGGGTCAGTAATGGAGAGGAGTCTATCAGACATCAAGCCCTGGTATTAGTAATGGAGAGGGGTCTATCAGACATCAAGCCATGGGGTTAGTAATGGAGAGGGGTCTATCAGACATCAAGCCCCGGGGTTAGTAATGGAGAGGAGTCTATCAGACATCAAGCCCTGGGGTAAGTAATGGAGAGGGGTCTATCAGACATCAAGCCCTGGGGTCAGTAATGGAGAGGGGTCTATCAGACATCAAGCCCTGGGGTTAGTAATGGAGAGGGGTCTATCAGACATCAAGCCCTGGGGTTAGTAATGGAGAGGGGTCTATCAGACATCAAGCCCTGGGGTTAGTAATGGAGAGGGGTCTATCAGAGATCAAGCCCTGGGGTTAGTAATGGAGAGGAGTCTATCAGACATCAAGCCCTGGGGTTAGTAATGGAGAGGAGTCTATCAGACATCAAGCCCTGGGGTTAGTAATGGAGAGGGGTGTATCAGACATCAAGCCCTGGGGTTAGTAATGGAGAGACGTCTATCAGACATCAAGCCCCGGGGTCAGTAATGGAGAGGGGTCTATCAGACATCAAGCCCTGGGGTTAGTAATGGAGAGGGGTCTATCAGACATCAAGCCCTGGGGTTAGTAATGGAGAGACGTCTATCAGACATCAAGCCCCGGGGTCAGTATTGGAGAGGGGTCTATCAGACATCAAGCCCTGGGGTTAGTAATGGAGAGAGGTCTATCAGACATCAAGCCCTGGGGTTAGTAATGGAGAGGAGTCTATCAGACATCAAGCTCTGAGGTCAGTAATGGAGAGGAGTCTATCAGACATCAAGCCCTGAGGTCAGTAATGGAGAGGGGCGAGGAGGATCTATCAGACATCAAGCCCCGGGTTAGTAATGGAGAGGGGTCTATCAGACATCAAGCCCCGGGGTCAGTAATGGAGAGGGGTCTATCAGACATCAAGCCCTGGGGTCATTAATGGAGAGGGGTCTATCAGACATCAAGCCCTGGGGTTAGTAATGGAAAGGAGTCTATCACACATCAAGCCCTGAGGTCAGTAATGGAGAGGAGTCTATCAGACATCAAGCCCTGGGGTTAGTAATGGAGAGGAGTCTATCAGACATCAAGCCCTGGGGTTAGTAATGGAGGGGAGTCTATCAGACATCAAGCCCCGGGGTCAGTAATGGAGAAGGGTCTATCAGATATCAAGCCCTGGGGTCAGTAATGGAGAGGGGTCTATCAGACATCAAGCCCTGGGGTTAGTAATGGAGAGGGGTCTATCAGACATCAAGCTGTGGGGTTAGTAATGGAGAGGGGTCTATCAGACATCAAGCCCTGGGGTCAGTAATGGAGAGGAGTCTATCAGACATCAAGCCCTGGGGTCAGTAATGGAGAGGAGTCTATCAGACATCAAGCCCTGGGGTCAGTAATGGAGAGAGGTCTATCAGACATCAAGCCCTGGGGTTAGTAATGGGGATGGGTCTATCAGACATCAAGCCCCGGGGTCAGTAATGGAGAGGGGTCTATCAGACATCAAGCCCTGGGGTTAGTAATGGAGGGGAGTCTATCAGACATCAAGCCCCGGGGTCAGTAATGGAGAGGGGTCTATCAGACATCAAGCCCTGGGGTCAGTAATGGAGAGGGGTCTATCAGACATCAAGCCCTGGGGTTAGTAATGGAGAGGGGTCTATCAGACATCAAGCTCTGGGGTTAGTAATGGAGAGGGGTCTATCAGACATCAAGCCCTGGGGTCAGTAATGGAGAGGAGTCTATCAGACATCAAGCTCTGGGGTCAGTAATGGAGAGGAGTCTATCAGACATCAAGCCCTGGGGTCAGTAATGGAGAGGGGTCTATCAGACATCAAGCCCTGGGGTCAGTAATGGAGAGAAGTCTATCAGACATCAAGCCCTGGGGTTAGTAATGGGGATGGGTCTATCAGACATCAAGCCCTGGGGTCAGTAATGGAGAGGAGTCTATCAGACATCAAGCCCTGGGGTTAGTAGTGGAGAGGAGTCTATCAGACATCAAGCCCTGGGGTCAGTAATGGAGAGAGGTCTATCAGACATCAAGCCCTGGGGTTAGTAATGGGGATGGGTCTATCAGACATCAAGCCCCGGGGTCAGTAATGGAGAGGGGTCTATCAGACATCAAGCCCTGGGGTTAGTAATGGAGAGGAGTCTATCAGACATCAAGCCCTGTGGTCAGTAATGGAGAGGGGTCTATCAGACATCAAGCCCTGGGGTTAGTAATGGAGAGGGGTGTATCAGACATCAAGCCCTGGGGTCTGTAATGGAGAGGGGTCTATCAGACATCAAGCCCTGGGGTCAGTAATGGAGAGGAGTCTATCAGACATCAAGCCCTGGGGTTAGTAATGGAGAGGGGTCTATCAGACATCAAGCCCTGGGGTCAGTAATGGAGAGGGGTCTATCAGACATTAAGCCCCGGGGTTAGTAATGGAGAGAGGTCTATCAGACATCAAGTCCTGGGGTCAGTAATGGAGAGGAGTCTATCAGACATCAAGCCCTGGGGTCAGTAATGGAGAGGGGTCTATCAGACATCAAGCCCTGGGGACAGTAATGGAGGGGGGTCTATCAGACATCAAGCCCTGGGGTCAGTAATGGAGGGGGGTCTATCAGACATCAAGCCCTGGGGTTAGTAATGGAGAGGAGTCTATCAGACATCAAGCCCTGGGGTTAGTAATGGAGATGGGTCTATCAGACATCAAGCCCTGGGGACAGTAATGGAGAGGGGTCTATCAGACATCAAGCCCTGGGGTTAGTAATGGAGAGGAGTCTATCAGACATCAAGCCCTGGGGTCAGTAATGGAGAGGAGTCTATCAGACATCAAGCCCTGGGGTTAGTAATGGAGAGGAGTCTATCAGACATCAAGCCCCGGGGTCAGTAATGGAGGGGGGTCTATCAGACATCAAGCTCTGGGGTCAGTAATGGAGATGGGTCTATCAGACATCAAGCCCTGGGGTTAGTAATGGAGAGGAGTCTATCAGACATCAAGCCCTGGGGTTAGTAATGGAGAGGGGTCTATCAGACATCAAGCCCCGGGGTCAGTAATGGAGAGGGGTCTATCAGACATCAAGCCCTGGGGTCAGTAATGAAGAGGGGTCTATCAGACATCAAGCCCTGGGGTCAGTAATGGATAGGGGTCTATCAGACATCAAGCCCCGGGGTCAGTAATGGAGAGGAGTCTATCAGACATCAAGCCCTGGGGTTAGTAATGGAGAGGGGTCTATCAGACATCAAGCCCCGGTGTCAGTAATGGAGAGGAGTCTATCAGACATCAAGCCCTGGGGTTAGTAATGGAGGGGAGTCTATCAGACATCAAGCCCTGGGGTTAGTAATGGAGAGGGGTCTATCAGACATCAAGCCCCGGGGTCAGTAATGGAGAGGAGTCTATCAGACATCAAGCCCTGGGGTTAGTAATGGAGAGGGGTCTATCAGACATCAAGCCCCGGGGTCAGTAATGGAGAGGAGTCTATCAGACATCAAGCCCTGGGGTAAGTAATGGAGAGGGGTCTATCAGACATCAAGCCCTGGGGTTAGTAATGGAGAGGGGTTTATCAGACATCAAGCCCCGGGGTTAGTAATGGAGAGGAGTCTATCAGACATCAAGCCCTGGGCTTAGTAATGGAGAGGGGTCTATCAGACATCAAGCCCTGGGGTCAGTAATGGAGAGGGGTCTATCAGACATCAAGCCCTGGGGTTAGTAATGGAGAGGGGTCTATCAGACATCAAGCCCTGGGGTTAGTAATGGAGAGGGGTCTATCAGACATCAAGCCCCGGGGTTAGTAATGGAGAGGGGTCTATCAGACATCAAGCCCTGGGGTCAGTAATGGAGAGGGGTCTATCAGACATCAAGCCCAGGGGTCAGTAATGGAGAGGGGTCTATCAGACATCAAGCCCCGGGGTCAGTAATGGAAAGGGGCCTGTTTTTGATCATCAGCCAAGATAAAGCTGTCAATTGGGGGCTGCAGCCCGTAGCTGTCAGCTTTACCTGCACTTGTTATCAATAATAGACGAGACCGCACTTTTTTTTTTTTAAACAGTGTGCCGGACAATCACAGCCATGACGATACTTGACATGACTGTGATTAAGCCGAAAGTGTCCACACAGGAAAGGTTGTCGATTGGCTGTGCAATGCCAAACCCGAACAGTAACACGGAGTTCCTGGAGAAGTCTGTGATTGGGGTCCGTGCACGGACACTAAGTGTTCGGTACAGACCCCGAACTTTACCGATCGAGTTCGCCCATCCTTACTAATTGTAAAATGAAGCGTAATGGTAAAATCTGCAGGCATTACAGGGGTGTCACCCACGTCACCATATTTTGACATGTTCCCCATGTAATGTACCCCTCTTACCTGGATATAAGACCCGGCTAATCATCCCTGGCATTACCATGAGGAACATGGGAAGGATCTTCAGATATCCGCATAAAACACAACCCAACTTAACATCCATCAGAGACCGGGCGGCCAGGCAACGCTGAACAATCACCTGAAACAAGAGGGAGGCTCGGCTGCTGTCGGTTCAAATACAGAACAGGCTAGAACGTCACCCAAAATATAAGCCCAGGATGCAGAACGGTCTAAGCTGCAAGGAGGAATGAGGGGCACTCACCTGGTCACTGCACCAGTACCATGTGGACACAATGGTCAGTCCCAGGATCAGTGCCGGCCACGGCAGGTCCCCAGAGTAGGCGTCACGTAGCAGGTGGAGAGCATCAGGCCGTGGAGAAGCACACTCAGCAGACACATTACCCAGATTACTAGGAGTGGCGTTCATGTATTTCTCCATTAGAGCATAATAACCCCCAACCTCCACAAAAGCTGCAAAGACAATGAAACAAAGAAAGAAAACTATAAGCAGATACATGGTGCCAGAGAGGGACTGCGAGCAGAAATGAATGAAGTACTCACTCGTCTGAGACAGGGCCAGACTTACCGAATCCAGAAAGAACACAAGCTCCACCAATGATAACAAATGTCTGAACCGTGTCTGTGTACATGAGCGCAGCCAGACCACCTAAAGTGAAGAGGAAAGAACCCCAAAAAGATGAGTGGGACTCATACATTACATATGATATAATGGAGGAGGATAGACTAGATCACCTACAGAGATCCATTATATCATGGAGAAGAAGATAATAGACCACGTACAGAGATCCACTATGCCATGGAGAAGGGGCTACACCATCTACAGAGATCCATTGTATCATGGAGGAAAGACTACATCATCTACAGAGATCCATTGTATCATGGAGGAAAGACTACACCATCTACAGAGATCCATTGTATCATGGAGGAAAGACTACACCATCTACAGAGATCCATTATATAAAGGAGAAAAGACTACATCATCTACAGAGATCCATTATATCATGGAGAAGAAGATAAAAGACCACTTACAGAGATCCACTATGCGATGGAGAAGGGACTATACCATCTACAGAGATCCATTGTATCATGGAGGAAAGACTACACCATCTTCAGAGATCCATTGTATCATGGAGGAAAGACTAGACCATCTATAGAGATGCATTATATAAAGGATGAGAGACAACACCATCTACAGAGATCCATTGTATCATGGAGGAAAGACTAGACCATCTACAGAGATCCATTGTATCATGGAGGAAAGACTAGACCATCTATAGAGATGCATTATATAAAGGATGAGAGACAACACCATCTACAGAGATCCATTGTATCATGGACGAAAGACTACACCATCTACAGAGATCCATTATATAAAGGAGAAAAGACTACATAATCTACAGAGATCCATTGTATCATGGAGGAAAGACTAGACCATCTACAGAGATCCATTGTATCATGGAGGAAAGACTACACCATCTACAGAGATCCATTGTATCATGGAGGAAAGACTAGACCATCTACAGAGATCCATTGTATCATAGAGGAAAGACTACACCATCTACAGAGATCCATTGTATCATGGAGGAAAGACTACACCATCTACAGAGATCCATTGTATCATGGAGGAAAGACTAGACCATCTACAGAGATCCATTGTATCATGGAGGAAAGACTACACCATCTACAGAGATCCATTGTATCATGGAGGAAAGACTGCACCATCTACAGAGATCCATTGTATCATGGAGGAAAGACTACACCATCTACAGAGATCCATTGTATCATGGAGGAAAGACTAGACCATCTACAGAGATCCATTGTATCATGGAGGAAAGACTACACCATCTACAGAGATCCATTGTATCATGGAGGAAAGACTACACCATCTACAGAGATCCATTGTATCATGGAGAAGAAGATAATAGACCACTTACAGAGATCCACTATGCCATGGAGAAGGGACTACACCATCTACAGAGATCCATTATATAAAGGAGAAAAGACTAGACCATCTACAGAGATCCATTGTATCATGGAGAAAGACTAGACCATCTACAGAGATCCATTGTATCATGGAGGAAAGACTACACCATCTACAGAGATCCATTGTATCATGGAGAAGAAGATAATAGACCACTTACAGAGATCCACTATGCCATGGAGAAGGGACTACACCATCTACAGAGATCCATTATATAAAGGAGAAAAGACTAGACCATCTACAGAGATCCATTGTATCATGGAGAAAGACTACACCATCTACAGAGATCCATTGTATCATGGAGGAAAGACTACACCATCTACAGAGATCCATTGTATCATGGAGAAGAAGATAATAGACCACTTACAGAGATCCACTATGCCATGGAGAAGGGACTACACCATCTACAGAGATCCATTATATAAAGGAGAAAAGACTAGACCATCTACAGAGATCCATTGTATCATGGAGAAAGACTAGACCATCTACAGAGATCCATTGTATCATGCAGGAAAGACTACACCATCTACAGAGATCCATTATATAAAGGAGAAAAGACTACATCATCTACAGAGATCCATTGTATCATGGAGAAAAGACTACACCATCTACAGAGATCCATTGTATCATGGAGAAAAAGATAATAGACCACTTACAGAGATCCACTATGCCATGGAGATGGGACTACACCATCTATAGAGATGTATTATATAAAGGAGAAAAGACTACATCATCTACAGAGATCCATTATATCATGGAGAAGAAGATAATAGACCACTTACAGAGATCCACTATGCCATGGAGATGGGACTACACCATCTACAGAGATCCATTGTATCATGGAGGAAAGACTAGACCATCTATAGAGATGTATTATATAAAGGATGAGAGACTAGACCACTTACAGAAATCCATTGTATCATAAAGGAGAAGATAATAGTGTTAGAACTCTCCTGTTTGTTTTTTCCATCTTGTGTTTTGCGGTCACGTGACCATCTGCCTTTATATTCCAGCTCCGCCCTTTTGGCTGTGCTGGACTTCAGTGTTGTTTGACTGTTTCTCTAGCCAAGTGCTTCGGTGCCTTTCTCTGTCAGTTCACTTGGTCCTTCTGGGACCTCTAGTACCTTTTTGTCAGTTTTATCTTTTTGTGTTCTGCAACAACTTTCTCTGTTCAGGAGGTGTCCCATTTTTTGTTCCAGTCCTTAGTTCTTTTAGGGACCCCTCCCCTTATGCTATAGGTCTTTGTTCAGACTAGCCGAGGACTAAGGCGGGTCTGTTCACAAGGAACAGGCAGCCCGCTACATTGTAGGGATTCAGCTTAGTTCTTACTGTAGGGACAGCTTTCCCCTATCTTTCCTTAGTACTTGTTGCAGATCATAGCAGTAAGTCCAGCCCAAAACATTTTTTTAATACGGGGATTAGTATGGCTTCGTCCAGGATTTGGCTCAACGCTTGCAGGAGTTGACTCTGGAGGTGGCCCAGCTACAGCAACACGTGAGTGGCTGTTCTGGAGCACATTTTGTGGAACCCAAGGTAGGACTGCCGGATGTTTTTTATGGTAAACAGCAATATTTATTTTCCTTTAAAAATGCTTGTTTGTTATATTTTCGTTTGAGACCAAGGTCCTCTGGGAATGAATCACAGCGCATTGGTTTTATTATGTCACTTTTGCGCAATGAACCACAAGGGTGGGCCTTTTCTCTTCAACCTAATGATCCATGCTTGAGGTCGGTAGAAGAGTTTTTTTCTGCTATGGGGCTATTATATGACGATCCTGATCGAATCTCATCTGCTGAGGCAGAATTCAGGCGTTTGAATCAGGGGTCAGGTGATGTTGAAAATTATTGCACACACTTTAGAAGATGGGCTTCAGAAGTCAAATGGAATTATCCTGCTCTGAAATGTGTATTTCTTGCTGGTCTGAGTGAAAGGGTTAAGGATTTGCTAATTGCATTCCCCGCACCTAGGAGGAGGCTGAGATCTAGGCAGAATGAAGTAAAGACTCCTGTAATGCCAGGTCCTAGTCGTCATTAAATCTGCTCAGACTGCGGAGAACTGATGGAGGTTGGGGCGAAGTCGCTCCGCTCTCAGGAAAGAGACCGAAGGTTTACCGAGGGATTGTGTCTTTATTGTAGTAAAGCTGACCATTTGATTAAGTATTGTGAGCTTCATTAAAGTAAAGAAAAAAAAAAGGTCAGTTACGCCTGTATAGCTTGTTTATGCTCTGCAGGAGTGTTTCTTTCTGGGAGTACTACTCTGCAGGGAGATTTGATTGAATTTCAGGTATTTGTGGATTGTGGTTCAACACTTAATGTGATTGATAAAGGGTTTTTGGAAAACCTTAAATTGAAATCCAAACCTTTGTCATCACCTATTTCTGTGGTTGCAATTGATAACACTCCCTTGAAATGTATTACTCACAAGGTTGCTGCATTTCCTCTCACTATCAATGGAGTTCACCAAGAAATTTTGTACTTGGTTGTTTTGGATAATTTACCCTCTCCAGTCGTTTTAGGTTTGCCTTGGTTAAGACTGCACAATCCTTTGCTGTACTGGTCTACTAATGATTAAGTCTTGGAGTACGAAGTGCTATGATAAATGTTGTAATGGTTGCATTGCGGCTGTGGGAAAAGGGGAATTACCTGTACCTATTCAAGATTTTTGGAGGGTTTTTTCGGAGGAGGAGTCACAAGTTTTACCTCCTCATAGGGATTATGATTGCACCATTGAGTTTGTTCCTGGAGCTACTGTTCCCAAGAGTCGCTTGTTTAATCTGACAATCCCTGAGAGAAAGGCCTTGGAGGAATACATACAGACTAGCCTGGCTGCTGGTCACATTAGACCTTCTAAGTCGCCTGTGGCAGTCGGATTCTTCTTTGTTAAAAAAAAGGACGGCGGTTTACGTCCATGTCTGGATTTTCGTGAAATTAATAAGATTACCGTACGCAATTCCTACCCATTACCGATAATTCCTGACTTGTTTAACCAGTTAGTGGGGGCCAAGTGGTTCTCTAAGATTGATCTCCGGGGGGCATACAATTTGTTACGAGTGAAGGAGGGTGATGAATGGAAAACTGCTTTTAACACTCCGGTAGGTCACTTTGAGAATCTGGTGATACCTTTTGGTCTTACCAATGCACCTGCATTTTTTCAGAACCTTATTAATGACATCCTGAGACCTCTGATTGGTAAGAATGTGGTGGTGTATTTGGATGACATTTTGATTTATTCACCAGATCTGGAGTCCCATTGGCAGAGTGTACGTGAAGTTTTGCAGTTATTGAGTGATAACTTTGCTAAGCTGGAGAAATGTGAGTTCGCTGTACAGAGAATTAGTTTTTTGGGCTACATTATCTCCAGCGAGGGCTTTGAGATGGACCCGGTGAAGGTTCAGGCTGTGCAGGAATGGCCTAGGCCTATTGTTTCGAAATCTATACAGAGATTTTTGGGTTTTGCCAATTATTACAGGAAATTCATTAAGAATTTTTCTGTAATTGTTAAACCTCTAACCAATCTCACCAGGAAAGGTGCGAATACGGTCCAGTGGACTACTGAGGCCATTGAAGCGTTTGAGTATCTCAAAGAGAGGTTCAGTTCTGCCCCTAACCTTATGCAGCCTGATGAGACCAAGCCTTTTTTGGTCGAGGTCGATGCTTCATCGGTGGGGGTCGGAGCAGTTTTGTCTCAGGAGAACAAGGGTGGAGTACATCCTTGTGCCTTCTTTTCGAAAAAAAATTTGGAAACAGAATTGAATTATGATGTTGGGAATCGGGAGTTGCTGGCTATTAAACTCGCGTTTGAACATTGGCGTCATTTCTTGGAAGGCGCTAGATTTCCTATTCAGGTGTTCACAGATCATAAGAATTTGATCTATCTAGATGCTGCCAAGCGCTTGAATGCCCGTCAAGCTAGGTGGGCACTTTTTTTTTCTCGGTTTCATTTTTCTGTTACCTATATCCCTGGTACTAAGAATGTTAAAGCCGATGCTTTATCTCGCAGCTTCTCTCCTACGGTCGGTGCCGAGGAGGAGGAGAGCATTTTACAGAAAGGAGTTGTGGTGGCGGCATTGGACTCCGTTTTGGAGAATGGGATTCTGAAAGCCCAAGAGGATGCACCATCTAACACTCCCCATGGGAGGTTGTTCGTGCCTAGAGCCTTTAGGAGAGATTTGTTTGTGGAGTGTCATGAGTCTCGGTTGGCAGGTCATCCAGGAGTTTCGGAGACTAAGAGACTTATCAGTCGCAGTTTTTGGTGGCCTGGATGGCAGAAGGAAGTCATCAAGTGGGTGCGTCAATGTACTGTGTGTGCTAGGTCAAAGGCTTCACATGCTCCGGCTGCGGGGTTGCTTTGCCTTCTGGAGGTTCCTATTGCGCCTTGGACGCATCTCACTATGGATTTTATTACTGACCTTCCTGCCTCTGAGGGTTTTACGGTCATCTGGGTGGTCGTGGACCGTTTTAGTAAGATGTGTCATTTGGTTCCATTCGTTAAGTTGCCCTGCGCCAAGAAACTCGCTAAGTCGTTTGTTAAGGAGATTGTCAAGCTTCATGGCGTTCCCACGGACATGCTTTCTGATAGAGGACCTCAGTTTGTGGCTCGTTTTTGGCGTGCTTTTTGTGACAGGTTGGGAGTCCATTTGTCATTTTTGTCTGGTTATCATCCTGAGTCTAATGGACAGACTGAAAGAAAGAATCAGGTTGTTGAACAGTTTTTGCGTTGTTTTGTGGCTGACAATCAAGAGGGGTGGTCTGAGTTTCTGCCTCTCACAGAATTTGCTCTTAACAACCATACATCCTCCTCTGCTGGGTGTTCTCCTTTTTTTTGTTGTACTAGGAGACATCCGTCTTTTGGTTCGTTCTCCAAATTGGGGTCGGCGGTGCCGGAGGAGGAGAATTTTTATGGTGATTTGGAGAGAGTTTGGACTGATGTACGTTGTAACCTTCAAGAGGCTAACAAGAAGTCCAAGAAGTATTTTGACAGGAAACGTAAGGAGGTTTTGTTTACGGTTGGTGACATGGTTTGGTTGTCCTCGAAGAACCTGCGGTTGAGGATTCCCTCTAAAAAACTGGGTCTTAAGTTTGTGGGTCCATTTAAAGTGCTTCAGGTTGTTAACCCGTCTGCGGTTAGGTTGGAGGTTCCCTCCTCCTGGAAGATTAATCCGGTGTTTCATGTTTCCTTGTTGAATAAAGGCTGACGTATCTGATAGGGACGCCACTGTCACAGTTCCTCCGGTGGTGGAAGACAGCGAATATGAAATTTCTCATATCTTGAATTCTAGATGGCATAGAGGGATATTACAGTATCTCGTCGCTCAGGAGCTCCGAGGACAGGAATTGCCCCCGTGAGACTTGTGCTAACGTGCTGGAAAGCATGGAGCACTTCCTGCTTCATTGTCCCTTTAATACAGAGGTGTACAACAGGGTGGGGGCTTCCATTGGTTGGCCGCGGCTGGCTACTCTGTCCTACGCCGGGTGGGCCTATGGAGCGTTCGGAGACCTTGGGAGAAGGGACCGAGACACTTTAGTCATGGTCAGCGCAGTGGTCAGGTATTTCACGTGGAATGCACGAGTTTTAGTCTCGACGCAGAGTAAAATCCTCCATGTAGATGAAGTCTGTAGGAACATCCTAGGTGACCTGGTGAAGGTACGTTCTCTGGAGTATGAAAGACTGGGTGCCCGGAGGGCGGCCCGTCTCTGGAGGGGCTTTTCCTTCAGGGTGCCTTAGTCCGGTAGTACTCCTATATCCTGGTGGTGGGCTGATGTCTTTCCACCCTAGATTTTTGTTTTGTATTTCTGTCTCCTAAATAGAAGGTTTGCCGGCATCGAACTTGAGCCTTGGATGGTGAGTGTGTAGGTTGTGTTCTGTATATATTGTATATAATGTATAATAGGGGGTTTTAGTTAGGTTGGGTGGGGGATTTGGGGGGGTTCTTCATCAGCGGTGATAAGAGGACTGATCTGGCCTGGTCCAGGCCCCGCCTGGGGAAAAACTTTGGGGCCTGATCCTAGCTCGGAGTAATCCTGAACTTTGTGGCCAGAGCTGGATCAGGGGTGGCGGGATAGTTAGTGTAGGTCTGTGTTTTATGTATATATTAAAAATTACAAAAAAATATAAAATATAAAAAAAATATATAAAAAATAAAAAAAAAAAAAAAAAAATTTGTCCATGTCACTATTGTATATCTTGTTATTTTTGGTTTTCTGTGGTGTGAATGAGGTGCGGTAAGGGGGTGACTAAGGTCCGGCAGTGGGACCAGTAGGTTAGTGTTAGTGTCCGGTTGTATATACGTTATATTAGGTTTAGTGCTTTATTGTATATAATCTTTTATATAGGACGGTGTTTTATGTGTATATAGGACGGTGTGAGCGTTGTGTGGGATTGTATATAGTAGTATGAATGAAGCTGGGCCGGGGGTCTTATAGGTTTTATAGTATTTATTTCTTCTCTATGTATATATTCCTGGGGGGATTTTGTTCTTTCTCTGTAGGTCGGATCTTCTATTTCTGTGATTTGTGTCGGGTTTTTGTCGTCTTGTTCTGCAGTTTTTGTTCTTATGTTTTGTGTCCTGTAATGTTTTCTTCTATAAATAAAAAAGACCTACAGTATCTCGTCGCTTGGAAAGGTTTCGGTCCCGAGGATAACTCCTGGGTAAGGGCGGATGATGTCTCTGCTCCTAGGCTTGTTAGAGCTTTCCACAAGAGGTTTCCGGATAGGCCTGAAGGATCCGGAGGATCCTCTTAAAAGAGGGGGTACTGTTAGAACCCTCCTGTTTGTTTTTTCCATCTTGTGTTTTGCGGTCACGTGACCACCTGCCTTTATATTCCAGCTCCGCCCTTTTGGCTGTGCTGGACTTCAGTGTTTGACTGTTTCTCTAGCCAGGTGCTTCGGTGCCTATCTCTGTCAGTTCGCTTGGTCCTTCTGGGACCTCTAGCACCTTTTGTCAGTTTTATATTTTTGTGTTCTGCAACAACTTTCTCTGTTAGGAGGTGTCCCATTTTTTGTTTCAGTCCTTAGTTCTTTTAGGGACCCTTCCCTTTATTCTATAGGTCTTCGTTCAGACTAGCCGAGGACTAAGGCGGGTCTGTTCGCAAGGAACAGGCAGCCCGCTACATCGTAGGGACCTGTGGAGGTCATACTGGTTTGGAGGTGCAGTAGGGGGTCATCGTATTGCATTGTGAGGCTGTGTGGGGTCAACATTGTGTGTTTTGGAGATATGGAGGTCATACTGTGCCGGAGGTGCAGTAGGGGCCATTATATTGTGTTGGGAGGCTATTGGGGGGGGGCAACATTCTGTGTTTGGGGGGCTGTGCGAGTCATCATTCTATGTTTGGAGACTTTGAGAGATAATACTGTAGGGGTTATCATTCTTTGGGGGCTGTGGTGGATCATACTGTGTTGGAGGGTGCTGTGGGGGCCATCATTATGTCTTCTGTATGGACCATTATATTGTGCATAGGTGGCTATGGGGACCATCATAATGTGTTGAGGCTATGGAGGACCACACTGTGATGATTATCATTCTGTATTTAGGGAGTAGTAGACGACCATACTGCACGGGTGACATCATTCTCTGTGTAAGATCATTCTTTTTGGGGGTTGTGAGGGTCATCATACATTATTGGGGGGCTTTAGGGGAATCATACTGTGAATGGGGGCCCTTGGGGCAAGTAAACATAAGTGCTCACCCCTGCATTGTATCATGGAGGAGCAGCAACAAGATCATCTACAAAGAACTAATATATTGAATAGGAAGAGGGACGAAATCACTTGCAGAAATCCACTGCATTATGGAGGTGGAGGAGTAAAACCTCTGACAGATTTCCTGACGCTTGATGAAGAGAGATCATGTGTTGTGAAGTTAGTAGATCACGAGTGGTGGGATGCTGATATTACTGCAGGTCTGAATTATGGCATGGAGCAGCTGAGTATTGTTCACGTGATTTCATATCTATTTTCCTCTAGGTGGCACTATTTTACACTCCGGTGTGTTACCCTATATTTGCCTTGTATAATTACCAGGTTCCCGTCGTTGGATCATGAATGATCTCAGGTAACATTTGTTTTCTCCATGATGCTTTATATGATGTGAAGTTCCTGATCTATTACTTCTCGTAGGCGAGATCATTGGTGCAGCTCAACGCACCCCTAGAAATACCTCAATAACGGACAACTACACTCTTCATACAGTGAGCTATCGATCAAAGCCTCAGGTCATTGCAGTCCAATTATTTTTACACTTCTCAACATTGAAATTACAACACCCAAAAGGAAAGTTGGTGAATTCTGGAAATCACAGAATGAATATTACAGATACGAAAATGATGAAAAAATATCAACATTTCCAAAACCTCTAGTTCATCTAGTCCGAAGTCTGAGCCTCGTGCACAAATCCCAGCAATCCAGCCTCAGCTGCTGTCACTGAGGTCATTAATGGTCGTCTGAGGAAGGGTCTGCCGCTGAATGTACAAATCATCAAGATCCACTGCCGGCAGCTCCTGTGTGATCATCGACCAATGACGTCCCCGATGTGCTCGATAGAGAAAAATCCGGAGACGCTGCTGGCAGCTCCTGTGTAATCACCGACCAATGACGTCCCCGATGTGCTGGATGGAGACAAATCCGGAGACACTGCTGGCAGCTCCTGTGTGATCACCAACCAATGACGTCCCCGATGTGCTGGATGGAGACAAATCCGGAGACGCTGCCGGCAGCTCCTGTGTGATCATCGACCAATGATGTCCCCGATGTGCTCAATGGAGACAAGTCCAGAGACACTGCCGGCAGCTTCTGTGTAATCACCGACCAATGATGTCCCCGATGTGCTTCATGGAGACAAATCCAGAGACACTGCCGGCAGCTTCTGTGTAATCACTGACCAATGACGTCCCTGATGTGCTGGATGGAGACAAGTCCAGAGACGCTGCCAGCAGCTCCTGTGTAATCACCGACCAATGACGTCCCTGATGTGCTGGATGGAGACAAGTCCAGAGACACTGCTGGCAGCTCCTGTGTAATCACTGACCAATGACGTCCCTGATGTGCTGGATGGAGACAAGTCCAGAGAAGCTGCCTGCAGCTCCTGTGTAATCACCGACCAATGACGTCCCTGATGTGCTGGATGGAGACAAGTCCAGAGACACTGCCAGCAGCTTCTGTGTAATCACCGACCAATGATGTCCCCGATGTGCTTCATGGAGACAAATCCAGAGACACTGCCGGCAGCTCCTGTGTGATCACCGACCAATGACGTCCCAGATGTGCTCAATGGAGACAAGTCCAGAGACACTGCTGGCAGCTCCTGTGTAATCACCGACCAATGACGTCCCCGATGTGCTGGATGGAGACAAGTCCAGAGACACTGCCGGCAGCTCCTGTGTGATCACCGACCAATGACGTCCCTGATGTGCTCAATGGAGACAAGTCCAGAGACACTGCTGGCAGCTCCTGTGTAATCACCGACCAATGACATCCCCGATGTGCTGGATGGAGACAAGTCCAGAGACACTGCCGGCAGCTCCTGTGTAATCACCGACCAATGACGTCCCCGATGTGCTGGATGGAGACAAATCCAGAGACACTGCCAGCAGCTCCTGTGTGATCACCGACCAATGACGTCCCCGATGTGCTGGATGGAGACAAATCCAGAGACGCTGCCGGCAGCTCCTGTGCGATCACCGATCAATGACGTCCCCGATGTGCTGGATGGAGACAAATCCGGAGACGCTGCCGGCAGCTCCTGTGTGATCATCGACCAATGACGTCCCCGATGTGCTGGATGGAGACAAATCCGGAGACGCTGCCGGCAGCTCCTGTGTGATCATCGACTAGTGACGTCAAGATGTGCTGGATGGAGACAAGACCAGAGACGATGCTGACAGCTCCTGTGTGATCACCGACCAATGACGTCCCCGATGTGCTGGATGGAGACAAATCCAGAGACACTGCCGGCAGCTCCTGTGTGATCACCGACCAATGACGTCCCTGATGTGCTTCATGGAGACAAGTCCAGAGACACTGCTGGCAGCTCCTGTGTGATCACCGACTAATGACGTCCCCAATGTGCTAAATGGAGACAAGTCCAGAGATGCTGCCGGCAGCTCCTGTGTAATCACCGACCAATGATGTCCCCAATGTGCTCGATGGAGACAAGTCCAGAGATGCTGCCAGCAGCTCCTGTGTGATCACCGACCAATGACGTCCCCGATGTGCTAAATGGAGACAAGTCCAGAGATGCTGCCGGCAGCTCCTGTGCGATCACCGACCAATGACGTCCCCGATGTGCTCAATGGAGACAAATCCGGAGACGCTGCCGACAGCTCCTGTGTGATCATCGACCAATGACGTCCCCGATGTGCTGGATGGAGACAAATCCAGAGACACTGCCGGCAGCTCCTGTGTAATCACCGACCAATGACGTCCCTGATGTGCTGGATGGAGACAAATCCAGAGACACTGCCGGCAGCTCCTGTGTAATCACCGACCAATGACGTCCCCGATGTGCTCAATGGAGACAAATCCGGAGACGCTGCCGGCAGCTCCTGTGTGATCATCGACCAATGACGTCCCCGATGTGCTGGATGGAGACAAATCCAGAGACACTGCCGGCAGCTCCTGTGTAATCACCGACCAATGACGTCCCTGATGTACTGGATGGAGACAAATCCAGAGACACTGCTGGCAGCTCCTGTGTGATCATCGACCAATGACGTCCCCGATGTGCTGGATGGAGACAAATCCGGAGACGCTGCCGGCAGCTCCTGTGTGATCATCGACCAATGACGTCCCCGATGTGCTGGATGGAGACAAATCCAGAGACTCTGCCGGCAGCTCCTGTGTGATCATCGACTAGTGACGTCAAGATGTGCTGGATGGAGACAAGACCAGAGACGATGCTGACAGCTCCTGTGTGATCACCGACCAATGACGTCCCCGATGTGCTGGATGGAGACAAGTCCAGAGATGCTGCTGGCAGCTCCTGTGTAATCACCGACCAATGACGTCCCCGATGTGCTGGATGGAGACAAGTCCAGAGATGCTGCCAGCAGCTCCTGTGTAATCACCGACCAATGACGTCCCCGATGTGCTGGATGGAGACAAGTCCAGAGATGCTGCCAGCAGCTCCTGTATAATCACCGACCAATGACGTCCCCGATATGCTGGATGGAGACAAGTCCAGAGATGCTGCCGGCAGCTCCTGTGTAATCACCGACCAATGACGTCCCCGATGTGCTCAATGGAGACAAGTCCGGAGACGCTGCCGGCAGCTCCTGTGTAATCACCGAACAATGGCTTCCCGGATGTGCTTGATGGAGACAAGTCTGGATATGCTGCTGGCAGCTACTGTGTAATCACCGACCAATGACGTCCCCAATGTGTTCGATGCAGACAAGTCCGGAGAGGCTGCCGGCAGCTCCTGTGTAATCACCGCCCAATAACATCCCCTATGTGCTCGATGGAGACAAGTCCAGAGACACTGCTGGCCATGCATACTGCTCACAGTAGCAAAGTAAAATGCAGTCTTACCAAACTGCGGGGAAATATCAGGTAGCCATTTTTCCCGGTCACAACCAGAAGAAGGCACTAGCATAGCGGTCTGTGGTATCTGACCGGGGGCGTCATTTTTCCACCCCCCTGGGAGTGGGCCGTATCCATCTATTGATGGTCGTTCAGGTCCTGTATTCATATACTGATGTTGAATCTGGTATTGTACTCATGCACTTATGGGGGATCAGGTGATGTATTCATGTACTGATGGTGGTTCTGGTAATGTATTTCTTTACTGATGTTGGTTCTAATGCTGTATTTCTGTAATGTTATTGGTTTACGGGCTGTATCCATGTATTGATAGTAATTCTGGTGCAGTATGATGGCTCTGGTGATGTATTTCTGTAGTGATGGTGGCTCTGGTGATGTTCTCCTGTACTGTTGGTGGTTTTGATGCTGTATTTCTGTAGTGTTTGTGATTATGGTGAATTATTCCTGTACTGATGATGGTTATGATGCTGTACATCTGTACTGTTAGTGGTTCTGGAGATATATTTTTGAACTGTTGCTGGTTCAGATTATGTTTTTGCTGTTCACATGTTCAGTTTTTTGAGTGTTTTTTTCCCCACTTTAGTGCTTGAAAACCACCTGGTGTGAGAAAAGGAAAATTCTTGTAACTTTTGATGGAATTCACTGTAAACCCGGCGAACTCTCCAATCAGAAGTCTGCGAAATACATTTTAGGTCAAGAAAAGGAAAACTCTACCATAAACTCCCAAAAGAAAGTGTGTTTCCTGAAGTGGCTTACAATAGAAAACACGTTGGTTTTGATCGCCTCATAAAACGCTGTGTGCACATAGGCCAAGACACAGCATCTTCTGCAGACAGATTACACCCCAAATCCGGCCAAAAATGTACCGCAAAAGCTCCCAAGAACAGGAATATCGAGCACAGCACTGTCAGAAAGCCGATGTGCCCATGTGCAGCGTAACATCATTTCTTTCCACCACTTCAGTGCCACCACTCTCTACGAGACCACCGAGACGCTGGCAAAGTCGCCCCAGGAAAATAACCGCCGGCGTCTTTATGAAGCGGCTTCTCCCGGGGAAAACTGAGCGGCTGCGCTGACATCTACAAGCCACCATAGACACGCCGCCATGGACCCTCATTACCTCATTATAATCCCGAAGAGACCTCACATTCCCCCCTGCTCACTGACCGTATGAGAGAGATGGGGGCATGTAATCGTCACCATCCATAGCAGGGTGGTCCGACAATAAGGAGTGACGTGAGAATTCGTCTTCAGGGGGATAATTTACCAGTCACCGTGTAGATTGTGGTTATGACCAGCAGCGCGATCACCGACAGGTAAATGTTCCAGCCCAGCGCTACCTGTATGAAGACGGCTCCAGAGAACATGTCCACCTGAGGAGAGAACAGGGGAGTCGTGAGTGCTGCAAACAACAGACCGCACGCCAGTCTGCCCAAAAATCTGCTGCAACTGCGCGAAAACAAAAAACCGCACTACAAACCACCAAACCCCTTCTCATCGGCAAAACAATGACACGAGCGTCACTTCTGTGGACACAGAAAGCGGATTGCAAAGTGTCCTGCCGACATCTGAGACCAGCAGATTCCTGCCATCGTCAGGGCCTGTGCCCACTGCGGCTCCGAGTCACGCCGGCCTCTATCAGGGAACACCTCCGCCAAATCTCGAAGTCTCTGCAGTTAATTCTGTCCAACCCCGGCACACTGAGTATACAGTATATACAGTACACATATATTGATTTTGTTTTTTAAGCGCGCTGGTGTTAAACATAGATACTGATATACGGATAGCTGTCAGTGCCGCCCATAGCACAGACTATGTGGCTACTAGTTATGGGGCCTGTAAGCCGCAGGCCCAGCACCACATGGCACCTAACACCCTCCCCTTGTCATCACTTCAGCGGCATCTGCATCCTCAGGAGGTGGATACCATTGAATAGAAGAAGCTGAAAGGTCGGTGACGCAGCATTCAGCCAGTGCCTGTGAGGTCTGAGGCTCCACACTGCAGGTGCAGTAATGCCACCACATCGCGCCTGCAGTGCGGAGCCTCAGACCTCACATTGCACAGACGAAGCAGTGCGCTAGAGGACGGGGAGGGGAGAGTAGCAGGGATGTACTGATTGCAGAGGGTGTGACCGTGACCGGACCCATGATGGAGAGAGGTCGGCCGAACCCAATGCCTACTACAGCTGCATGTGCGTCCGAAGACACACATTCAGCCCAAATGTATTGCAATGCAGAGACCTACCGGATCCCCGCACCGCAATACACACCGCCAGCCAAATCGAGGCGTCCCAGGCATTAACGTCTGATATCGGCGTGTCGGGCATTAACGTCTGATGTCGGCATGCCGGGCATTAACGTCTGATGTCAGCGTGCCGGGCATTAACGTGTGATGTCGGCCTGCCAGGCATTAACGTCTGATGTCGGCCTGCCAGGCATTAACGTCCGATGTCAGCGTGCCGGGCATTAACGTCTGATGTCGGCCTGCCAGGCATTAACGTCCGATGTCGGCGTGCCAGGCATTAACGTCCGATGTCAGCGTGCCGGGCATTAACGTCCGATGTCGGCGTGCCGGGCATTAACGTCCGATGTCGGCGTGCCGGGCATTAACGTCCGATGTCGGCGTGCCGGGCATTAACGTCCGATGTCGGCGTGCCGGGCATTAACGTCCGATGTTGGCATGCGGGCATTAACGTCTGATGTCGGCCTGCCGGGCATTAACGTCTGATGTCGGCCTGCCGGGCATTAACGTCTGATGTCGGCCTGCCGGGCATTAACGTCCGATGTCGGCATGCCAGGCATTGCCGTCGTATGGCAGTGATGTCATGCGTCACCATAGTAGGCATGCGGTTTTCAACTGCCGACCTCTGCATCGGCTCCAGAAGAGGATGCTGCACATTGTGGCAGCGGAGGAAGGTGAGAAGAATGTTTCTTTTTATGCAGAGGCACAAAAGCGGGACATAAATACCAGGATGGGGCCCAGGATGGGGGACATAAATACTAGAAAGGAGCCTAATATGGGGGACATTTATAGCTGGATGGGGGAGATATATACCAGGATGGGGGACATACAGTACAGACCAAAAGTTTGGACACACCTTCTCATTTAAAGATTTTTCTGTATTTTCATGACTTTGAAAATTGTACATTCACACTGAAGGCATCAAAACTATGAATTACCACATGTGGAATTATATACTTACCAAAAAAGTGTGAAACAACTGAAAATATGTCTTATATTCTAGGTTCTTCAAAGTAGCCACCTTTTGCTTTGATGACTGCTTTGCACACTCTTGGCATTCTCTTGATGAGCTTAGGGGCCCAGGATGGGGGACATATATACCAGGATGGGGGACATATATACCAGGATGGGGGACATATATAACAGTAAGGGGCTCAGGTTGGACTAACATATATATCTCGAAGGGGCCCAGGATGGGGGACATATACACCAGGAAGGGGCCCAAGATGAGGGACATACATATATACCTTGAAGGGTCCCAGGAATGGGGGACATATATACCAGAATTGTGAACATAAATACCAGGAAGGGGCCCAGGATGGGGGACATATATAACAGTAAGGGGCTCAGGTTGGACTAACATATATATCTTGAAGGGGCCCAGAATGGGGGACATTACTACATAATGCATGGGGAGGGGCAACATGTTTGTCTTTATAGGATTTAGAATGCTACAAGGGCCCATACATCTGACCAACATGCAGGGAAAAGCCCAGGTCCAAATTTTGCAACATGGCCCAGCGGACTCTAGTTCTGACACTGGTGAGTGGTATTTATTTAATTTTAATGTCAGTATCTGTGGGAGACACCATACTGAGTAGGGGGCTGTGGGGTACATTATACTGAATTGGGGGCTGGCACTGCAGGCAATTATACTGAGTGGGGGGCAATCTGTGAGGACTCAAACTGAGTGGGGGGCTGTGGGGTCGTTTTACTGAGTGGACGGCTGGCACTGGGGGCCATCATACTGAGTGGGGTGATAGCATTGGGGTCATCATACTGGAGTAAGGGCCCTGGGAATATCATACTGAGTGTCAGTGTGTGTGGGGGTGGGATGGGAGGACAATGATACTTCATGAGGTATTATACTGAATGACGCTGTGGGGGCATCGTGTTGAGTGGGGGCTTTTATTCTGACAGCTGTGAAGGTATTATACTTTGTATGTGGGGGTGGTATTTTTGAGAGCATCAATCTTTATAATTGTCATGAAAGGGGTTTCATGGGTGAGAACACTGAAGGGCTTCAATTGAGACATATTCCTGTGTATTTGCTGCAATACATGTCTCTCTCCCTGCTTATAAAAGTTGGGAGTTATTACCTCGCTTACTCTGCCAAATATAAATATCTATACATTGTGAGTCAGTGAGGGGAGTCGTATACGAGGGTCCTTACGTGTCCCCCAGGATGTGCATAGAAACGTACTGAACCGGCTGGAGAGCGATGTAATTACAGCAAAGTAAAAGAGTGCGGACTGGGTCAGGATGTTTCACCATGTCAGATTTAGGAAAACCTGACATGGGCTTTTATTTTTGGAGAGATCTGTAGGAAGGTAGTGGGACGGATCTCTCCCTCCAGTCCAGCTCTTGGACGTGGCCCATCTCTACGATTCCCATTTAACCTTTCAGGTAAGGGTTGGGAGCCCCACCATCAGTATTTGATCAGTATTCGGTCAGTATTTCTTCTCAGGAGTGGGAGCCAAAACCAGGAGTGGGTGATAAATGCAGAATTGGTGACTTGTTTCTATTCTACCTTTTCTCTGATTGTTTCTCACCTGGTTTTGGCTTCCACTCCTGAGAAAAAATACTGATCGAATACTGACCAAATACTGATAGTGGGGTCGTGGGCTAATACTGATAGTGGGGCTGTGGGCTAATGCTGATTGTGAGGCCGTGGGCTTATGGATGATCCGGCTGCAAACCGGAGGATGTACACCCCTGGATGGGACCCCTCACGTTCCATCAATGAGCATACAAGTAATCCTGCACATATAATCTGACATTTGTAACATTGTTTCTTTACGATTAATTATTTTTTTTGTTTGGAACGAGTTGCCTTTTTTTCTCCATCTGTGGAGTAATAAGATTTTTTCATTAAAATAGAAATTAGTTTGCCGGACACTCTGGACTGGACTGAGAATATTACCACTGCCGAGGAGATCTACGAATACGGAATAAATCCCAACAATTTACCGGGGGAGCCGGTTATTTACCTCCGAAAACAGATGTCGCACAAACCAGTCACTAATCACACAACAGATGTATTGCAAAACACTCACCGATCATATGAAGCAAATGTACCACCAACACAACAACACAATCCCAACCACAAACAGCATGTTACGCTCCTAGGTGGCTCACGTGGTCCAGACTTACCCTGGAGGGGCGTGACTACACAGCTACCTTGTTGTTCACTGGAGCCTCTAGTGGTGAGATCAGGCTTGTGCAGCAGGTAGCTACCAGGTGCCACTCCAGGGAAATGTCCGGTAGTAGCTGCTGACCCCAAAGGGCAGAGACGTTACTTCAGATTCTTAACAGGGCAGGACGACTCTGGGACAAGTTCACACTGTGCAGACAAGACGACCCTGGGACAGGTTCACACTGTGCAGACAGGACGGCCACCGGGACAGGTTCACACTGTGCAGACAGGACGACCACCGGGACAGGTTCACACTGTGCAGACAGGACGGCCACCGGAACAGGTTCACACTTTGCAGACAGGACGGCCACCGGGACAGGTTCACACTGTACAGACAGGACGGCCAGCGGGACAGGTTCACACTGTGCAGACAGGACGGCCACCGGGACAGGTTCACACTGTGCAGACAGGACGGCCACCGGGATGGGTTCACACTGTGCAGACAGGACGGCCACTGGGATGGGTTCACACTGTGCAGACAGGACGGCCACTGGGACGGGTTCACACTGTGCAGACAGGACGGCCACTGGGACGGGTTCACACTGTGCAGCCAGGACAGCCACTGGGACGGGTTCACACTGTGCAGACAAGACGGCCACTGGGACGAGTTCACACTGTGCAGACAGGACGACCACTGGGACAGGTTCACACTGTGCAGACAGGACGACCACTGGGACAGGTTCACACTGTGCAGACAGGACGACCACTGGGACAGGTTCACACTGTGCAGACAGGACGACCACTGGGACAGGTTCACACTGTGCAGACAGGATGACCACTGGGACAGGTTCACACTGTGCAGACAGGACGCCACTGGGACAGGTTCACACTGTGCAGACAGGACGACCACTGGGGCAGGTTCAGACTGTGCAGACAGGACGGCCACTGGGACAGGTTCACACTGTGCAGACAGGACGGCTACTGGGACAGGTTCACACTGTGCAGACAGGACGGCCACTGAGGCAGGTTCACACTGTGCAGACAGGACGGCTACTGGGACAGGTTCACACTGTGCAGACAGGACGGCCACTGGGACAGGTTCACACTGTGCAGACAGGACGACCACTGGGGCAGGTTCACACTGTGCAGACAGGATGACCACCGGGACAGGTTCACACTGTGCAGACAGGACGACCACCGGGACAGGTTCACACTGTGCAGACAGGACGGCCACCGGGACAGGTTCACACTGTGCAGACAGGACGGCCACCGGGACAGGTTCACACTGTGCAGACAGGACGGCCACTGGGAGAGGTTCACACTGTGCAGACAGGACGGCCACCGGGACAGGTTCACACTTTGCAGACAGGACGGCCACCGGGACAGGTTTACACTGTGTAGACAGGATGCCACTGGTTCAGAGTTTCCAACTCAAAAAGCAGATGTTCCACTAACATATCACCAACTCATCCCCGAGCAATCAGGGCAGATGTCTCACCAACCCATCACCAAGCATACAGAGCGGATATACCACCAACCCATCACCAAGCATACAGAGCGGATATACCACCAACCCATCACCAAGCATACAGAGCGGATATACCAACAACCCATCACCAAGCATACAGAGCGGATATACCAACAACCCATCACCAAGCATACAGAGCGGATATACCACCAACCCATCACCAAGCATACAGAGCGGATATACCAACAACCCATCACCAAGCATACAGAGCGGATATACCAACAACCCATCACCAAGCATACAGAGCGGATATACCACCAACCCATCACCAAGCATACAGAGCGGATATGCCACCAACCCATCACCAAGCATACAGAGCGGATATACCACCAACCCATCACCAAGCATACAGAGTGGATATACCACTAACCCATCACCAAGCATACAGAGCGGATATACCACCAACCCATCACCAAGCATACAGAGCGGATATACCACCAACCCATCACCAAGCATACAGAGCGGATATACCACCAACCCATCACCAAGCATACAGAGCGGATATATCACCAAGCATACAGAGCGGATATACCACCAACCCATCACCAAGCATACAGAGCGGATATACCACCAACCCATCACCAAGCATACAGAGCGGATATACCACCAATCCATCAGCAAGCATACAGAGCGGATATACCATCAACCCATCAGCAAGCATACAGAGCGGATATACCACCAACCCATCAGCAAGCATACAGAGCGGATATACCACCAACCCATCACCAAGCATACAGAGCGGATATACCATCAACCCATCACCAAGCATACAGAGCGGATATACCACCAACCCATCACCAAGCATACAGAGCGGATATACCACCAACCCATCACCAAGCATACAGAGCGGATATATCACCAAGCATACAGAGCGGATATACCACCAACCCATCACCAAGCATACAGAGCGGATATACCACCAACCCATCACCAAGCATACAGAGCGGATATATCACCAAGCATACAGAGCGGATATACCACCAACCCATCACCAAGCATACAGAGCGGATATATCACCAAGCATACAGAGCGGATATATCACCAACCCATTTCCAACCAGAGCAGATGTCTTACCAACCCATAACGAAGCACAAAGAGAAGATGTCTAATGAATCCTTTCACCAAACACAATTTTTTTTTCCAAATTATCAGGTTGCTCATTAATTAGATATGAATCGTTCATGTCAGGTTCTAGTTTGCTTCATGTAAAACATACAAGGTGTATTCCACCCCTGCGGAGCAGTATATAGTGTAATGCCATACTAATGTACAACTCACAGAGATCTTAGTGAAGATGTACATGGCCAGAGAGAGCACAGACAGGTACAGCTGTATCCTTTCCCCTCCAAAACGTTTCTTCAGATACTCTGGCATTGTCACCACCTGCAGAAAAGACAGAAAAATGCTGCAGGAAGAGCTTGTGATAGCATCTTACATCATTACATCAGTTTGGGCTTCAATAGATAAGCTGGGAAATCTCCTGGGGCCAATTATTCACTCAGAACATAACCAAGGAGGCTTCAGAAGACATTGAGCTCTTGGACCTCCTGCCGGTTCCTCTCCTGACTGCTCACTAAGGAGAGCACACCTGTAAGTTGCTGAGCTGCTCCATGGTTCATCCCCAGTTGGACCTTGTGTTTTTCTCACCTCAGCTGTCAGGTAAACAGGAACAAAAATCCATCCCATCAGCAAAACCACGAAAAGAGCCTAAAAGGAGGAAGAAAGACGGTGAGTTTCTGTGTGGGCATCTCAGGACATGGACATTGTGTCCTCCTTAACTCATCTCCAGGTTATAAACACATGGACTCATTTTTGGCCCCTTCTTATTTGGGTGGTGTTTCCTTTGGAGAAAGGAAATACTGGACAAACATCAAGGAGAATAGTAATCATGATCCACCCCTTCTACAGAATAAGACTTAAATCAGCATATAGTGTGCGGAGCGAATGTCTCCTCTGGTGACAGAATGGCCGGAACTTCTCCCGTATACACAACCCTGGATTCAACCCTTGGCAAAAATTATGGAATCACCGGGCTCGGAGGATGTTCATTCAGTTGTTTAATGTTGTTGAAAAAAAGCGGATCACAGACATGGCACAAAACTAAAGTCATTTCAAATGGCAACTTTAGGGCTTTAAGAAACACTAAAAGAAATCAAGATTAAAAATGTGGTACTCAGTCAGGGTAATTTTTTTCAGACCAAGCAGAGGGAAAATTTTTTGGAATCACTCAATTCTCAGGATAAAATTATGGAATCATGAAAACCAAACACACAAAAGAACACTCCAATACATCACTAGTATTTTGTTGCACCACCTCTGGCTTTAATAACAGCTTGCAGTCTCTGAGGCATGGACTTAATGAGTAACAAACAGTACTCTTCATCAATCTGGCTCCAACTTTCTCTGATTGCTGCTGCCAGATCAGCTTTGCAGGTTGGAGCCTTGTCATGGACCATTTTCTTCAACTTCCACCAAAGATTTTCAATTGGATTGAGATCTGGACTATTTGCAGGCCATGACATTGACCTTATGTGTCTTCTTTCAAGGAATGTTTTCACAGTTTTTGCTCTATGGCAGGATGCATTATCATCTTGAAAAATGATGTCATCATCCCCAAACATCCTTTCAATTGATGGGATAAGAAAACTGTCCAAAATATCAATGTAAACTTGGGCATTTATTGAAGATGTAATGACAGCCATCTCCCCAGTGCCTTTACCTGACATGCAGCCCCATATCATCAATGACTGTGGAGATTTGCTTGTTCTCTTCATGCCGTCATCTTTATAAATCTCATTGGAACGGCACCAAACAAAAGTTCCAGCATCATCACCTTGCCCAATGCAGATTCGCGATTCATCACTGAATATGACTTTCATCCAGTCATCCACAGTCCACGATTGCTTTTTCTTAGCCCACTGTAACCTTGTTTTTTTCTGTTTAGGTGTTAATAATGGCTTATGTTTAGCTTTTCTGTATGTAAATCCCATTTCCTTTAGGCGGTTTCTTACAGTTCGGTCACAGACATTGACTCCAGTTTCCTCCCATTCGTTCCTCATTTGTTTTGTTGTGCATTTCCTGTTTTGAAGACATATTGGATTAAGTTTCCGGTCTTGACGCTTTGATGTGTTCCTTGGTCTACCAGTATATTTGCCTTTATCAACCTTCCCATGTTGTTTGTATTTGGTCCAGATTTTAGACACAGCTGACTGTGAACAACCAATATCTTTTGCAACATTGTGTGATGATTTACCTTCTTTTAAGAGTTTGATAATCCTCTCCTTGGTTTCAATTGACATCTCTCGTGTTGGAGCCATGATTCATGTCAGTCCACTTGGTGCAACAGCTCTCCAAGGTGTGATCACTCTTTTTTAGATGCAGACTAACGAGCAGATATAATTTGATGCAGGTGTTAGTTTTGGAAATGAAAATTAACAGGGTGATTCCATAATTTTTTCCTCAGAATTGAGTGATTCTATATTTTTTTCCCTCTGCTTGGTCTGAAAAAAATTACCCTTACTCCGTACCACATTTTTAATCTTGATTTCTTTTAGTGTTTCTTAAAGCCATAAAGTTGCCATTGGAAATGACTTTAGTTTTGTGCCATGTCTGTGATCTGCTTTTTTTCAACAACATTAAACAACTGAATGAACATCCTCCCAGCCCGGTGATTCCATAATTTTTGCCAGGGGTTGTATATACAGAAAAGCTGCACAATAATGGATCACCCCTTTTCAAGGTTTCCAATTAGGAAGTCCCAGCGAGGAGAGCAGAAATGCGGTCCTCGTTCTCTAGTCCTGGGATTATGGCGGAGGTTGGGGTTCTGCTGGACTCCCTTTCTCGCTGATTTCTATGGATCTTTCTTCTAATACAATAAGAACCAGCTTACATTCCATTCAAATCCAGCAACAGCGATGCCACTTGCTGCCCCAGTGCCAGCCAGTCCTACAAAGTGACCACTGCCAATGTTACTGGCAAAAAGGGAAGCGCCAACCTGCAAAAGACAAGACATGAATGAGAATCGGATTCCCACGATTTCTGGATGATAATGCCATTATTAAGCCTGGCTATCTAAAAAAATAAGCCTGGACTCTCACTATTGGCGCAGAGGGCCTGATGACAACTCTAGTAAAACAGGAGGGACCCATTATACATACAGGAGCAAACTCCTATCACGTTTAATGGGATGCGTTTCACTAGAATCCCTGCTCATTGTGAGGTTCGGAGACCGTCTGGTATTGTCCAATTTTTGCCTCCTTCTAATAACTGCAGTTACCATTGTGAGAATGGGAATATATTTCTCCACATAGTCATAGTAGTCCACAGTGTCGTGGACTGACGATCCCCATTGTTCATTCATCCGGGCAATGCCCAGTTCCGTAATAGAGTTCTATATGACTTTTATGGGATTTTAGAGGACCACAATATGATTAATTACATATAGATGATCCTTTTTTCTATATCAATCTGACATAAAAAATTGAGACATTTTGTAGATTATGGAGGAGTAAGGAGGCATTGATTTTCCAAAATACTGCACAATATAGTGAGGCACATGGAGGGATTAGACCCCCTACATGATGAAGAATATCTACAGCCTCCTACACTTTGCAGAGTATCTAGAAGATCTATATCTCCTTACAGGAAGAGTATACACAACCCTTATACTATAGAATCATAGGGGACATTATGAATACCTCCCAACTTTAGAAGAACAAAAGAGGGACAGAACATAGAGTGCCGCAGCAAAATGTCAGGCCACGCCCTTAACCACACCCATTTTCCATTTTATTCTCACCTGTCCACATTAAGAAAAGTTTAGAAAGTGATGGATAACTCCTTGAAGGCTGTGTTCACACTACTCCTAAAACTTTTTGTTCTCCTGTCCATTATAGGAGCAGAACAATGGAAAGCAGCTGCCGACAGATTTGTCAATGAACAGAGCAAAGTCCACCTATTGGCAAAGGTTATAATGAGCTCGGTCAACTTTCTGTCCAGGTGTCAATCACATTTCAAACCAAAGTTCTTGTTCCTATCAGTCCACATTCAAGCCATGTCCTCATCACTCCTCTCTGCCCTCAGGCCGTCTCCTCAGCGATCCTCCCTGTCCCCAGGCTGCCTCTTTGGTGCTGCCCTCAGGCCATCTCGTCGGTGCTCTTCTCTGTCCTCAGGCCATCTCTTCGGCGCTCTTTTCTGCCCTCAGGCCATCTCGTCGGTGCTCTTCTCTGTCCTCAGGCCATCTCTTCGGCGCTCTTTTCTGTCCTCAGGCCATCTCCTCGGCGCTCTTCTCTGTCCTCAGGCCATCTCCTCAACGCTCTTCTCTGTCCTCAGGCCATCTCCTCTGCGCTCTTCTCTGTCCTCAGGCCATCTCCTGTGCGCTCTTCTCTGTCCTCAGGCCATCTCCTTGACGCTCTTCTCTGTCCTCAGGCCATCTCCTCGGCGCTCTTCTCTGTCCTCAGGCCATCTCCTCGGCGCTCTTCTCTGTCCTCAGGCCATCTCCTCGGCGCTCTTCTCTGTACTCAGGCCATCTCCTCGGCGCTCTTCTCTGTCCTCAGGCCATCTCCTCGGTGCTCTTCTCTGTCCTCAGGCCATCTCCTCGACGCTCTTCTCTGTCCTCAGACCATCTCCTCGGCGCTCTTCTGCGTCCTCAAGCCATCGCCTTGGCACTCTTCTCTGTCCTCAGGCCATCTCCTCGGCGCTCTTCCCTGTCCTCAGGCCATCTCCTCGGCGCTCTTCTCTGTCCTCAGGCCATCTCCTTGGCACTCCACTCTGCCCTCAGACCATGTTACGATACTGGTAGAGCACAGCTGGAATCCAATGGCTGAAGGAGCAAGTGGTTGTTAGAGTTTTTGGAAGTATCACTAGGGCTCATAGGAATCATCCAGAGAGGAATGGGAACAGTTTAGGTAAGAACGTTCTCAGCAGCTGAAGACTGGCACTAGAGTAAAATACTCATGCAATGAGTGAGTTCCACATGACCAAAACAGAGAACAAGATGGCCTCCACAAGTTCAACATCAGCCATCTTAGTAAAGGGAATTGCAGAAACATAATAGCAGCCTCCAGTGGTAAGGAGTGGGAATGCAGCACAATTTATCAAAGTGAATAATAGCGGTCACTAGTGGTCAATTTGCAGAAACATTTGCCGGCAAGCATTGATATTTTCTACAGGTTTCCAGGAGTTCTCTTCAGGGCCGCACCCTTTTGCCATTTTATCAAGTTCTGTGACCTGTGTGATGCAGCAGGCATTCCTTTAATGGTTCAGTGTGTGTTTTGAATTACCATGTACCCCCCCCCTCAGCTGACTGGTCACATGACTGTGACATCACACAGGTCCTTTTGCACACAGAAGGTCTGAACACATGACTGTGACATCAGCTAAGGTCCTGTCTGTGTGTGTATGGGTGTGTGCTACAGGATATATAAACCCTGGGAGTCTTGAGACAGGGTGAGAGAGGCGTGAGGCCTGTTCCCCTTGTGTGTGGGACACCGCGAGAGTGAGAGGCCTAGTGAGGCCTGGTTATGCCTGGCGTAGCCTGAAAGATCGAGGCTGGATCTTGTGACTAGATGCCAGTGGCCTTGGAGGGAAAGCCGGCTCGGAAGGCAAGAGTCCTGGAGGGCGAAGGCTGGATGTTGTGAGTGCAAAACATACCAGTAGCCGTGGACTGGACGACGGCGGGAGACCCCCATCTGGGAAGCCGTAAAGCCACCGTGTGGCAAACCAAACGGACTGAAGCAGCCATAAGCCAGCAAAGGTAAAAACACTGCTTATTCTGGACATTATTGCTATTACCTTGCTGAAGGCTGTGACTGGAGCCAAGTGGGCCTGTCTGCCACTTGAGGCTCCTGGACATTGTATGTTTTTGCCGGTGAGCCACGAAGATGGACTGTGTGATCAGCAGTTTATGAAGTGTAATAAACTGCTGGTTTATGAAATATTGGAAAACATGGCTGGTGTGCGTTAATTGACCTGGCGCAGCTTTACATGTGTTTCGATAATGTGGGTGTGACACCCCAGGGGTCTGGTTGCCACAGTAATAGAGATATTATGTCTGAGAGCAAGTGGGAGGTTTCTCTGGTCAGGAGCCCTAAGCATGCAACACGGCCCGCCCAGACCTGGGAGGGGAGGAATCTGCCCTTATAAACTGGGTCTGGGGCGGGATTAGGGGAGACAGAGCCTGCAGAACAAGCAAAGCAGTCAGAGCCTAGAGTAAAGTTCCAGACACAGGAAAAGATACATCAGGAGCTCTGTAGGAGCAGAGGCAGAAGGCCAGGGGCTGTGAGCAGAGATATAGCTCGCCCTGGCTGAAGTTACTAAAACCGGACACAGGAGTCCGAGGCTGTGGGGACTGATATATACCCAGCAGCGGAAACCAACCGGCAGGGGATTCCAGGTCCTCTGGCCATAGAAGCCCGGAGGCTCAGTCACAAAGAAGGGACCAGCGCCGCCATCCAGGAGCGGAGGCTAACAGAAGGCCCCAAGTCATCAGCCATACGGGTGAGCACCACACGGTATACTCAGGGACGTGGGCTACTTGTAACCGCTGACAGCAAGGTAGCTAGGAAGAGTGCAGATAAACGGGGAGGCCTACAACTCCACCTGGCCAGGGGAACTCCTGCTTGCTCACAGACTGACCAGGCCCCTTATACTAGCCAGTACTCCCGGGAGGGTCTGCCTTGTACCATCAGTAAAGACCCTGAACTGCACCTCACGTCTCTGTGATTCCTTGCCGCACCAGCACCATTAGCACTGGGACCCTCACACCATCACTCCCATCATCTCTCACATTAGCTGCCCTGAGGCAATACTTCTCCCGTGGGGAGTTATCCCATACTCGGCTGCGCAAACAACATCAGCCTCAGCGGTCGGCAGCGCAGCGGCGGTCCCCACTGACCGCAATCCACAGGTGGCGTAGTCGGACATTTGCTATACATTAAGACTGCCACTGGTTTGACCACCCTGGGCACGGACCGGGTCACCGCCACACGGAGACTACAACCCCCAGCATTCTACAACAGGCCCGGTTCCGGGTTCCCCTGCACAACACAGGCCCAGGGGGCGCGTCAACTTTGGCGTAGTCGGCAGGATTTCGTGCCCGCAACCACCGGGTACTGCGTGCCTGAAAAAGAGACTTTTATACTTACCTGTGGTGAAGTTTCCCGCCGTCCGGAGTCGTTTCCCGCCATCCGGAGCCGATTCCCGCCATCAGACGCCATCTTGGACCGTTTCCCGCCGTCTTCTGCCTTCTTCCCGCCATCCGCAGCTGCTTCCCGCCTTCGGACGCCATCTTCGGGACGCCGCACGGGAAGAAGAGGGGCGTGGACGCCGAAGCTCCGCCCCACGCTCCGCCCCACGCTCTGACGCTGCGCAAGGTCCTGGAAGGGAGGAAGAGCGACGCTGATGTCATCGGAGCGCGACGCCAGGTCCTCAACCCCGACGATCGACTGCGGAGTCGCGGCCTACGGAAGAAGAGCATCGCAAGGTAGGCCACGGTCCACTAGGGGGGAGGAGGATGCCAGATACCGAGGGGAGCTCCACTGCCACAGCCACCGCCAGCACAACCGCTGCAGCAGTCATGCCATTCACCATGCCCTATATCCCGGGGGCAACCTGGCTACCCCAGTACTCAGGGGAGTCACATACTCTAAATGACTTTAGAGAAAGACTGGATAGCCTCTTCCAGGTGTACCCCCTCACAGAAGAGCAAAAAGTGAGCATCCTGGTGGCCCAATTAATCGGGGCAGCCCAAAGGGAGGTAAAGTCCTGGCCACCTGGGAGGAAGAGGACTGTCAGAGAAATACTAGCCCGGCTGAAAGACACATTTGACACCCGCACCTCAGTCGAAATAAAGCTCAGATTTTACGGGTGTAAACAGCGGGCACATGAAAGTATAAGAGACTATGCTCTAAACCTACAAGAGGCCCTGAGAGCAATTAAGCAGACCTACCCTGACAGCGTGGGAAATGAAGATAAGCTGTTGACTGAACAATTTATTGAGGGTCTACTGTGCAATGCCCACCGAACCCAGTTGCGAGCAATGGCCTTACAGGACCCTGACCTGGACTTTGCACAGTTCAAGGACAGAGCCATCCGGGTGCTCCGAGAACCGGCACCAGGTGGCGCTGTGACCCACAGGCCCCCTGCTATCACTTACCACCAGGAGACGGCGCCCTTGTCTGCAGGGCCTGTGGGAGCTGATGCGCAGGCTTTAAACAGTGACCCGGCTACAGACCTGCACCATCAGGTCCAAGAGCTGACTAAGAGCGTTGCCGCGCTAACCAGAACTGTGCAGTCTTTACAGGTCTCTTCTCCAGGAAAGATCCAGCTGGCATCCGGACCGGAGGACGTCCCGTGGCACCGACTGAGGAGGACCCCACCGGCCAGAGGAAGACCCAGCGACAGATACAACGAGGACGGACGACCCATCTGCCGCCGCTGCAATCAACCCGGACATGTGGCAAGGTACTGTCATTTAAACGGGCACAACCTGGGGTAGAGGGCCAACCCCCAGGCATAAGACCATCAGGCCCATCAAACTGGCGTGATAAATACGTAGGGGGACGTCCAATCTTGCCTGTGGTACTGGATGGCATTCCTATGAGTGCCCTACTAGACACTGGGTCACAGGTGACCACCATCCCGTACGTGCTCTTTAAACAGTACTGGAATGACTCGGACATAACCCGCTACCCAGATGACGATCTGAGTATCATCGCCAGCAATGGTCAGCCCGTGCCGCAGGTGGGATTCAAAGAGGTGACCATTAAGATCGGTAAAGTCGAACTGGCGGCACAAGGACTGATTATAGTGGACATAGACCGTCATGAGAGTCACCCTAGAATAACCTTGGGAACTAATGTGATTGAAAACTGTCTTGCAGAGGTGATTCTCATTTTACAGCAGGTTGCCAAGAACGCCAGTTCCGGCCAGCAGCGTGTGCTCCAAAAAGAGATCCGGGCACTGATGAAGCGGCAACAGGTGGAACTATCTGGTGGTGAGATAGGTAGCGTGAGAATGTGTGACCCGTTCCCTATTGCCATGCCCCCAAAAAGTGAGATGATGATTTGGTGCCGGGCAGCTATTGGTCTAAGAGGTAGGGACTACCAAGCAATGGTAGAACCCGTCTACTCAGACAGTAGGCCCACCATTTTGACAGCACGGGGGGTGGTCGATGTACGCCATGGGAGGGTGCCCGTTCGCATCATAAATATCGGGGAGAGAGAAGTACACCTGCCCCGGTATGCCACGCTAGCCAAATTGTTCACCATCAACCAGAACTCTGTACAGGCCGTGGAACCCTTGCCTCCATCTCAACCAGAGGAAGGTAACGGCTCTAAGAAACCAATGGAGGACTGGTGTCAGCAACTGCATTTGGGTACTGACTCCACTCCCTCACACCAGAAACAGGGAGTCTATCGGGTGGTTCGAGAGTACGAGAGAGTGTTTAGTAAACACCCGCTAGACTTCGGGCGAGTAAAGGGGGTAGAACACCACATCCCCACGGGAGACCATCCTCCCATAAAGGAGAGATACCGACCCGTACCCCCGGCACACTACCAACACGCCAAGGGGATGCTTAGAGACATGAAGGAGGCTGGGGTAATCAGGGACAGCTGTAGCCCCTGGGCAGCTCCACTAGTCTTAGTGAAAAAGAAAGACAATACCATGAGAATGTGTGTAGACTACAGGAAGGTCAACCGTATCACACACAAAGATGCGTACCCGTTACCAAGGATAGAAGAGTCCTTAGCTGCATTAAAATCTGCTAACTTCTTCTCTACTTTGGATCTCACTAGCGGGTACTGGCAGGTTCCTGTAGCAGAGGCGGACCGGGAGAAGACCGCATTCACCACCCCGATGGGTCTCAGTGAATTTAACTGTATGCCGTTCGGGCTCTGCAACGCACCAGGAACCTTCCAACGGTTGATGGAATGCTGTCTGGGACACCGGAACTTCGAGACGGTCCTGTTATACCTGGACGATGTCATCTTCTATTCCAAGACCTACGAGGACCACCTGAAACATCTGGCAGAAGTGTTTGAAGCTCTGGCAAACTACGGCCTAAAGGTGAAACCATCCAAGTGTCACCTCCTGAAACCAAAGGTGCAGTCCCTGGGACACGTGGTGAGTGCTGACGGAGTGGCTCCCGACCCTGATAAGATCACCGTGATTAAGGACTGGCCAAGACCCTCCAGCATAAAGGAAGTGCGGCAGTTCCTCGGGTTGGTAGGCTACTACCGAAGATTCATTCCCGGTTTCACCAAAATGGCAGCCCCTATGCAGGACCTCCTGATAGGTCAATCTCGGAAAGCCAAAAACCAGAAGCCGCCCTTTAGGTGGGAAAAGCTGGAAGAGGAGTCCTTCTGCCAGCTGAAGATGGCCCTCACGGTGGATGAAATCCTGGCATATCCAGACTACAGCCAGCCCTTTATCCTCCACACGGACGCAAGCAACATCGGGCTAGGAGCCGTACTGTCCCAGATCCAGCAAGGGAAAGAACGGGTAATTGCTTACGCCAGCCGAAAGCTACGGCCCACGGAGAGGAACCCTGAGAATTATAGCTCATTCAAGCTGGAGTTCCTGGCAGTAGTGTGGGCAGTGACCGAACGTTTCAAGCATTACCTTGCCTCCTCCAAATTCACCGTGTACACGGATAACAACCCGTTGACACACCTGGACACTGCAAGGCTCGGTGCCCTGGAACAGAGATGGATGGCCCGCCTGTCCAACTTTGAATTCACCATCAAATACCGGGCAGGATGCTCAAATGCCAACGCGGATGCCCTGTCTAGAATGCCGAACTTACCGGACGTAGGGGAAGATCCAGAACATCTGGAAGAAGTTGAGCTCCCTGCGTTCCACCGTCATGGGATTACCCTGTATTCCCACCGTGTGAAGGACAGGCGCTCCGTGACGTTCAATCCCTTGCCCCACTACAACTGGGCGGAGACGCAAGACAGTGATCCCGCAGTCCATTTGGTGAAGGAAATGCTGACCCAGGCCGATGCCCGTCTTGACCCAGATTCTCCGGAGGAGACCAAGCAACTGTGGAAGGAGAAAAGTAAGCTGTTCCTCTACAGGGAGAAGCTGTGCCGGAGAATGGTTAACTCTCGAACACATGAGTTGACCTGGCAGGTAGTGGTCCCGAGACGAGACGCAGCTATGGTTCTGGAGGCATACCACAACGGAGCAGGGCATTTCGCATGGAAGAAGCTGGAGTTCTTGTTGCGTGAACGGTTCTACTGGGTAGGCATGAGAGGAGCCATCGAGAGGTGGTGCAGAGACTGTGGCCCGTGCCACCTGAGAAGAAAAGACCGAGCCAGCCAGAAGACTCCCCTGCAGCCCATCATCACCAGACAGCCACTGGAACTGGTAGCCCTGGACCATGTGAAACTGGCTCCAAGCAGATCTGGGTATGTTTACGCCCTCACAATCGTAGATCATTACTCCCGGTTCCTGGTGGTGTCGGTCAAGGACTTAACGGCTCAAACAGCAGCTAGAGCTTTCCAGCAGCACTTCTGCCGTCCACACGGGTACCCGGACCAAGTGTTGACAGACCAAGGACCAGCCTTCGAAGCGGAGGTCTTCCAGGAGTTCTGCAACCTGTATGGCTGCAAGAAGATAAGAACAACGCCCTATCACCCTCAAACCAATGGACTCTGCGAGAAGATGAACCAGGTGGTGATAGATCTGCTAAAAACATTGCCCCTGGAAGAACGCAGTTTGTGGCCTGAGAAACTGCCCGATCTGGTGGACCTGTATAACCACATCCCTGTAGGTTCCACCAACTGTACCCCGGCTTACCTAATGAGAGCAAGACCTGGTAAGCTGCCTATTGACCTGGATATGGGAGTCCTGACGCCTGAGGACACCTCGCCAGAGGCAGACTGGGATACAGAACGGCAGCAGCAGTACCGGAAAGTACAGGAGAGCGTCGAGCGAAGTCTGTCTCAAGCTAGAGAAAGGCAAGAGAAGGCTTATAACCAGTATGCTCCCGCTGTTCCCCTGGTACCTGGAGAGCAGGTCTTGAAGAGGAAGAGGCGGCTCCACAAGTTGAACGACCAGTGGGAGAAGGACCCGTACACCGTACTGCCATCAAGCCATGAGAACCCAAAAATCTGCGTAATCAGTAAGGATGGAGGAGAAACCACAGCCATTGTCTCCAGAGACCACGTGAAGAAGTGTCCCGAGCAGCTGCAAAGCCCTGAAGAAGATCAAGGAAACCCTCAACCCGCAGAGGAAAGGGAAGAAATGATCAGTACCGTACTCGGAGACTTCCCCCGGTCTTGGACACAAGTAAACGGCGCTGTCGTGGTACCCGTCCTCACCTTTCTCCAGCCAGCCCCGCAAGTGCCTACAGAGGAACCGGTAGAGCTGGAAGAGCAGCCGGCCCAAGAGGCAGAAGAGTCCACACCAGCAGTACAGGAGGATCAACCCTCTGCTAGTAGTGACCCTGCCGTGCCCCTAGTGAGCCAAAGAGTGCGCAGACAGCTGCCCAGCTTACCCATAACACCTCCTACACCCTGTAGTGCAGAACCAGTTAGTGAGCTCCGTAGGTCCACTAGAGTCACTAGAGGTCAGATGCCCGCTCGCTGGAGAATCTAAACTAATGCACTGTGAATTTACCTGTTTCTTGAAAATGTTTATGGTTTATGTTTGTTGCCTGTTATTAATTATGTTTCTCAGTTACCCTGCAGATTTTTATGGACTAACAGGTTATGGACGCTGGATAACCGGAACATTCTTGTAGATAGTTGCACCTTGGTGCCTCTTGCGAAGACGGCCGCAGAAGAGAAAACCTGTCTGGCGTGGCCTCCTTGCGGCCCAAAGTAGCTAGCTCCAGCCTTGCAGCCACGCCCAAGGACAACGCAAGGGGTTTGCTTTGGACAGGTCCCCTACTTCGCTTAAAACTTCACCTTGGGTGATATGGACACCCGGTTGCGGACACGCCGTGACCTTTAAAGAACTAAAGCTTCTTGTAAATATGTTATTGTGTTATTGTTATACCCTGTATTTATGTTTTAAAAATGTGTTTAGTCCCGGAGTACTAAAATTTACTAGGGGGGATTGTGACACCCCATGGGTCTGGTTGCCACAGTAATAGAGATATTATGTCTGAGAGCAAGTGGGAGGTTTCTCTGGTCAGGATCCCTAAGCATGCAACACTGCCCGCCCAGACCTGGGAGGGGAGGAATCTGCCCTTATAAACTGGGTCTGGGGCGGGATTAGGGGAGACAGAGCCTGCAGAACAAGCAAAGCAGTCAGAGCCTAGAGTAAAGTTCCAGACACAGGAAAAGATACATCAGGAGCTCTGTAGGAGCAGAGGCAGAAGGCCAGGGGCTGTGAGCAGAGATATAGCTCGCCCTGGCTGAAGTTACTAAAACCGGACACAGGAGTCCGAGGCTGTGGGGACTGATATATACCCAGCAGCAGAAACCAAACGGCAGGGGATTCCAGGTCCTCTGGCCATAGAAGCCCGGAGGCTCAGTCACAAAGAAGGGACCAGCGCCGCCATCCAGGAGCGGAGGCTAACAGAAGGCCCCAAGTCACCAGCCATACGGGTGAGCACCACATGGTATACTCAGGGACGTGGGCTACTTCTACCCGCATAGAGCAAGGTAGCCAGGAAGAGTGCAGATAAACGGGGAGGCCTACAACTCCACCTGGCCAGGGGAACTCCTGCTTGCTCGCAGACTGACCAGGCCCCTTATACTAGCCAGTACTCCCGGGAGGGTCTGCCTTGTACCATCAGTAAAGACCCTGAACTGCACCTCACGTCTCTGTGATTCCTTGCCGCACCAGCACCATTAGCACTGGGACCCTCACACCATCACTCCCATCATCTCTCACATTAGCTGCCCTGAGGCAATACTTCTCCCGTGGGGAGTTATCCCATACTCGGCTGCGCAAACAACATCAGCCTCAGCGGTCGGCAGCGCAGCGGCGGTCCCCACTGACCGCAATCCACGGGTGGCATAGTCGGACATTTGCTATACATTAAGACTGCCACTGGTTTGACCACCCTGGGCACGGACCGGGTCACCGCCACACGGAGACTACAACCCCCAGCATTCTACAACAGGCCCGGTTCCGGGTTCCCCTGCACAACACAGGCCCAGGGGGCGCGTCAACGGCAACTGCAGTCCGGTTGCTAGGGGCAACTGCAGTCCGGTTGCTAGGGGCAACTGCAGTCCGGTTGCTACGAGCAACTGAAGCCCAGTTGCTAGGGGCAACGGCACAGGTCGACGAGTGTGGTAAAGCATCTGGCTGCAACTCGGCGGGGTTGCGAAGATTGTCGTCGCACTCAAACCTGGTTTGCTGTGGCTCGGCGGGGCTCACGAAGTTTAAAGCATCTGGCTGCAACTCGGCGGGGTTTTGAAGATTATCGTCGCACTGAAACCTGGTTTTCTGTGGCTTGGTGGGGCCACGAAAATTTTCCGGGGAGAGCGGTGAAGTTTGAGTGTGAACAGCGTACCGCGATGGCTGTGAGCAAAGCAGCAGATGTGTCTGGAGCTATTGAGTGGTTGAAGGGCCGGTTGGGACCGGAGCAGGTATTTGAGAAATTTTTACAGGACATGGTGCGGGAACCGCAGGAGCTGTGGGTACCATATGGAATGGTGGCAGTGGACCATTCTATGAACTCTCCAGGGGCACCAGTATTGTCCCAGAGTGTCCGGGGAGGTGGTAAGAGCTGTTGTGAACTAAGTCCTAAGACTATTGCTGATTTTTTTTCTAAAAATTACCCTGCCGGTGTGGTTGTTAAAAAGTCTAAAAAAGGGGCGGATTTTCACAAGAGTGTGGAGGGTAGAAAACTGAAAATTGTTACTGGTTGTGGGTTGGTGCCTCCTAAAAATGACAATGTGACCATTGATAATGGGTTTGCTCCAGTAGAAGGGGGTGACGTCAAAGTGGGAGGTGACCTGTTAGTCCACAACACCATGGGGAGTGACACAGACCCCGTAGCTGACGGTGACACTACGAAAGTAGAAGGAGAGGTCAGTCAGGAGGGGCTAGACAAGGTGAGAAAGTCCCCATCTCGTAGACGGCGCAAGGGCCACAAAAAGGTTGCTCCTGTAGACTTCGCTGAAAGAGAAAATAAAAAGAATATAGTACTGTGTGCCGTTGTTTCAAGTGTGGATCCTCCTTTAGAGGCAGAAGAGGAGGTGACGTTGCCAGTAGCAACCTCCGGTACAGTACCGGGTCAGAAGGATCTGACAGCCCTGGAAGAGGAGGCGGCCAGTCGTGACCAAGAGCTGGAGCCTATCAGGCAGCAGTGTCAGAGTGACGTGCAGCAACTAAGGGAAAACCTGGAGAACGTGTCCTCAGACCAGCGGAGCCTGGAGTCTGAACAGCAGAAATTATACCAGGTTGTGAGGAATTTACAGCGAGACCTGAAGGGAAGCAACGAGGAAATTAACCAGTGGAAGGAAATGTTCTACGAAGTTAAGGAGGACCGCCGCAAAATCAAGGAAGAGGTTTTGCAGTTGAAGCTTGAGAAGGAGACGCGGCAGGATGGAGTTTCTGGACATGATCAGGAACTAGAACGACTGCGCGCACAGTTCAACCGGGAGCTGTGTGAATCCAAAAAGGAGTATGGTGAACTCATGAGGGAGCTGCAGCAATTCCAGGACGAAGCAAAGCCTCTAATGCAGGAGAAGGAGCGGCTGGAGGACTCTCTGTACCAGCGAGACCAGGAGCTATCCGCCCTGAAAGAAGCAATAAAAGATGAAGTGTCTGGTCACGACCGTGAGGCAGAAAAGAGGCATGAAAAGTTCAATAGGGAACTGCAACAAATCAAGAGAGACTATGAGGATCTCCTCAAGGTTAAAGAAAAACTAGAGGAGGATAAGGCGGATGCAGAGCAAGTGCGTCAAGTGGTTGAGACCACTCTGCAAGACACCCGTGATGAAAATGGTGATCTCCGCAGAAAGACCTTAGGTCTGGAAGCTCAGGTGAAGGAGCTGCAGACGTTCTGTGATAATCTCCAGAGGGCAGAGACGTGCCTTAAGGAAAGGCTCAGCAAGATGGAAGCTGAGCGGAAAAAGATGGAGGAGGCCATGAGAGAAGCCACAGACCAGGGCCAGGAGTTGGCCACTGGAGATGGGAGGTATGAAGTAGATACCTCCTCGAGTGATGCGAGCTCGGATGATTCGGTGGATGTAGGAGCCGAGATCAAAGAGCTCAAGGAGTCGCTACAAGCCCATTGGAAGCAAGAGAAGCTTGAGACTGGCTGTTGAGAGCCGAGTGGGGGCATTGGAGACAGAGAGGTCTGAGGGAACTCTACTGTTAAAGGAGCAGTTGAAGCAGGAAGAGCTTCAGAGATGGGCTCCTGAGAGGCGAGTAGCTGAGCTAGAAGAAGAAGTTTTAGAGCTCAAAGGTCACCTGGCAAAGTATCACTCAGTGAATGAGGCCTCCTGGGAGAAGGGAAAAGGCAAACAGAGTGACACTCACTCCCTTAGACCATGAGAAGGTGGACCTGAGGAGCGCTAAGAGAGTGTTAACAGATGATCGTTTGGAGACCACTGGTGAGACTGAAACGTCTCGGTACAAATGCCTCATAAGATGTACCTGAGGATTTGAGGGAAGAATGCACCAGTGAGTCCGTGCATGAAGAGATTAGGAAGGCCGTGGGAGCCTGTAAGGTGTACTCGACCTCAGAAGCTAAACAGCTGGTTGTCCTGTCCACGACCAAAGTCACAATGAAGAGGGTGGCGATCCTAAGTGATATGCATTGGCGATGTATTCGCACAAAGCGGTTTCTCCGGTTGAAGACGGAACAAGCTGCCAGACAACTGGAGCTGATGAGAAAAGCTCACAGTCTGCGAGAAGAGGTCATCGGGTGCCTCATGTTCTGGTGAGGAAGCTCATTGGGAGAAGCGGTCGAGCCATGCAGATGATGGTCAAGAAGTCTGGTGTGGTGAAAGTAAGCAGTCCACATGATCGTCAGGACTGGATACCAGACGAAGACGGCATGGTGTCATTCTCCGCAGTAGGAACAGAAGAAAGCCTGGAATATGTGCGCCTGCTGTTGCAGTACCGAGTGACCTACCTGCGAGAGGTGGAACAGTTAAATCTTGCTAGACTGCGAGTGGATAGACAGCATCATCTGAGTAGCAGAAGGTGGCAGCCGTCTAGAAATTGTGAGGCTAGACAGAGAAAGGGCCCCCTAAATAACAGAACAGCTGCAGCTGAAGTCAGGGACCTTTCAAGATGTCCTGAGAGTAGTGGGCGTGGCGTTAGAGGTAGTGAGACCTCCAGTAACTCAGGTTTGAGTGGCCCATACAAACCCACCCAATAGAGTACAGGACAGTACGGAGTCTAACTGGACCTTAGATACCAGGGCATGTGAGTCACACCGCTGTATGACTGACCGCTGGGAGCGGGGAAGACCTGACAAGGTTACGACTGACCGCTGGGAGCGGGGGAGACCTGACAGGGTTTCGACTGACCGCTGGGAGCGGGGGAGCTCTGACAAGGTTACGACCCGGAAAGGTGACCTGACGAAGTCAGTGACATTGACAGATGGTAGGTCCCTAAGGAAAGGGCTAATGTCAATGACTAATGTTCCAGGGGCTGGACAACGCAAGGGTCAAGTGCATGGTCTCAGTGTGAATGGTGGGTTATAGACTGTTTGAGTATATTATGTGTTCAACCCCACAAGTTTGAACAGAGGGGGGAATATGTGATGCAGCAGGCATTCCTTTAATGGTTCAGTGTGTGTTTTGAATGACCATGTACCTCCCCCTCAGCTGACTGGCTACATGACCATGACATCACACAGGTCCTTTTGCACACAGGAGGTCTGAACACATGACTGTGACATCAGCTAAGGTCCTGTCTGTGTGTGTATGGGTGTGTGCTACAGGATATATAAACCCTGGGAGTCTTGAGACAGGGTGAGAGAGGCGTGAGGCCTGTTCCCCGTGTGTGTGGGACACCGCGAGAGTGAGAGGCCTAGTGAGGCCTGGTGATGCCTGGCGTAGTCTGAAAGGTTGAGGCTGGATCTTGTGACTAGATGCCAGTGGCCTTGAAGGGAAAGCCGGCTCGGAAGGCAAGAGTCCTGGAGGGCGAAGGCTGGATGTTGTGAGTGCAAAACATACCAGTAGCCGTGGACTGGACGACGGCGGGAGACCCCCATCTGGGAAGCCGTAAAGCCACCGTGTGGCAAACCAAACGGACTGAAGCAGCCATAAGCCAGCAAAGGTAAAAACACTGCTTATTCTGGACATTATTGCTATTACCTTGCTGAAGGCTGTGACTGGAGCCAAGTGGGCCTGTCTGCCACTTGAGGCTCCTGGACATTGTATGTTTTTGCCGGTGAGCCACGAAGATGGACTGTGTGATCAGCAGTTTATGAAGTGTAATAAACTGCTGGTTTATGAAATATTGGAAAACATGGCTGGTGTGCGTTAATTGACCTGGCGCAGCGAGTATTCCCCAGGATGATGTCTAGCGCTGCCTTACACCTGTTTCTGAATATTCTAGAGTCCAGGATCTTTTCAACATGTTCTTGTTCATCCACTTCTATGGGATCAGGAGGAGGCAGACGACGTCCTGGAAGAGGATTTGGAATAAATGGCTTCATTGAGGAAACCTGGATCACTGGATGTGTCCTCATTGTCCCGGGAAGCTGAGGATGGAAAGCTCTTCACCTAATTTGGGTTAAGCGTCACTAGTGGGGTACCACAGGGGTCTGTACTAGGCCCAATGTTATTTAATATCTTTATTAACGACATAGTCAACGGGATAAATAGTAAAATATCAATATTTGCAGATGACACAAAGTTATGTAAAACAATTAATACAAAAGAGGATAGTGAAGACCTACAGAGGGATTTGGATAAGCTGGGTAGGTGGAGCATTAAATGGCAAATGAGGTATAACGAGGAGAAATGTAAGGTCATACATATGGGAAGGAAAAATGGAAGTCACCAGTACTCACTGAATGGGAAATCATTGGGGAATTCAGAGATGGAGAAGGACTTGGGCATCTTGATTGATAGCAAACTAAATTGGAGTGCCCAAAGTCAGGCGGCTGCTGTAAGGGCAAACAGGGTAATGGGATGTATCAGAAGAGGTATAGCTGCAAAGGATGAGAACATTGTTCTTCCACTGTACAAAGCTCTGGTCAGACCACACTTGGAATACTGTGCTCAGTTATGGGCCCCAATATATAGAAAGGATATAAATGAGCTTGAAAAGGTACAAAGGAGGGCAACAAAATTAATAAAGGGAATGGAGGGACTGCAATACCCAGAGAGGTTGGCAAAACTAGGACTATTCAGCCTGGAAAAGAGAAGGTTGAGGGGGGACATAATAAATGTGTACAAATATGTTAGGGGACAGTATAGAGACCTTGCCCGGGATTTGTTCAAAAGGAGGGATATTACGGTAACAAGAGGGCATTCACTAAGACTGGAAGAGAAAAGGTTTCAGCACCAGCATAGGAAGGGGTTCTTTACGGTAAGAGCAGTGAGAATATGGAATTCACTGAGTGAGGAGACGGTAATGTCGGATTCACTAAACCAGTTCAAGCGGGGACTGGATGCATTTCTAGATACCAGGCAGATTTCTGCATATACTTAAAAATAGAATAAAATAGTAGGTTGATACAGGGATTTATTCTGACTGCTGGTTTCAGAGTCGGGAGGGAATTTTTCCTCAGGTGAAGATTGGCCAAATCATTTGGGGTTTTTGCCTCCTCTGGATCAACTTTAGCAATTACAGAACTAACAGGTCGAACTTGATGGACGCAAGTCTTTATTCAGCTTTACTAACTATGTAATTTATCCAATCATTTTGAAAGTACCGATACATTTTTGGCCCGGTTTTGGTGAGGGTACATGGAGTTCTTGGTGGGAAGCCATCCTTCATCTCCCACCTGGAAACCTGGAGAAGGTCTGCGAGATTCATCTGATCTTCCTTACATTGTCTTTTAGCATTTCCAGATTCTGTTGCCGGGATTGTATTGTGTCAGTGACTCCAGGAATAGAAGTTTCTCTGTAAAAATTGGAAAGAATCCTCTGATGGTACCCAAATTTGCAAAGAATGGTGTCTTTTTAGCTGAAGCATTTTGAGAATTTTATGAACACTCTGTCATAGGAAGCTGATAAGCCCAGTCATCCTGAAGATGGCAGATGTGTAAGGAGGTGGTCGGGTTGTGGTGTTTCCCCTGAAAACGTCAGTCGCATTATTGTATTGTAGTAATGTTATGTACCTGAAATGCGCCTGCAGTATTAACCATTGGCCACAAGAGGTCACTGTCTTCCCTTTGATACGTTTAGTTTTCCCTGTGGGCTTCAGCATCCAGTATTCAGGGATGAGAGGGTTAACGCCTACCCAGGGAGGGGGAGGAGCGACTGGCACAAAAGGTCTGAGGGGTAACGTTTCGGCACTGGCATGCCAAGGTAAGGAGGCTTATTCGCCATGCAATACTCCTCTGGGAAATGTAATATGCAAATTGCCTCTTCAGAGAAAAAGAGGACTTGTACTCTATAGCGCCACCTATTGGAAGCAGCAATCCTACAAGTCACAATCAACCCGTTAACGAGTCGTGCAATATGACTTAGGATAAAAGCCCAATCAGAACCTCAATTTTTCAGACAAGGTGTTTAAGAGCAATTTGCATATTACATTTCCCAGAGGAGCATTGCATGGCGAATAAGCCTCCTTACCTTGACGTGCCAGAGCCGGTGTGTCACTCTCCACAAGGAGAAACGCTACCCCTTAGACCTCAGTCTAGAGCCTCTCACCTAGCCAAATCAGGTCTCATACTTTGCACTGATGAGGGGCAACAGCCCAAAACACCGTATCTGCAGATTGAGATTCTGATTGGGCTTTTATCCTAAGTCATACTGCAAGACTCGTTAAAGGGTCGATTGTGACTTGTAGGATCGCTGCTTCCAATAGGTGGCGCTATAGAGTTCAGGTCCTCTTTTTCTCTGAAGCTGATAAGTTTGGGAAACGTAGTGTCCAGCGAGAAGGGGAGAAGGTGGCGCCCTGCTGTGAGTACTGAAACAGGGAGCATGGTCTCTACAAGCACCCCCGGGGACTGAGATAGTCAAGGACTCAGGGTATCAGGGTCTTAGCGACACAGCAGGACCCGTATGACCCCACCCCTAGGAAAATGCAGGCAAGTCCAGAAGAATTAGGTCTGTCTTGTACGCTTCCGTATATCTTCAAGCAAGTCTTATTTATGGATCACCCCAGGACTTAGACAGGAGAGTTGTTGGAGAGGAATTGTAAAGGACAGAGCTGCCGGATGTCCGATCAGCGGGGCAGACAGGAGGCGGAAGGTCAGGAAATCCAGAATCACCGGCAAAATCGTCAGACGAGAGTGTAGTCTGAGAACAAGCCGGGGTCAATAACAGAAGATACTCCAAAACAGCAAAACAACACAGCCAGGGAGCAAGGCTAAAGGCAAAGCTATAACCAGCAGCCATGGACGGACGGCTGAAGGTGTAAATAGCCAGGAATCCGCCCATTTGTGATTTTGTTAAGTTCCCGATAGTCAATACAAGGTCTTAGACCACCATCTTTGTTATCAACGAAAAAGTAACCTGCCCATACAGGTGATGTTGATGGTCGGATCAACGCATTTTGCAGCCTGTCCATGGCCGAACGTTCTGCAGCAGAAATATTATTTATTTTATCCTTTGGGAGACGAGAATTCATTACAAGTTCAATGGGACAATCATAATCTCTGGGTGGGGGCAATTTTTTTTGATTCAGACACATTGAAAAATTTTCTGATGTTTCAAACACATGAGGTAAAGCCCTGGTTATGGTTGTAGATAGATTTACAGATAAAGACATATATTTCTTCTGACACTCAGGAATCCATTGTACAATATTGCCAATGTGACAGTCAGTAACAGGGTTATGATTACTCATCCACGGCGTGACCAACACCACAGCCGTGGGAACATTTACAAGAGCAAAAAAGTGAATGGATTCACGATAAAGGAACAATGAGCAGCGATACCTCCTTAGGGACAAACGTCACTACGCCTTGGGTGAGAGGTGCGTTCTCAATGGCAATGACTTTCATAGGCATCATTGGCATCAATATAATTGGCTGCGGAGGGGCGAGCCGCATGGTTTTATCAAGATAAGATAAACAGGGAGCAACCCTTTATAATCAAAGGGAAATACCTGTGCGTCCAGGTGGGCTTCCTCGGACCCACCTAGGCGCTGGAGTTTTCCAGTGGCGGTCATCTTGGGTAGACTCATATCTGATGATCAGATTCCCCACAATAATAATAAAAAAAGGCCCAATTTTTGCCGCTTGACCCTCTGCGGTTCTTGTTACCGACTAAACCTAATTTGCATGGGCTCCTCAGAAGGGGTAGGTGTGATCTGTATCTTAAAAGGCGAAGTTGGGTTGGTCTGATGATCTCGTCTGCGTAATCTAGCCGGATTGCCAGGAACATAACTGTGTCAAGGGAGTCAGGTATAGGAAACTTAACCAAAGTCTCTTTAATCTAATATGGAAAGGGCTTGGTCATTCCACTTAGAGTCAGTAGCCCAATGCCGAAACTTTGTGCAGAATTCTGCAGCAACTCGTTGCCCCGGCATAGGGTTTTCAGCTTATTTCCGGAAAATGCTACCCTGTCAGGGTCATCGTACAGTAGATCATGGGAACCAAAAAAAGACGTCAACCGAGGTGTCCTGTCCCATGATTGGGACATTTACGGACTATAATGGACCTTCTTCCAGTTGCTATGCACTGCTGTTTTTTTGCATTGCTGTAGGGTTTACTTTCCTTAAGTTTGTCCCTTCTCTCTCCCTGTCTCCCTCTCAAGTGACTGTAATGTAGTAAACCCCTTCCTTCTTGTCCCGCTCCCCTCATTCTTCATGTTATCCACCATTAGAAGCTCATGTGCTTTCAGCCTGTCTCAGGCATTTAACAAGGTTTCTTAAAGAAAATAAAGCCTCTTCTGAATTCTTCACGACGTGCTTCCTGCAGCCGAGTTAAAGCTATCGGCGACCATCGCTTCCATGTAAGTAAGGTGAAGAGACCCCCGTCTCACAGAGCACTATATTACAGCACAGCCATGGGGACAGAGTAGTAAGAAGAACTTCCCAGATTCATCTGTAAAGCAGCTACAGCTTCTATAAAGCTACAGAACACACAGCAGAGCGTCCGCTCTCAGCATATAAGAGGCCATACAGCTTCCCTCCTCCCTGTGAATTAAGATGGCTGAGGGAACCACTACACGGTCCCTGCCAGACCCATCGTGCATAGAACTTGATCCTCCATCTAGTGAGAAAGCTAAATGGCCCACAAAGCCTACATGGAATATGAGAGAGAACCTTGAAACCAGTAAACACGAACTGTCCCGTGTTCTAGCAGACATTGTACAGCCAGAGCTCAGGGAAGGGAAGGGAGCTCAGTTTCTTAGTTTTTTAAACAGTGGATGTTTATGGGGCAAAAACATCAATATTCAAAACCCCTTCAATAAGTCGTCATTTGTCCACAGAATAGCTAATTAGTGTTAGATGTGTGAATGCCACTGCTGGTGCCTGACCGCACCGATCTCCAAAATGAGTCCCATTCTCTCCAGCAGCAACACTGTGGCCAGGAGGAATTCATTAGTACAAAAGGCGCACAAGCACCAAACCGCACCATGTGGATCTATGACCAGGTAGTGGAGTGCATCTTCCAGGGTCTAGGTGGTTTAGGCAGAGGTGTATCCAAGGCTTCTAGCACCAGGGGCGAGAATTCAGTTTGAGAAACCCCCCCACCCAGCTCCTTCCCCAGCACATATGCGATTTGCACACTAAGGCCATGGCCCCACTATCAGTATAAGGCCACGGCCCCACTATCAGTATAAGGCCATGGCCCCACTATCAGTATAAGGCCACAGCCCCACTATCAGTATAAGGCCACGGCCCCACTATCAGTATAAGGCCACGGCCCCACTATCAGTATAAGGCCACAGCCCCACTATCAGTATTCGGTCAGTATTTTTTCTCAGGAGTGGGAGCCTAAACCAGGAGTGGGTGATAAATGCAGAATTGGTGACTTGTTTCTATTATACCTTTGATTGTTCCTCACCTGGTTTTGGCTCCCACTGCTGAGATAAAATACTGACCGAATACTGACCAAATACTGATAGTGGGGCCGTGTACAAATACTGATAGTGGGGCCGTGGCCTTATACTGATAGTGGGGCCGTGGCCTTATACTGATAGTGGGGCCGTGGCCTTATACTGATAGTGGGGCTGTGGCCTTATACTGATAGTGGGGCCGTGGCCTTATACTGATAGTGGGGCTGTGTACAAATACTGATAGTGGGGCCATAGCCTTATACTGATAGTGGGGCCATGGCCTTATACTGATAGTGGGGCCGTGGCCTTATACTGATAGTGGGGCTGTGGCCTTATACTGATAGTATTTGTACACGGCCCCACTATCAGTATAAGGCCACAGCCCCACTATCAGTATAAGGCCACAGCCCCACTATCAGTATAAGGTCATGGCCCCACTGTCAGTATTTGTACACGGCCCCACTGATAGTGGGGCCATGGCCTTATACTGATAGTGGGGCCGTGGCCTTATACTGATAGTGGGGCCATGGCCTTATACTGATAGTGAGGCCGTGGCCTTATACTGATAGTGGGGCCATGGCCTTATACTGATAGTGAGGCCGTGGCCTTATACTGATATTGGGGCCGTGGCTTTATACTGATATTGTGGCCGTGGCCTTATACTGATAGTGGGGCCGTGGCCTTATACTGATAGTGGGACCGTGGCCTTATACTGATATTGGGGCCGTGGCCTTATACTGATAGTGGGGCCGTGGCCTTATACTGATAGTGGGACCGTGGCCTTATACTGATAGTGGGGCCGTGGCCTTATACTGATATTGGGGCCGTGGCCTTATACTGATATTGGGGCCGTGGCCTTATACTGATAGTGGGGCCGTGGCCTTATACTGATAGTGGGACCGTGGCCTTATACTGATATTGGGGCCGTGGCCTTATACTGATAGTGGGACCGTGGCCTTATACTGATATTGGGGCCGTGGCCTTATACTGATAGTGGGGCGGTGGCCTTATACTGATAGTGGGACCGTGGCCTTATACTGATAGTGGGGCCGTGGCCTTATACTGATAGTGGGGCTGTGGCCTTATACTGATATTGGGGCGGTGGCCTTATAGTGATATTGGGGCGGTGGCCTTATACTGATATTGGGGCTGTGGCCTTATACTGATAGTGGGACCGTGGCCTTATACTGATAGTGGGACCGTGGCCTTATACTGATAGTGGGGTCATGGCCTTATACTGATATTGAGGCCGTGGCCTTATACTGATATTGGGGCCGTGGCCTTATACTGATATTGAAGCCGTGGCCTTATACTGATATTGGGGCCGTGGCCTTATACTGATATTGAGGCCGTGGCCTTATACTGATAGTGGGGCCGTGGCCTTATACTGATATTGAGGCCGTGGCCTTATACTGATATTGGGGCCGTGGCCTTATACTGATATTGAGGCCGTGGCCTTATACTGATAGTGGGGCTGTGGCCTTATACTGATATTGGGGCGGTGGCCTTATAGTGATATTGGGGCGGTGGCCTTATATTGATAGTGGGGCCGTGGCCTTATACTGATATTGGGGCCGTGGCCTTATACTGATATTGAGGCCGTGGCCTTATACTGATATTGGGGCTGTGGCCTTATACTGATATTGGGGCGGTGGCCTTATAGTGATATTGGGGCGGTGGCCTTATATTGATAGTGGGGCCGTGGCCTTATACTGATATTGGGGCCGTGGCCTTATACTGATATTGAGGCCGTGGCCTTATACTGATATTGGGGCCGTGGCCTTATACTGATATTGAGGCCGTGGCCTTATACTGATATTGAGGCCGTGGCCTTATACTGATATTGGGGCGGTGGCCTTATACTGATAGTGGGGCTGTGGCCTTATACTGATATTGGGGCGGTGGCCTTATAGTGATATTGGGGCGGTGGCCTTATAGTGATATTGGGGCCGTGGCCTTATACTGATATTGGGGCCGTGGCCTTATACTGATATTGAGGCCGTGGCCTTATACTGATATTGGGGCCGTGGCCTTATACTGATAGTGGGGCTGTGGCCTTATACTGATATTGAGGCCGTGGCCTTATACTGATAGTGGGGCTGTGGCCTTATACTGATATTGGGGCGGTGGCCTTATAGTGATATTGGGGCGGTGGCCTTATATTGATAGTGGGGCCGTGGCCTTATACTGATATTGGGGCCGTGGCCTTATACTGATATTGAGGCCGTGGCCTTATACTGATATTGGGGCCGTGGCCTTATACTGATATTGAGGCCGTGGCCTTATACTGATATTGAGGCCGTGGCCTTATACTGATATTGGGGCGGTGGCCTTATACTGATAGTGGGGCTGTGGCCTTATACTGATAGTGGGGCGGTGGCCTTATAGTGATATTGGGGTGGTGGCCTTATACTGATATTGGGGCCGTGGCCTTATACTGATATTGAGGCCGTGGCCTTATACTGATATTGGGGCCGTGGCCTTATACTGATAGTGGGGCTGTGGCCTTATACTGATATTGAGGCCGTGGCCTTATACTGATATTGGGGCGGTGGCCTTATAGTGATATTGGGGCGGTGGCCTTATACTGATAGTGGGGCCGTGGCCTTATACTGATATTGGGGCCGTGGCCTTATACTGATATTGGGGCGGTGGCCTTATACTGATAGTGGGGCTGTGGCCTTATACTGATATTGGGGCGGTGGCCTTATAGTGATATTGGGGTGGTGGCCTTATACTGATATTGGGGCCGTGGCCTTATACTGATATTGAGGCCGTGGCCTTATACTGATAGTGGGGCCGTGGCCTTATACTGATAGTGGGGCTGTGGCCTTATACTGATATTGAGGCCGTGGCCTTATACTGATATTGGGGCGGTGGCCTTATACTGATAGTGGGGCCGTGGCCTTATACTGATAGTGGGGCCGTGGCCTTATACTGATATTGGGGCGGTGGCCTTATAGTGATATTGGGGCGGTGGCCTTATACTGATATTGGGGCCGTGGCCTTATACTGATATTGAGGCCGTGGCCTTATACTGATATTGGGGCCGTGGCCTTATTCACATGCCAACGAGCTGCTCTTCCTAATTCTCTCTGAGAGAAGCTGAAAGAAAAGCTCGTTGTCACTTGACCATAAGTATGAACATCGCATGTGAGTGAAGTGTTCATGTGATGACTGATGGAACCTGCAGGCAGAGCTGAATCCTGACAGTGAGGATATTACACGCTGTCAGGATTGGCTATAGGGCTTCATTTTATAATTAATGGTCTCCTCCAGATTTGAGATGAAAGTCTGCAGTCACTGGATTCTGAATTCTCACAGCGCATGCACTGCGCACTTTTAGGACTCTCCCTTGCCAGTGGCAACAGTGGACGGTCATGTCACCACAAGTATGCGATTTGTATATTTCTGGCCACATTCCGACTAGACGTGTCCGGCCTCCCTCAATTCACTTTCATTGAGTGAGACCACGCATGTCTAGTCAGCACGTGACTGCATGTATACAAATCTCCGGCACGAGAGAATCCTGACAGTGCGCAGTGCGAGAATTCAGAAGTCTGCAGTCGCCTAGAATGACTGCAGACTCATCACAAACGTGGACGACATCTTTAATGCTCCTAAGAGAAATAAACAAAAATGTGTTGTTTTTTTTCTGTGAGTCCCTGGTCTTGAACCCACAACCTTAAACCTTTCCTGACACAGCAGACACTGAACCTGCAGAGACACCAGCTGTAGTGATGGCCGTGCTAGAGTCCTGTCCACGTCTTCTGTGCTGCAGGCGCTGCCTCGGCTGATAGGAATACCCTGCTGTGTACAATCAATGGATTCTTACATACATTCTACACAGCAGAAGAAGAGATTTTTTCAGCCTATAAAATTGCTAAAAAATAATAAAAACATTTGATAATGAAAAAAATAGTCATTTTTAATGCGTTTTTTTTTTTTTTTTTAAATAATGAACATCACAAATCAGCAAATAACACGGGCATATGTGGTGTCCCTGTAATCGTAACGACCCGCAGAACACAGCGATCAGATTATTCACGGGGATCGGTAAATGGCGTAAAAAAAAAAATGGTGTAATTGATATTTTTTCTCTATTAAACCAATAAAAAAATGTAATAAAACTGTAATGCTGAGGCCGTGTTCACATGTAGCATAAATGCTGCTTTTTTTCTGCAGTGTTCGCACCACACGACGCAGTAACGATCTTCTATGACTATTGTGTGTTTGCTGCGTTTCTTTTATGCTTTTTCCCGCTTATTTGATGCGATTTTGGGGCCGATATGAAGCTGAGTTTTTAACGCTTTTTAATAATACAGAAAAGCGTTGATTCTGCGCTTAAAGATGCTGCGGCGTTTTTTTTCTTCATGTGTTTTTTTCAGAAGAAGCCGAGGAGAAAATGCTCCAAAACCGCAGAGTAGCGACGAGCGAGCGTGTGTTGTTAACCCAAGTATTTTCGGCGTGCTCAGCATCTACGTTTCAGCCGCCGCGGCTGCATGTGTCGCGGTTGGTAGACAGCTGTGACACATGCGGCGGCACTAACATACATGCCGAGCACGCCGAAAATACTTGGCAAGCACCTGAGGGTTAACAATACACGCTCGCTCATCAGACGTGTCTATGTGGAGCCTAAATAAATGCAGATACTTCATTAAGCTTTTTTGTCCTATAAAAAGCATCTTACAAACGCGGATTCACATCTGCCCCAAAACGCATCAAATAAAGGGGAGAAGATTGTTCTTGTGGAGTTTGGTGCGGATTCTGCAGGACGCACAGATGGCGTCGCGCTGCCCCGGAAGATAAGAGCATTGCGGCCCCTCCAGCCGCCTGGTAGCACTGGACGCTGGACCAGAGACCTGGGAACCCATCCGCCATCTCTAGTCCCAACGGTCCCGGATACAGTGGACCGTCCTGGATTTGGGTCTGCGCCCTGCAGTCTCAGGCGTCTGCTGAATTTTCCTCACTACCAGCGCCCCTCTGACAACTCCTCATGCCGGGGTAGAAAGATAATGGTAAATGGTTATGCGCCGCATAATTTGTCCCTCTTTCTGTTCTTCAAAAGTTGTGAGGTATAGAAGTAGTGTAGATATAACTTACAGGAAACCAGGACATGCTTCTCCCCGCCAGAAAGTAACCGCCCACAGTTCCTCGGTTGGTGCGGCGCATGGACTGAAGGGATAAAACATGAGACACAATCAGGTATGAAAAGTGACATTAAAGATAGAAGGCTAAATATGGTGGGACACAAATTTCATGGCAGCAATAGATGTGCTAACACCATCAACGTAGGGGTGAGGAACCTGAAAAGGTCTAGTATACAACATGCCTGTATATGTGTGTGTAGATTATATATCCAGTATATCTATACAGTATATGTGTGTGTGTGTGTGTATACGTATTGTGGTAGATTGGCTTACTTGACGACACATAGAGGTAGACACAGGAACACTGTCTGTCTCTTTAAATCTTCAGCTAGGGTTTATTAAGAGCACTGCATAAACCATGGTAATGTTAGCAAAAAAAAAACCTCGGCCTTCCCGACCTAACAGGAAAAACAAAACATAACGTGTGACACAGTCCTTGTTGCTTACGGGGAAACTTTCCTTCACATGGCAATACAGCTCCAGAGCTTTCACCTCCAGACCTCCCCACACCAAATGCTCTAAAAGGCCGGGAATTTATCCTCTGACCTCCCTCTCTACAGGTGTTTAATCATCTGAGCACTAAACATGGCTGATTAACCCCTTTCTATACTTTGTGTGCTGGAACACTTTTTCTATGTTTTTATCACTGGACCTGACAATCTCAATCTCCTCTCTAGTACTTTGCCAGTGACCTTGTCAAAGTATATTTGCGTATGTGTGTGTATATGTATATATGTGTGTGTGTGTGTGTATAATATACACTGCTCAAAAAACTAAAGGGACCCCTGAAATACCCATCCTAGATGTGAATGAATGAAATCTTCTCATTGAATACTTTGTTCTGTAGAAAGTTGAATGTGCTGACAACAAAATCACCCAAAAATCGTCACTGGAAATCACATTTATTAACCAATGGAGGCCTGGATTTGGAGTCACCCCCAAAATTAAAGTGGGAAAACCCACTACAGGCTGATCCAACTGTGATGTAATGTCCTTAAAACAAGTCACAATGAGGCTGAGTATTGTGTGTGGCCTCCACGTGCCTGTATGACCTCCCTACAACGCCTGGGCATGCTCCTGATGAGGCTGAGTATTGTGTGTGGTCTCCACGTGCCTGTATGACCTCCCTACAACGCCTGGGCATGCTCCTGATGAGGCTGAGTATTGTGTGTGGCCTCCACGTGCCTGTATGACCTCCTTACAACGACTGGGCATGCTCCTGATGAGGCTGAGTATTGTGTGTGGCCTCCACGTGCCTGTATGACCTCCTTACAACGACTGGGCATGCTCCTGATGAGGCTGAGTATTGTGTGTGGCCTCCACGTGCCTGTATGACCTCCTTACAACGACTGGGCATGCTCCTGATGAGGCTGAGTATTGTGTGTGGCCTCCTCGTGCCTGTATGACCTCCTTACAACGACTGGGCATGCTCCTGATGAGGCTGAGTATTGTGTGTGGCCTCCACGTGCCTGTATGACCTCCCTACAACGCCTGGGCATGCTCCTGATGAGGCTGAGTATTGTGTGTGGCCTCCACGTGCCCGTATGACCTCCCTACAACGCCTGGGCATGCTCCTGATAAGGCTGAGTGTTGTGTGTGGCCTCCACGTGCCTGTATGACCTCCCTACAACGCCTGGGCATGCTCCTGATGAGGCTGAGTATTGTGTGTGGCCTCCACGTGCCTGTATGACCTCCCTACAACGCCTGGGCATGCTCCTGATGAGGCTGAGTATTGTGTGTGGCCTCCACGTGCCTGTATGACCTCCCTACAGCGCCTGGGCATGCTCCTGATGAGGCTGAGTATTGTGTGTGGCCTCCACGTGCCTGTATGACCTCCCTACAACGCCTGGACATGCTCCTGATGAGGCTGAGTATTGTGTGTGGCCTCCACGTGCCTGTATGACCTCTCTACAACGCCTGGGCATGCTCCTGATGAGGCTGAGTATTGTGTGTGGCCTCCACGTGCCTGTATGACCTCCCTACAACGCCTGGGCATGCTCCTGATGAGGCTGAGTATTGTGTGTGGCCTCCACGTGCCTGTATGACCTCCCTACAACGCCTGGGCATGCTCCTGATGAGGCTGAGTATTGTGTGTGGCCTCCACGTGCCTGTATGACCTCCCTACAACGCCTGAGCATGCTTCTGGTGAGGCTGAGTATTGTGTGTGGCCTCCACGTGCCTATATGACCTCCCTACAACGCCTGGGCATGCTCCTGATGAAGCTGAGTATTGTGTGTGGCCTCCACGTGCCTGTATGACCTCCCTACAACGCCTGGGCATGCTCCTGATGAGGCTGAGTATTGTGTGTGGCCTCCACGTGCCTGTATGACCTCCCTACAACGCCTGGGCATGCTCCTGATGAGGCTGAGTATTGTGTGTGGCCTCCACGTGCCTGTATGACCTCCCTACAACGCCTGGGCATGCTCCTGATGAGGCTGAGTATTGTGTGTGGCCTCCACGTGCCTGTATGACCTCCCTACAACGCCTAGGCATGCTTCTGATGAGGTTGCGGATGGTCTCCTGTGGGGTCTCCTCCCAGACCTGGACTAAAGCATCCGCCAACCCCTGGACAGTCTGTGGTGCAACGTGACGTTGGTGGATGGAGCGAGACATGATGTCCCAGATGTGCTCAATCGGATTCAGGTCTGGGGAACGGGCGGCCAGTCCATAGCATCAATGCCTTCATCTTGCAGGAACTGCTGACACACTCCAGCCACATGAGGTCTGGCATTGTCCTGCATTAGGAGGAACCCAGGGCCAACCGCACCAGCATATGGTCTCACAAGGGTTCTGAGGATCTCATCTCGGTACCTAATGGCAGTCAGGCTACCTCTGGCAAGCACATGGAGGGCTGTGCGGCCCTCCAAAGAAATGCCACAGAACACCAGGATTGGCAAAGTGGCCACTGGCGCCCTGTGCTCTTCACAGATGAAAGCAGGTTCACACTGAGCACATGTGACAGACGTGACAGAGTCTGGAGACGCCGTGGAGAGCGATCTGCTGCCTGCAACATCCTTCAGCATGAGCGGTTTGGCAGTGGGTCAGTAATGGTGTGGGGTGGCATTCTTCGGAGGGCCGCACAGCCCTCCATGTGCTCGCCAGAGGTAGCCTGACTGCCATTAGGTACCGAATGGAAATTTAAAGCTAATGCGCTGCTGAGACATGCTCAGAATCATCAGGTGCTTCAAAAGCGTTGTACCTTTCATTATATCACAGTCAGTCACATCACAATAGAATCTTAAAGATTGTGATGCTTCCAGAGGTAATTTAATGCAACATACAGCGACGATGAGGCACCCGGCGACACCGAACCGTTTACCAGGAGTACAGCCCAGGGGGCTTTTTGCCCTGCAGCCCAGCTCTCCCTTGGACCCAGCAGAAGCAAGGCCTTGGCAGAAAGCCTTTAACCCCTTCACAACTTTTTACATACATGTAAGTCATGTCCCTGACTTTGATACGGGTTCGCACGTCTAGCCTGCACTTTTCCAGCAGATGATGGCTGATTTAATCAGCCATCATGTGCCTTTAACAGATGCGCATAGAGCGGAGCGTCATTCCACGCTCCCATTGGCGCACCCTTGATGTGATCGTGGATTGTCATGACAGCTGGGGGTCTACTGAAGATCCCATGCCTGTCATTACAATCCTCCGGTGACAGCCAGCCCATGGCCACTATTCATAGTGATTTTCTGTATACATAGCAGGGCTGATCAGACGATCACAGCTTCAAGTCCCCTAAGGGGACTAACAAATACAGTGAAAGTGTAAAAAAAAAAAAAAAAGATTTTAAATATATGGAAACCTATTTCCCTTAGAAACACGCTCCTTGATTGGAGTGAATCCTGTTCGGGCACCCGTATACCTGGATGAAGTAACAACATATGGCTCGGGCCGCTGACTCTGCCGTTTGATCCCTGATAGGGGTCACGACTATTAACTTTGTGAAATGGTGCATCACCGTCAGGCAATATTCACAACCGTTATGGGATAGGCAAATCATGAGGTAGTCCACCATCAACACTTCCAGTGGCTCAGACATCCTTACCACCTGAGTGGATGTCCTCTGTTCTGGAGGCTTAGCCAATTCACACTGACTGCACTTCCGACAAACTTCTTCCACCACTCAATGTAATTGAGGCCAATACACGAGCTGTTGCAACCATTGGAAGTTCCTTTTTGTTCCAAAGTGTGGACCCTCTTATGGGCTTCCTTCTCCACACTCAGCACCATCCCTTCTGGAATCACTACTCGCCATATAGTCCCGAACTCCCTGGGTAACAATATCCAACAGGCCATTCTTCAAACAGAGGCGCTCCAATTGTCCTAGTGTCTGCAAGGCACCAATAGATAAGGCTACCTTCTTTCCTATGTTGGGCTTCTGGCCTAGGATCACCCACTTCTATAACTTCGACATCTCTGGGTCTGACTGTTGCTATTGGACCCATTCGTCTCTTGGGAATCCCAGCACTCGATTCTGTCTGTGTATCCTCCCGATTCTTAAGAGTCCGAGAGCTGTAGCAAAGCATCTGAAGGCTGGGGTCTTATCCCCCTCCAACTCTTCGTTCATGTCCCGGACCGGTTGCTCATAGGTTTCTCTGGATAGAGTGTCTGCATGGGTACTTTCAGCCTTCATAGAATCATAGAATCATAGAATGGTAGAGTTGGAAGGGACCTCCTGGGTCATCTGGACCAACCCCCTGCTCAAAGCAGGATTCACTAGATCATCTCAGACAGATGTCTGTCCAGCCTCTGTTTGAAGACGTCCATTGAAGGGGAACTCACCACCTCTCGTGGCAGCCTGTTCCACTCATTAATCACCCTAACTGTCAAAAAGTTTTTTCTAATATCTAATCTGTGTCTCCTCCCATTTAGTTTCATCCCATTGCTTCTAGTCTTTCCTTGTGCAAATGAGAATAAAGATGATCCTTCTACAATGTGACAGCCCTTGACATATTTGTAGACAGCTATTAAGTCTCCTCTCAGTCTTCTTTTTTGCAAGCTAAACATTCCCAAATCCTGCAACCGTTCCTCATAGGACATGGTTTGCAGACCAGTCACCATTCTGGTCGCTCTTCTCTGAACTTGCTCCAGTTTGTCTATGTCTTTTTTAAAATGTGGTGCCCAAAACTGTACACAGTATTCCAGATGAGGTCTGACCAAAGAGGAGTAAAGACCGATAATGACTTCACGTGATCTAGACTGTATGCTTCTGTTAATACATCCCAGAATTGTATTTGCCTTTTTTGCTGCTGCATCACACTGTTGACTCATGTTCAGTCTATGATCTATTAGTATACCTAAGTCTTTTTCACATGTACTGTTGCTTAGCTCTATTCCTCCCATTCTGTATATGCTTTTTTCATTTGTATTGCCCAGATGTAGTACTTTGCATTTTTCCCTGTTAAAAACCATTCTGTTGGTTGCTGCCCACTGCTCCAGTTTATTTAGGTCTTTTTGAATCCTCTCTCTCTCTTCTCTAGTATTAGCTATCCCTCCTAGCTTTGTGTCATCAGCAAATTTAATCAGTTTACCCTCAATTCCTTCATCTAAATCATTGATAAAGATGTTGAACAATACAGGTCCCAGGACGGAGCCCTGTGGTACCCCACTTGAGACATTCATCCAGCTGGATGTGAAGCCATTTACAACCACCCTTTGAGTCCGATCACTAAGCCAGTTATGAATCCACCTAACAGTTGCCTGGTCCATTGCATACTTGGTCATTTTTTCAATAAGGATGATGTGAGATACTTTGTCAAATGCTTTGCTGAAGTCAAGATATACTATATCTACAGCATTTCCCTGATCCACCCAGTCAGTGATTCTGTCATAGAAGGAAATTAAGTTAGTCTGACATGACTTGTTAGTTACAAACCCATGCTGACTCTGGTTAATCACTTCATTCTTATCCATGTACTTACATACATGTTGTTTAATAATTTGTTCAAAGATCTTTCCTGGTATAGAAGTCAGACTCACCGGCCTATAGTTCCCTGGGTCCACCTTCTTCCCCTTTTTGAAGATAGGAACAACATTTGCTCTTCTCCAGTCTTCTGGGACTTCTCCTGTTCTCCAAGAATTTTCAAAGATTATGGAGAGTGGTTCTAAAATTTTCCCCTTCTCCCATGACAGCACCACCTGAGAGAGGGTATTCGCCCACCAAGGACAGGAACCTACTGAATAAAAAGGCGGTACCTCTCCTCCGCATCAGTTTTGGTTCCTGTCCCTGATGGGAGCCTCACCAGGTGGTACCTCACGTACCTGGATTATGGACGGTGCGGCCTGGAGGCCGTGGAAGCAGCAGATGGTCCCTGTTCCCAGCCCGTCTGGCTGCTGCCCGGGTCTGCGTGTGGGGAGGAGGTGCTGTTTTCTTTTGGATGCCTCCCCGCGTGCGCCGGGGCCTGCGGCCGGGTCTGCGCCTCGCAAAGATGAACTGAGCGCGCCGGCCGGCAGGTCTTCCGGGCTGCGCACGTGGGGGTCGCGTCGCACCCTGTGACGGAGCGCGCCGGAAGTCCGGGCTGCGCACGCGCGGGGTGCTGACGCGCCCTATCACGGAGTGCGCCGGAAACCGGGTCTGCGCATGCGCGGGTGGGAAGCTGTCATCCGGCTGCAAGCGCGCCGGGTGCCGCTGGTCTGCGCACGCGCAGAGGCAGGTGGATCTGCGGGTAGCGCGCCAGCTGGCTAAAATTTAAAAAAAAAAAAAAGAGAGATGAGCATGCTGCCGGAAGGGGAGGAGCCTAAAGGAGGTGGAGCCCTACTGCTTTTAAGGATGGGGAGCAATCAGGATGGCGGTGTCTGCATCCCCGCCATGATGAATGAGGAACCGCAGTCACCTGGGCAGCAGCTGTCACCGCCACAGGAAGTACAGCAGCAGCCACAGCCATCAGAGCAGCACAAGCAGCTCAAACAAATGGAACGGGAATCTTCCCATCGACAAAGTCACAGCAGTGAGGGGCGTACGAGTTCCGGCAAGACTGGTCAGAAAAGACTTCGTCAGTCCGCCTCCGCCAAATGGGAGCCCTCATGTGAACGGCAACCACCGCCTCCGGTACCCTAGTCTGAACGGCAGTGTGGTGAGTGATCTTCGTGAAAGTCTCACCTTGAATAATGTGCTCTTCTCTCTCTCTCTCTCTTTTCCTCCTTTTATTTCTTGGGACAGGAGGCGAAGAAGTGTAGTGCTAAAAATAAAAACAGGGAGTGTGCTTTATGCAAAATCGGTCTTCCCACCTCCTATGCCAAAAACCTATGCTCGGACTGTATTCAGAAAACCATTGCAGAGGAGTCCCCCAAGTTTTCTTTAGAATTAAAGGATCTAATCCAGACAGAGGTCAGAGAGTCTTTAAGAGGCTTAACCTCACTCAAAAAGAAGCGAAAACTAGTTTCTTCAGAATCAGAGGAATCAGTGGAGTCCCGTTTTACGAGAGAACTGCCTTCCTCCTCTAATCACTCCTCATCGTCATCGGAGTCTTCGGATGATAATGGGGGGGGCAGACCTTGTTTTTCGGTTGATAATACTGAGAGACTAGTTAAAGCCGTCAGAGGGACTATGGGTATTACCGATACCAAAGTGCCCAGAACAGTCCAGGATGTTATGTTCGGGGGCTTAGACCAAAGGAGGAGACGCTCATTCCCGGTCAATGACAGGATTAAATCTCTGATAGAAAGGGAATGGAAGAAACCGGAGAGGAAGGGTCAGCTGCCGTCATCCTCCAAGCGGAGGTACCCCTTTGAGGATGCGGCTAAATGGGACAAAACCCCTAAGATTGACGTGGCCATTTCAAAATCTTCAAAAAAATCCACTCTGCCCTTGGAGGATTTAGGAGCCTTAAAAGACCCGCTGGATAAAAAAGCGGAGTCCTTCCTTAAGCAAACCTGGGAGTCGTCAGCAGGGGCCCTTAAACCGGCAGTAGCAGCGACTTGCACTGCTAGATCTATGATGATCTGGCTTCAACAATTGGAAGACCAGATCAGGAGGAATGTGTCCAGGGAGAAAATTCTATCAGACCTTCCTCTTGTGCAGGGAGCGGCTGCATTCCTGGCAGATGCATCGGCAGATTCAGTTAGGCTGGCTGCCCAGTCTGCAAACCTCTCTAATGCAGCCCGTAGGGCGCTATGGCTCAAGAGCTGGCCAGGAGATGTGCAGTCAAAGTCTAAACTGTGCTCAATCCCTTGTGAGGGGGACTTCTTGTTCGGCAAAGGTCTAGATGACATCCTAGATAAAGCCGCAGACAAAAAACATGGATTTCCCACGGTGTCTGGTTCCCGATTTAACAGTTCCTTTCGGAAGAGAAAATACAGCCGCAGTAAAGCTCCCAGAGACCAAGGTAGCTGGAAAGAAGTTCAAGAGCAGGCCCAAGAACACTGTCAAAATATCAGCCCCCAGAGGTTTAGCGGAACAGATAGCCTTACAGCAGGAAGTTCTCTCTCTGCTCAGGAAAGGAGTTCTGGTGGAAACACCTGCACCCGAGCAAGGAAGAGGATTCTATTCGACCCTCTTCCTAATAAAGAAGCCGGACGGCTCCTTCAGGACCATTGCGAACTTAAACAGACTGAACGACCATTTAATCTACAGGCCTTTCAAGATGGAAACAATAAAATCAGCCATAAAGATGTTATTTCCGGACTGTTTTATGTGCGTCCTCGATCTGAAGGACGCCTACTACCACGTCCCGATTTTGCCAGATCATCAACAGTTTCTAAGAGTAGCTGTACAATTCGGCAGGCACGTAAGGCATTTTCAGTTCGCAGCTCTTCCCTTTGGCATTTCCATGGCGCCGAGAGTCTTCACAAAAATCATTCTGGAGGTCACAGCGCACTTGAGGGAAAGAGATATTTTAGTCATCCCTTATCTGGACGACTTCTTAGTAGTGGGCAGATCAAGTCAACTCTGTGCTCTAGCCCTGGCGGACGTCATGGCCAGTCTAAGACGCCTAGGTTGGCTGTTAAATCTGGAGAAGTCAAGGCTGGAACCAAAGAGGGTTCAGTCTTTCCTGGGTCTCATTCTGGACTCGGAAAACCAAACCTGTCTTCTGCCAGAGGAAAAGAAACTGAAGATCAGATCCCTAACATCTCAGATTGTCAGCAATCCGACCATCACCCTGAGGAGTGCAATGTCTCTGTTGGGTACAATGACGTCTTGCATTCCGGCGGTTCAGTGGGCCCAGCACCATTCCAGATATCTTCAACAGGAGATTCTGGCAGCGGACAGGCGGCTCAAAGGTCGCCTGAATGGGAAAATATCTCTTCCAGATGTTGTGATCAACTCCCTGGACTGGTGGACATCTCCGGTCAACCTATCTTTGGGGGTTCCTTGGACCTTCCAGGTGTCGGATACAATTACAACAGACGCAAGTGCGGAAGGTTGGGGAGCTCACCTAAGGGATCGTTCTGTACAAGGCCTCTGGTCGGACAGCGAGACAAGCCTCTCTTCCAACATGAAAGAGCTGTTGGCAGCCAGAAACGCGCTAAAAGAATTCAGTTCTGTTCTTCAGGGTCCTCACGTCAGGATAATGTCAGACAACAGATCAACAGTCGCCTACATCAATCATCAGGGGGGTACCAGGTCTCTCCCTCTGATGTTAATAGCGGATCAGATCTTCAGGTTTGCCGAGAGTCGGCTGGTTACGCTCTCGGCACTGCATATAAAAGGGGAAGAGAACATAAAGGCCGATTTCTTGAGTCGTCACATCTTGAAACAAGGAGAGTGGGAGTTGAATCCAGCCGTTTTTCAGCAGATTGTGGATCGGTGGGGACAGCCCCAGATAGATCTGTTTGCAAACAGACACAATCGGAAGACCGAAACCTTTTGCTCCCTGAATCCAAAAGAGGGGGCGTTTGCGGTGGACGCGCTGCAGATTCAGTGGGATTTCACTCTAGCTTATGCCTTTCCCCCTTTAGTACTGATCCCTACTATCCTGAGGAAGATCCGAGAGGAACGGGCGAGGGTTATATTGATCGCCCCGTTCTGGCCCAAGAGACCATGGTTCACTTGGATGAAGAGAATGTCCCAAGCAGATCCATGGGTTCTTCCGGACATCCCGGATCTCCTCAGGCAGGGCCCAGTCTGTCATCCCCAAAGAGCGGGCCTGCATTTGACGGCTTGGATTTTGAGAGGTCGCTATTGACGCAAAGGGGGTTTTCTCCAGATCTTGTTACTACCCTTCTAGCAAGTAGAAAGCCGATAACAACTAGAATCTATGGTAGAACCTGGGCTAAGTTCTTGTCTACCTCGGGTCAGTCTGCCAAAGGGAGGGTTCCTATTGAGGCCATACTAGAATTCCTCCAGAAGGGGTTAAACATGGGACTAGCCACCAGTACTCTTAAGGTACAGGTATCGGCTCTGGGGGCACTGTATAATTATGACTTGGCAGCAAATAGATGGATCATTAGATTTATTAAAGCCTGTCATAGATCCAGACCTATTCCTGTTCCAAGAATGCCTCCTTGGGACCTTAATTTAGTTCTGGAAGCATTAACCAAACCTCCCTTCGAGCCCTTAGAGAAGGTTTCAGAAAAAATCTTAACTTTAAAGACTGCGCTATTGGTGGCCCTGACATCAGCTCGTAGAGTCAGTGACTTACACGCACTATCCGTTAACCATCCATTCACTCAAGTATGTATGGATAGAGTAATCTTAAGACCAGACCCGGCCTATCTTCCAAAGGTAGCCTCCAAGTTCCATAGGACGCAAGTAATCACTCTCCCTTCCTTCTATCCTAATCCTAGGGATTCTGAGGAATATAAGCTTCACACCTTAGATGTTAGGAGGGTGTTAGTCCAGTATTTGGAAGTGACAAAAGCCTGGAGAAAGAGTGACGCTTTATTTATATCCTTTCAGGGGGCTAGGAAAGGACTTAAGGTTACAAGGGGGACCATAGCTAGATGGGTCAGGGATACTATTACCTTAGCCTACTCTTCTAGCAATCTGCCAGTTCCTGAGAACCTGAAGGCCCATTCCACCAGAGCGGTAGCTGCTTCCTGGGCTGAGAAGGCGGATGTGCCCATCGACATTATATGTAAGGCGGCAACTTGGTCATCCCCTGCTACATTTTACAAACATTACCGTCTTGACCTTTCCTCTTCTACTGATCTGTCCTTTGGTAGAAGGGTGTTGCAAGCGGTGATCCCTCCCTCTGGTATTTAATCTCTATAAATCTCTCAGGTGGTGCTGTCATGGGAGAAGGGGAAAAGATCCTAGTTACTTACCGGTAACGGGATTTTACAGAGCCCATGACAGCACCCTATTAATTCCCTCCCCTTTATCACTGTGGTGTGCACTTTTTTTAAGGTGTTTAGTACATATGTTGAGGTGGTGGTTATGTATTAACCTGTCTTCGGAGGCCCTCTCATGCTCTGAAACAAAAAACTGATGCGGAGGAGAGGTACCGCCTTTTTATTCAGTAGGTTCCTGTCCTTGGTGGGCGGATACCCTCTCTCAGGTGGTGCTGTCATGGGCTCTGTAAAATCCCGTTACCGGTAAGTAACTAGGATCTTTCTTCTACAATCTCCTTCAGTACTCTGGGGTGTAATTCATCTGGACCTGGAGACTTGAACTCATTTATGTTAGCTAAATATTCCCTCACAATCTTTCTGTTTACTGATAACTTGGATTCCTCTATTCCTTTAAAAGGACAGTGAAGATCAGTTGATGTTACATTTTCTTTCTGAGAGAAAACAGATGCAAAATAGGAATTAAAAAGTTCGGCCTTCTCAACATCCTCTCTTACCATTTCTCCATTTTCATCCTGTAAAAATCCTATAGCATCTTTGACTTTTCTTTTACTTTTGACATACCCCCAAAATCCTTTTTTATTGCTTTTGACATCTCTTGCAAGCCTTAATTCATTGTCAGCTTTAGCTAACCTGATACGTGCCCTGCAGGATCTGCAGACTGCATTATAATCTTCTTTAGATATGCCTCCCTCTTTCCATTTAATAAACATTTCTTTCTTTCTTTTTAGCATGTGTTTAAGTTCTGTGTTCATCCATCCTGGTTTCCTTAAATGCTTCCCATTCTTCCTACTTTTCGGGATTGTTAACGATTGTGCTTTGAGAATCTCATTTTTAAAAATTTCCCATCCTTCCTGGACATTTTTGTCCTTAAGGACATCCAGCCATTGGATCCCTCCTATTCTCTTTCTGAGTCTCTTAAAATCTGCCTTTCTAAAATCTAACCTTGAAGTTTGAGTCTTCACATGTCTTCCTCCTCTAGTTATCCAAAATTCTATAATAGCATGATCGCTGCCTCCTAGGGTCCCAGCCACCTTTACCTCCTCAACCATTTCCTCCCTGTTTATAAGGATTAGATCCAAAGTAGCAGATCCCCTTGTTTTCTCCCCTACCTTTTGGAAGATAAAGTTGTCAGCAAGAGAGGATAAGAATTTGCTTGACCTGTTAGTTTTACTTGAGAGAGATTCCCAACAAATGTCTGGATAGTTGAAATTTCCCATGACCACCTTCAATCGATAGACATTCTCATCATGACCCATCATTGTTCCAATGCTCCCAGTTTCACATTTTCTAAATGGGCAAGCGGGTTGTTTCAGTCTCCACATTAACTTCAGACCCCAATAAATACTCCCAAAATTTCTCCGTCATAGCCCATGCCACCTCTAACAATTCCAGTTTGAATGAGCTGTAATTTTCAGGATTTCTCTCTGTATCCTGTAGGGATCGACTGGCGTTAGCAATCATTCATTCTTGCCCTTATTGAACCTGTGCAAGTAAAGCTCCCTGACCGTAGAGACTCCTGTACCTGTATAACACAAATGGTTGAGAAAAGTTTGCGTAGACCAAGATGACTGCATTCGTCAATACAAGCTATAGTGACTGGAATGCCTCTTCTTACCTCGTCCCCCACTGGATCAGCTGACTCTTGGGACCTCCTGCCGTCCCCCTTAGCAGTTCATGCAGTGGTGCCGCAATCTTCACAAAATCCTCTGAAGTCTGCATTGCATCTTCATGCCTGTATTGCTCTGCAACTGATTGGTATATACTTCCCATTCAGCTACATTTTTTAAGCCATGATGCTTTAAGGTCATCACACTTACTTCACCAAGTTTTATGATCCATGTAGATCTGCTAGTCTGTTTTTTTGGGGCGGGGGTTTTCTGCGGTTTTATTGTCTCCTGTTGTATTAAGCTAGTTGATTGATTGCTAACAAGTTAAATCTGTGTTAGATCTAAGCCCATACTTTCCTATATATTGAGACTTAGTTAAGGGGCAGCATTTATGCGGGGGCATTTATGCATAGTTTTTCGAAGTCCCTCCACAGTAAGACATGGCAGTTGGGCAGGAGACAGGTAAGACATGCAAGACAATTAAACAAACTTGCTGCCAAACCATCTGTTTTGCAAACAGTGTTCACAATTTGTATTTGTGCCATTTATATTCTGGCTCCTACAATCATCCACATTCACCGTTCTCCCACATATTCTGCACACTTCACCCATATTAACCCCTCTCTCCTCTCTTCTCCTATGTACAGCGGTCATGCTCTCTTCACAATGTTATACCGCACAGATCCATTCACTCCCACAATACAACACAGGAAACGCTCTCACAAATCACTCAACCATCTCCTCACTCTCTGTATCTTCCTTCTCTTAGTCGCAGGTGATATTTCTCCTAATCCAGGACCTTCTTGTAATAATAACACTAACTCTTTCCCTGCTACATTCAGAAACCCTGCCAATCTCATTAATATTCCCTGCATATCTTCTGTCTCATTCAACTGTGCCCTTTGGAACGTGCGGTCAGCATATAATAAACTCTCCTACATCCATGATTTCTTCCTCTCAAATTCCCTTAACCTTCTGGCTCTCACTGAAACCTGGATCCAGCAGTCGGACACCACCGCCGCTGCTGCTCTCTGATATGGTGGCCTACACTTCTCTCATACCCCGAGACCTGACAACAGATCAAGTGGAGGTGTTGGTCTGCTCCTTTCAGCAAAATGTACTTTTCAGGTTATCCCCCCAGTTCCCTCACTTATCTTCCTTTCTTTTGAGGCCCACACAGTCAGACTCTTCCGGACCTTCTCCCTGCGAGTGGCGATTGTGTATCGCCCTCCAGGCCCCTCCCGTCAGTTTCTGGATCACTTTGCCACTTGGCTTCCAAACTTTCTATCCTGTGACATCCCCACTCTATTCATGGGGGACTTAAACATCCCAATTGGTGATCCCCTCTCCCCATCTGCAGCTCATCTTTTATCACTAACTTCCTCCTTCGGCCTTTCACAGCTTACTAACTCTCCTACACATGAAGATGGACTCTTGACCTGATCTTTGCCCGGCTCTGTTCAGTACATGACTTTACCAACTCTCCTCTTCCTCTCTCTGACCACAACCTTCTTTCTTTCTCTGTCAAGAACTGTCTCCCTGCTCAAGAGACCCCATTTTCCACACCTATAGAAATATACGCGCCATTAACACCCAGAAATTTATGAAAACGTTGCAATTGACGCGCCCCCTGGGCCATGTTGTTAGGGATACCCGGAGCCGGATCAGATGGGGGTTGTAGTCTCCGAGTGGCTGTGACCCGGTCCGTGCCCAGGGTGTCAAGCTCAGTGTGTGGCAGTCCTACAGATGTTATTAGAGTTCTCTGTGTCGACTACGCCACCCGTTGATTTGCGGTCAAAAGGCCGCCGCTGCAGCAGGGTCCGCTGAGGCTGTTGGTATGTGTGCAGCTTTGGTAGTATAACCCCCAACGGGAGGGGTATAGCCTCAGGGGGTCAGATGTAGAGGATGGTGGTTGTGAAGGTGCAGGATGAATCAGCAAGAAGACTCAGAGTCGGGCTGTGCAGTTCAGGGGTTTTTACTTACGGGTGTTCTTATGGTCACTCTGGCCTGAAGCGACCACCCGAGCCGTGCTGCGTCCACCAGGTCCTGGACTCGGCTAACCCCCAAGCAGTTCTGGAGCGTGGTCCTGAGCTCCTGTCTGACTTTCCCTCTCTTCTGGCCGTTCTCACCAGGGATCCACCTATGTCCGGCTCCCTCGGGTCTCTTGGTGGGTACACCTCCTCTGGGTTCCCTGACCCTATACTTGGTCTGCCTTCCTGGTGGATTTGGTGAGGGTCGTGGCAGATCCTGCCCACGACCTCCGGTCTCTGGCTAAGGTGTGCTTTTCTCTCTGCCAGCTTGGGATCCGGTACCCTGTTGCCAACTCTTCACCCTCTGATCTAATTTTGGGCTCTTGGAGTTCCCTCTTGTTTTCTCTGGGTCCTTCAGACTCCTCTCTCTCTCTTGGCCTTGGAGCTGGGTCCAGCCGGAACCACAACTCCCTGTCAGCCCTTCTGGCTGAGCTTCTCTGCTCTGCTCCTCAGGTTACACTCTGACAGACTGACTCACTCTACAAAAGACCCTGTCCTAAGATGGTGCCCACCTTATATACTCCCTCTATGTGTGAGCTCAGGTGACCAGCACCCAATGAGCTCCTAGCTTTACCCAGACTGCTCCCCCTATCTGCCCCTACACTACTGGGATGTTCCACCCCCCTCCCACTCCAGCCAGGAACAGACACTGTCGTACCTGCACATTTCTCTAGTGGGAGTACCATCGGTCTGTTCCTCGGAAATGGGATGTGTGTAGTGCATGCAGCTAACTGAGCTCAGTTCCACACTCCATCCTTACCCGGGAGTGGAATACCACACCTCTGGGTTGAGGTGCAATACCCCTGTAGCAGCCGAATCCTCAGGGTGCTACATTCCCCCCTGGTAAACCACAGCACGTCCTCGGGCTGTAAGATATAAACATCCAAAACATACAATTTTTTTTTCATAAACATAAACATAGAAAACATCATATAGATATCATCAGCAATAAACTTTTCATATAAAACTTTTCATAAATAACATTCTTGCTTCTGGTTCCTCCGGTCACTGTGCAACTTGTGACCGGGTAAAGTGCGACAGTCTCTCTTGGAAGAAAACAGTTTCCTATAAAACCGGTAGAGGGCGCCTTAGGAAGCGCAACTATATACAAATGGGATATGGCCGCTCTCAGTCCTCGACCAGTGGGATTAAGGACGGCTGTTCACAGTCCTCAGCCTGTTAAGGGATGGGGACACACGGGTACAGTTCACTCTTTTGTCCCAACGGGGAACATATTTTAAGCAGCAACAGTTTTTTGGTACCCCTACGGGCAACTATATACAGTCTCTTCTCTACCGTACTCAACGACGGCGTCCTCCTGCTCTTTCTTTGGATTCAGTTTCTGTTTCAGACCCGTCCGGGTCCTCTTGCTCCTCCTCACACCGCAGCTCCTCCTCCGTCAGGCGATGCACATGGAGGGCGTAGGGTCCTTTGGCACACTTGTGCCGGGTGAAGGTGACCTCGTCCCTTAGATACAGGTCACGACCTCTGTGTCCCTCCGGCAGATTGCTTTCTACGTCTCTGCGGGTCACAAAGACGTCGCCGGGGGTATGATGGTCTCTAATGAAGCCCCACCCATGCTGCAGGTTGAACTTAATCACAGTCCCGATGGTGCGGGGACCATGAGCTGCACGGGAGTTCCTCCGGGTCCGGCTCTTCTGTTCAGCGCTCTGTATTTGCAGCCGCTGCTCACGGACCCGCCTCTCTCTCCTTTCCCTGTCAAAGACTTCCAACTGCTGGCGGCAGCACTCCGCACGCTCAGCTGCGGCTGCCCTTGTTTCCTGAGTGAACCCCATGAGGTCTCCTCCGGTGGGGTCCTACTCGAACTGCGCTTCTTCCAGCGGGAGCGGGGTCATCTTGACAGGCGCCGGAGGCGGTATCAGGGGCTCATCCAGAGGCCGTTCCCTCCAGAGTCGGGGATTGACGAACTCCGGAGGCCACACAAAGGGCTGCCCATCCGGGCACGTATGCTGGGCGAACAGGTCTTCACCCAGGTGCGGCGCTCTAGAGGTTGAGGGCGCTGTGGTGGTAGCGGCGCCCAGGTTTACCAGGCCTTGCGACCAGGCTTGGGGCACCCTAAATGTGAAGGGCACCGTGAAGACGGCGGCGCCCGGGTGTTCCTGGCCTTTCGACCAGGCCGGCGGCTCGGCAGAGGTGGAGGGCGCTGTTGGTACTGCGGCGCCCGGGGGCACTCGGCCTTGCGACCAGGCCGGTGGCTTCTCCTGCTTGGCCGCGCTCTGGATTGAGGCACGTGACATAGCAGGGGGCGTGGCCGCGGCTCCGGCCGCTTGAGGCCTAGCTTGGAGCGATGACGCAGCGGCTACGGGAACGGTGAGTGGGGCTTCGGGCTCTGCGACGGGGAGCTGGGGCAGGTTTACGGCTTCTGGGCACGGGATGCTGTCGTCCCCATTACCTGCCTTCATCTCTTCGGCTCCCTCCGCGGCGCCGTCTCCGGCCGTCGTCCCTCCTTCGCCGTCCTCAGAGGTGGACTTGCTCCCCGCTGCGGGTGGCATGCTTCGCTGGCGGGCTCCGGCTTGCTGGGCCATCTCTCGAGTCCACTCTGCCAGTGTTTCCTGCTGCACCCGGGCCATCCTCCGTGCTAGGCCCTCCAGCGCGGTCTGTGCACGCTCCCGATCTCCGGGGAGCTGCGCCAGGATCTCCAGCAGGCCTTCTGGAGTGGCGACCTGCAACAGGCTCCTGACCACTGGGTCGGTGCTGCCTGCCTCTCCCTCCATCTCCGGGTGTGTTCTCTCTGGACTCTCCTCCAGACCTCTTGTCTCCGGGTGCGCTCTCTCCAGACTGCTCCAGGCGACACCCATCTTTGCTCTCTTGTTCTGTCTCCGCCCACATTGAGGGTGGTCCCGGGGCAACTTAGTGATTGTCAGTTCCAGGGGCAGTTCTCTTACGCTGATGGACACTTCCAGCATCACAGTCTCTGTTGGTGGGCGCGGTTTCCGCTTTTGGCGCCATTCTTCGACCTGGCCCACGATGGGAGGTGGCCTCTTGCCACCCTCTGGCACGCCCATAATGGCGTCCGCTCTTCCAAGGCGGGAAATCTTTGGAAATGGCGGGAATCGTCTCCCAGTGGCGGGAAACTCCATGGATGGCGGGAAAAAGCTGCAAATGGCGGACAACCGGCGGGAAACGACCTGTGATGGGGTCCGTTGGCGGGGACCCTCCGGAACCGGCGGGAGACTTCTTTTTGAGGTAATGGTGAACTTTTCTTCAGGCACGCAGTACCCGGTTGTTGCGGGCACGTAATCCTGCCGACTACGCCAAAGTTGACGCGCCCCCTGGGCCATGTTGTTAGGGATACCCGGAGCCGGATCAGATGGGGGTTGTAGTCTCCGAGTGGCTGTGACCCGGTCCGTGCCCAGGGTGTCAAGCTCAGTGTGTGGCAGTCCTACAGATGTTATTAGAGTTCTTTGTGTCGACTACGCCACCCGTTGATTTGCGGTCAAAAGGCCGCCGCTGCAGCAGGGTCCGCTGAGGCTGTTGGTATGTGTGCAGCTTTGGTAGTATAACCCCCAACGGGAGGGGTATAGCCTCAGGGGGTCAGATGTAGAGGATGGTGGTTGTGAAGGTGCAGGATGAATCAGCAAGAAGACTCAGAGTCGGGCTGTGCAGTTCAGGGGTTTTTACTTACGGGTGTTCTTATGGTCACTCTGGCCTGAAGCGACCACCCGAGCCGTGCTGCGTCCACCAGGTCCTGGACTCGGCTAACCCCCAAGCAGTTCTGGAGCGTGGTCCTGAGCTCCTGTCTGACTTTCCCTCTCTTCTGGCCGTTCTCACCAGGGATCCACCTATGTCCGGCTCCCTCGGGTCTCTTGGTGGGTACACCTCCTCTGGGTTCCCTGACCCTATACTTGGTCTGCCTTCCTGGTGGATTTGGTGAGGGTCGTGGCAGATCCTGCCCACGACCTCCGGTCTCTGGCTAAGGTGTGCTTTTCTCTCTGCCAGCTTGGGATCCGGTACCCTGTTGCCAACTCTTCACCCTCTGATCTAATTTTGGGTTCTTGGAGTTCCCTCTTGTTTTCTCTGGGTCCTTCAGACTCCTCTCTCTCTCTTGGCCTTGGAGCTGGGTCCAGCCGGAACCACAACTCCCTGTCAGCCCTTCTGGCTGAGCTTCTCTGCTCTGCTCCTCAGGTTACACTCTGACAGACTGACTCACTCTACAAAAGACCCTGTCCTAAGATGGTGCCCACCTTATATACTCCCTCTATGTGTGAGCTCAGGTGACCAGCACCCAATGAGCTCCTAGCTTTACCCAGACTGCTCCCCCTATCTGCCCCTACACTACTGGGATGTTCCACACCCCTCCCACTCCAGCCAGGAACAGACACTGTCGTACCTGCACATTTCTCTAGTGGGAGTACCATCGGTCTGTTCCTCGGAAATGGGATGTGTGTAGTGCATGCAGCTAACTGAGCTCAGTTCCACACTCCATCCTTACCCGGGAGTGGAATACCACACCTCTGGGTTGAGGTGCAATACCCCTGTAGCAGCCGAATCCTCAGGGTGCTACACAATCATCATTGGCCCCAATCTCCTCCCTCTCATGTCCCGACTCTGCACTGAAGCTTTATAATGAAGCATTGCAGAATGCCCTGGATGAAGCCGCACCTCCTACACACAGAACAACTCGGCAAAGACGGCAACAACCCTGGCACACGCCTCAAACACGTTTTCTCCAGAGTTGCACTAGGTGTGCCGAACGGCTGTGGAGAAAATCTAATCTGGCCGAAGATTTCCTCCATTATAAATTTATGCTTAAAATCTATAACTCTGCCTTTCACCTCTCCAAACAAACCTACTTTAGGATTATTGGACAGTGAGATGATGAGGTTGTTAAACGCCTCTGCAACACTTTTCACTCTCTCCTTAATCAAACAGAACAGGCCCCGACCACCGACGACGATCTAGCCAATTATTTCAAAGAAAAAATTGACCATATCCGACAGGAAATTTTCTCCCAATCCCCAAATGTTATGCATGCTCCCCCCCGCCACATTGTATCTTGCTCACTTTCTGACTTCAAACCAGTCACGGAAGAAGAAGTGACAAGGCTCCTTGCTTCCTCTCACCCTACAACCTGCACTAGTGACCCTATTCCCTCACATCTCCTTAAGTCCCTTTCTCCAGCTGTCACCACTCACATAACTAAAATATTCAAACTCTCCCTCTCATCTGGTATCTTTCCCTCCTCTTTTAAACACGCCAGCATACAACCATTACTTAAAAAAACATCCCTTGACCAGAACTGCGCTGCTAACTACAGACCTGTCTCCAATCTTCCCTTCATCTCTAAACTCCTGGAACACCTGGTCCACTCCCGACTAATCCACCATCTCTCAGATAATTCTCTTCTTGACCCTTTACAATCTGGTTTCCACTCTTCACATTCTACTGAAACTGCCTTCACCAAAGTCTCTAATGATCTACTAACAGCTAAATCTAATGGTCACTGCTCCCTGCTGATTCTCCTGGATCTCTCTGCAGCATTCGACACTGTGGATCTGTAGCGTCCCGAGGGTTCGGCCGCTACAGGGGTATTGCACCTCAGACCGGAGGTGTGATATTCCACTCCCAGGTAAGGATGGAGTGTGTACCAGGGCTCAGTTAGCTGCATACAGCACACACACCCCATTTCCGAGGGACAGCTCAACGGTGCTCTCACTAGACATAAGTGCAGGCACGACCGACCATGTCCCTGCTGGAGTGGGGAGGGAGGGGTGGAACACCCAGTGCTGTAGGGGCAGATAGGGGGCGGTTCCTGAGCGTAGGAAGGAGCCCATTGGTTGCTGGTCACCTGGGCTCATGGCTAGAGGGAGGTATAAAAGGTGGGCACCATCTTAGAACAGTGTTCAGTCTGTGAGGAGAGGAGAGCCGACAGGGAGCAGCAGCTCAGGCTGAGTGCTGCTCCAGAGGCAGGCCTAGGGAAGAGGCCAGGGCCTGAGAGGAGAAGGAGAAGTGGGCCTGGAGAAGAGGCCAAGGAGGAGGTGAAGGGGAGCTGAGATTCTGGCTCATCTCAGCTCCAAGAGAAAGGAACAGAAACAGAAAGGAACTGCAAAGAAGGAGAGACGGAGAAACAGAAGGGCTCAGGAACAAGAAGGTGGAAGGGACCCTAAGAACCCACGAGAATCCAGGGTGAAGGGTCAGGCAGATTAAGGGTACCGGATCCCAAGTTGGTGGAGGAGAAACTACCCTCAGCCAAAGACCGGTCGTCGTGATCATATATTGGTGCGACACCTCATCAAACCTGCTAGGAAGGCACCATATAGGACAGCGGAGGACGGGGCCCACGTTTAACCGCACAGGTCCGCGGCAGCTGGACAAAAGTGGGTCACTGGTGAGGCAGGCCAGAGAAAGGATAAAAGGGGGTCCTGTGCCATGCTCCTGAACTGCCTGGGAGTTGACCGAGCCCCTCACCTGGTGGACGCAGCACGGCTCGGGCGGTCACTGCTGGCCGAAGTGACCTGGAACAAACGAACTGTGAGTAAAGACCCTGGACTGTAACTGGTTGTCTGTGTGCTCCTTCGCGCCTCCAGCACTATCAGCACCGGGACCCGCACTACCATCACTCCCAACATCCACTACACTGCCCTGGGGCTGCACTCTTCCCGTGGGGAGTCACATCACCTCAGCTGCACCCATCATCAGCTCCAGCGGACTGCCTTGCAGCGGCGGTTCCTAATAACCGCAATCCACGGGTGGCGTAGTCGGACATTATTTGGAGCGCATAGCAGACTACCATTGGCCTGACCACCCTGAGCCGCGGGACCGGGCCGCCACTACTACTACCCCCATCGTTCCCCTATCGCCCGGATCCGCGTGCCCCACGGCCCAGGGGGCGAGTCAGCTTTGGCGTAGTCGGCAGGATCATTACCAACCCGCCACAAGCGGGTATTGCGTGCCTGAAGAAAATTGCACATGTACCTTAAAAAGAAGTTTCCCGCCGTCCGGAGTCGTTTCCCGCCATCCGGAGCCGATTCCCGCCATCAGACGCCATCTTGGACCGTTTCCCGCCATCTTCATCCGTCTTTCCCGCCCTGGCAGAGCGGACGCCATTATGTGCGCACCAAAAGACAGCAGGAAGCCACCTCCCATCGTGGGCCAGGTCCCAGAATGGCGCCAAAGAAGGAGCCCGCCCCCACCAGCCATGAATGCAGAAGTGGAGATGTCCATCAACATGGGGGGGCTGCCCCTGAAAGTGATTCTCAGCAGAATGCCCCAGGACCACCCCCTCTGGGGGCGGAGAGAGAAGAAAACTGTGGGGCAGGGCGCAGTCTGGATCAGTCTGGCCAGGCCACACCCGGAGATGGAGGGAGAAACCAGTTCCGGTACCCTGGCAAAGGGCCTGCTGCAAGCTACACCACCATGCAGCCTCACCGAGCTGTTAGCCCATCTCCCCAAGGAGGACCCCGAATATACACGGGCGGCGTTGGAAGAGCTGGACCGGAGGATGGTCCGGGCGCAGCAGGACGTGATCGCCGGATGGAAGAAGGAAGTGGCCCGGCGGGCTGTGATCCTGCAGCCGAAGGCGCCATCGACGAGCAGCGCACCAGCCACCGAGGGCAGTGAAGGCCGTGCGGAGGCCGAGGACGCCGCCGCGGAGGAGGCCGCGACAGCAGAGGCAGGTAACGGAGACGCCTCTGCACTGAATCCTGAGGCCGCCGACCTGCCCCTGCACCCCGTCACGGAGCCCAACGCACCGGGACCCGCCGTCGACACCGTGCCCCCGCCGCCATCAACCGGCCCCCAGGCCGTCGACGCTGCCGGTGAGCCCCGCCCCACGCCGTGCCCTCTGACCCCGGGCGTGCTCAGCCAACCACCATCGCAGGCCCGGCCGCAAGGCCCTGCACCCCCGGGCGCCGCTGCCCCGACGGAACCCCCTGCACCTGCTGTACCGCCCTTGGGAGCAACCAGGAAACAACCAGCACGGGCCTGGTCGCAAGGTCACGTGCCCCCGGGCGCCGCCAACCAACCTGCGCCCCCTGCTGCTGCAGTACCACCACTGGGCGTGGATCTCTTCGCTCAATACACCACTCCGGATGGGCTGCCTTTCATCTGGCCCCCCGAGTTTGTCAACCCCCGCTTCCGGAGGAGCCCGTCCGCGGAGGTCGAAGTACCCTCTGAGCCCCTCATACCTGCTCCGGTGCCTCAGGAAATCCCCCAGCTGCCATTGGAAGATGCCCAGTTTGAATGGGACCCCACAGGGGAGGACCTGATGGGGTTCACGAAAGAAACGCGAGCGGGCGCAGCTGAGCGGCGGGAGGCCTGCCGCCAACAGCTGGAGATGTTTGAGAAGGAGCAGCGAGAGCGGCGGGTGAAGCAAGAGAAGCTGCAGGTCCAGAGCGCGGAGCAGAAAATGAAGGCGCGACGAGATCCCCGAACTGCCCGCAGACCCCGAGTCACCGGGACTGTGGTGAAGTTCCAGATGGAGCGCGGCTGGGGCTTCATCCGAGACCCCGAGACCATCAGTGACGTGCTTGTGACAAGGAAAGATGTGGAGAGTCACCTACCGGAAGGCCATCGTGGGCGGGATCTATTCCCAGGCGACGTGGTATCTTACACCCGACACCAAGACGTGAAGGGGTGGTACGCCCTACACGTCCGCCGAGTAGTAGAGGAGGAGGAACAGCACTACTCGGACGCTGAGTACCAGGAGGGCCCAGACGGGCCTGAAGATCCGTATGAGGAGGAAGAAGGAGCGTCACGAAGACACCGTTACCAGTGAACGGTCAAGTGGCATTGTAAATAGTTACCCGTAAGGGTGCAAAGGAACTGTGTGGGACTGTTTCAAATTGCGTGTGGTCCCCGTTGGGACTGATATAGGACTGTGTGAACGTTATGCCCTATCCCCTAAGTAACCTGGCTGAGGACTGAGAACAGCCACCCCTCTTCCCCTAACAGGCTGAGGACTGTGAGCAGCCATTCCCCTATCCCCACCGGCCGAGGACTGGGAACGGCCAATCCCATGTATATAGTTGCGCTTCTTAAAGCGCCCCCTACTGGTTTTATACAAGAATCGCAACGTCTACCTCAAAGTTAAAATGGACTGTTGCACCTTTAAAAAGAAAGAACACCTGGTCGCAAGTTGCACCGCCGCCAGGATCCAAGAATGTGCTTTACTTAAAAAAAATGTTTTATGTGAAAAGGTTTTATATGCTGCTAAATAGTCATGTGAAAGTTTTCTATAATGTTTTATACAAAAGAGTTCCGGAAGTATTGGAAAAGTTTTCTATAATGTCTAGTGAAAAGAAAAGTGTGTCCCATAAAGGGAGTTGAACCGTAATGTCTGTTTCTAATGTAAAAAGTTATTGAAAAAGTCTTTGCATGTCCTGTAATCAACTGTTTTTGCTCTTTTCCAGCCCGAGGACGTGCTGTGCTTTACCAGGGGGGAATGTAGCGCCCCGAGGGTTCGGCCGCTACAGGGGTATTGCACCTCAGACCGGAGGTGTGATATTCCACTCCCAGGTAAGGATGGAGTATGGACCAGGGCTCAGTTAGCTGCATACAGCACACACACACCATTTCCGAGGGACAGCTCAACGGTGCTCCCACTAGACATAAGTGCAGGCACGACCGACCATGTCCCTGCTGGAGTGGGGAGGGAGGGGTGGAACACCCAGTGCTGTAGGGGCAGATAGGGGGCGGTTCCTGAGCGTAGGAAGGAGCCCATTGGTTGCTGGTCACCTGGGCTCATGGCTAGAGGGAGGTATAAAAGGTGGGCACATCTTAGATCTAGGTTCTGTGGAGAGGAGAAGACAGGGAGCAGCAGCTCAGGCTGAGTGCTGCTCCAGAGGCAGGCCTAGGGAAGAGGCCAGGGCCTGAGAGGAGAAGGAGAAGTGGGCCTGGAGAAGAGGCCGAGGAGGAGGTGAAGGGGAGCTGAGATTCTGGCTCATCTCAGCTCCAAGAGAAAGGAACAGAAACAGAAAGGAACTGCAAAGAAGGAGAGACAGAGAAACAGAAGGGCTCAGGAACAAGAAGGTGGAAGGGACCCTAAGAACCCACGAGAATCCAGGGTGAAGGGTCAGGCAGATTAAGGGTACCGGATCCCAAGTTGGTGGAGGAGAAACTACCCTCAGCCAAAGACCGGTCGTCGTGATCATATATTGGTGCGACACCTCATCAAACCTACCAGGAAGGCACCATATAGGACAGCGGAGGACGGGGCCCACGTTTCACCGCACAGGTCCGCGGCAGCTGGACAAAAGTGGGTCACTGGTGAGGCAGGCCAGAGAAAGGATAAAAGGGGGTCCTGTGCCATGCTCCTGAACTGCCTGGGAGTTGACCGAGCCCCTCACCTGGTGGACGCAGCACGGCTCGGGCGGTCACTGCTGGCCGAAGTGACCTGGAACAAACGAACTGTGAGTAAAGACCCTGGACTGTAACTGGTTGTCTGTGTGCTCCTTCACGCCTCCAGCACTATCAGCACCGGGACCCGCACTACCATCACTCCCAACATCCACTACACTGCCCTGGGGCTGCACTCTTCCCGTGGGGAGTCACATCACCTCAGCTGCACCCATCATCAGCCCCAGCGGACTGCCTTGCAGCGGCGGTTCCTAATAACCGCAATCCACGGGTGGCGTAGTCGGACATTATTTGGAGCGCATAGCAGACTACCATTGGCCTGACCACCCTGAGCCGCGGGACCGGGCCGCCACTACTACTACCCCCATCGTTCCCCTATCGCCCGGATCCGCGTGCCCCATGGCCCAGGGGGCGAGTCAGCTTTGGCGTAGTCGGCAGGATCATTACCAACCCGCCACAAGCGGGTATTGCGTGCCTGAAGAAAATTGCACATGTACCTTAAAAAGAAGTTTCCCGCCGTCCGGAGTCGTTTCCCGCCATCCGGAGCCGATTCCCGCCATCAGACGCCATCTTGGACCGTTTCCCGCCATCTTCATCCGTCTTTCCCGCCCTGGCAGAGCGGACGCCATTATGTGCGCACCAAAAGACAGCAGGAAGCCACCTCCCATCGTGGGCCAGGTCCCAGAATGGCGCCAAAGAAGGAGCCCGCCCCCACCAGCCATGAATGCAGAAGTGGAGATGTCCATCAACATGGGGGGGCTGCCCCTGAAAGTGATTCTCAGCAGAATGCCCCAGGACCACCCCCTCTGGGGGCGGAGAGAGAAGAAAACTGTGGGGCAGGGAGCAGTCTGGATCAGTCTGGCCAGGCCACACCCGGAGATGGAGGGAGAAACCAGTTCCGGTACCCTGGCAAAGGGCCTGCTGCAAGCTACACCACCATGCAGCCTCACCGAGCTGTTAGCCCATCTCCCCAAGGAGGACCCCGAATATACACGGGCGGCGTTGGAAGAGCTGGACCGGAGGATGGTCCGGGCGCAGCAGGACGTGATCGCCGGATGGAAGAAGGAAGTGGCCCGGCGGGCTGTGATCCTGCAGCCGAAGGCGCCATCGACGAGCAGCGCACCAGCCACCGAGGGCAGTGAAGGCCGTGCGGAGGCCGAGGACGCCGCCGCGGAGGAGGCCGCGACAGCAGAGGCAGGTAACGGAGACGCCCCTGCACTGAATCCTGAGGCCGCCGACCTGCCCCTGCACCCCGTCACGGAGCCCAACGCACCGGGACCCGCTGTCGACACCGTGCCCCCGCCGCCATCAACCGGCCCCCAGGCCGTCGACGCTGCCGGTGAGCCCCGCCCCACGCCGTGCCCTCTGACCCCGGGCGTGCTCAGCCAACCACCATCGCAGGCCCGGTCGCAAGGCCCTGCGCCCCCGGGCGCCGCTGCCCCGACGGAACCCCCTGAACCTGCTGTACCGCCCTTGGGAGCAACCAGGAAACAACCAGCACGGGCCTGGTCGCAAGGTCACGTGCCCCCGGGCGCCGCCATCCCACCTGCGCCCCCTGCTGCTGCAGTACCACCACTGGGCGTGGATCTCTTCGCTCAATACACCACTCCGGATGGGCTGCCTTTCATCTGGCCCCCCGAGTTTGTCAACCCCCGCTTCCGGAGGAGCCCGTCCGCGGAGGTCGAAGTACCCTCTGAGCCCCTCATACCTGCTCCGGCGCCTCAGGAAATCCCCCAGCTGCCATTGGAAGATGCCCAGTTTGAATGGGACCCCACAGGGGAGGACCTGATGGGGTTCACGAAAGAAACGCGAGCGGGCGCAGCTGAGCGGCGGGAGGCCTGCCGCCAACAGCTGGAGATGTTTGAGAAGGAGCAGCGAGAGCGGCGGGTGAAGCAAGAGAAGCTGCAGGTCCAGAGCGCGGAGCAGAAAATGAAGGCGCGACGAGATCCCCGAACTGCCCGCAGACCCCGAGTCACCGGGACTGTGGTGAAGTTCCAGATGGAGCGCGGCTGGGGCTTCATCCGAGACCATCAGTGACGTGTTTGTGACAAGGAGAGATGTGGAGAGTCACCTACCGGAAGGCCATCGTGGGCGGGATCTATTCCCAGGCGACGTGGTGTCTTACACCCGACACCAAGGCGTGAAGGGGTGGTACGCCCTACACGTCCGCCGAGTAGTAGAGGAGGAGGAACAGCACTACTCGGACGCTGAGTACCAGGAGGGCCCGGACGGGCCTGAAGATCCGTATGAGGAGGAAGAAGGAGCGTCACGAAGACACCGTTACCAGTGAACGGTCAAGTGGCATTGTAAATAGTTACCCGTAAGGGTGCAAAGGAACTGTGTGGGACTGTTTCAAATTGCGTGTGGTCCCCGTTGGGACTGATATAGGACTGTGTGAACGTTATGCCCTATCCCCTAAGTAACCTGGCTGAGGACTGAGAACAGCCACCCCTCTTCCCCTAACAGGCTGAGGACTGTGAGCAGCCATTCCCCTATCCCCACCGGCCGAGGACTGGGAACGGCCAATCCCATGTATATAGTTGCGCTTCTTAAAGCGCCCCCTACTGGTTTTATACAAGAACCGCAACGTCTACCTCAAAGTTAAAATGGACTGTTGCACCTTTAAAAAGAAAGAACACCTGGTCGCAAGTTGCACCGCCGCCAGGATCCAAGAATGTGCTTTACTTAAAAAAAATGTTTTATGTGAAAAGGTTTTATATGCTGCTAAATAGTCATGTGAAAGTTTTCTATAATGTTTTATACAAAAGAGTTCCGGAAGTATTGGAAAAGTTTTCTATAATGTCTAGTGAAAAGAAAAGAGTGTCCCATAAAGAGAGTTGAACCGTAATGTCTGTTTCTAATGTAAAAAGTTATTGAAAAAGTCTTTGCATGTCCTGTAATCAACTGTTTTTGCTCTTTTCCAGCCCGAGGACGTGCTGTGCTTTACCAGGGGGGAATGTAGCGCCCCGAGGGTTCGGCCGCTACAGGGGTATTGCACCTCAGACCGGAGGTGTGATATTCCACTCCCAGGTAAGGATGGAGTATGGACCAGGGCTCAGTTAGCTGCATACAGCACACACACACCATTTCCGAGGGACAGCTCAACGGTGCTCCCACTAGACATAAGTGCAGGCACGACCGACCATGTCCCTGCTGGAGTGGGGAGGGAGGGGTGGAACACCCAGTGCTGTAGGGGCAGATAGGGGGCGGTTCCTGAGCGTAGGAAGGAGCCCATTATTTGCTGGTCACCTTGCCTCATGGCTAGAGGGAGGTATAAAAGGTGGGCACCATCTTAGATCTAGGTTCTGTGGAGAGGAGAAGACAGGGAGCAGCAGCTCAGGCTGAGTGCTGCTCCAGAGGCAGGCCTAGGGAAGAGGCCAGGGCCTGAGAGGAGAAGGAGAAGTGGGCCTGGAGAAGAGGCCGAGGAGGAGGTGAAGGGGAGCTGAGATTCTGGCTCATCTCAGCTCCAAGAGAAAGGAACAGAAACAGAAAGGAACTGCAAAGAAGGAGAGACAGAGAAACAGAAGGGCTCAGGAACAAGAAGGTGGAAGGGACCCTAAGAACCCACGAGAATCCAGGGTGAAGGGTCAGGCAGATTAAGGGTACCGGATCCCAAGTTGGTGGAGGAGAAACTACCCTCAGCCAAAGACCGGTCGTCGTGATCATATATTGGTGCGACACCTCACCAAACCTGCTAGGAAGGCACCATATAGGACAGCGGAGGACGGGGCCCACGTTTAACCGCACAGGTCCGCGGCAGCTGGACAAAAGTGGGTCACTGGTGAGGCAGGCCAGAGAAAGGATAAAAGGGGGTCCTGTGCCATGCTCCTGAACTGCCTGGGAGTTGACCGAGCCCCTCACCTGGTGGACGCAGCACGGCTCGGGCGGTCACTGCTGGCCGAAGTGACCTGGAACAAACGAACTGTGAGTAAAGACCCTGGACTGTAACTGGTTGTCTGTGTGCTCCTTCGCGCCTCCAGCACTATCAGCACCGGGACCCGCACTACCATCACTCCCAACATCCACTACACTGCCCTGGGGCTGCACTCTTCCCGTGGGGAGTCACATCACCTCAGCTGCACCCATCATCAGCCCCAGCGGACTGCCTTGCAGCGGCGGTTCCTAATAACCGCAATCCACGGGTGGCGTAGTCGGACATTATTTGGAGCGCATAGCAGACTACCATTGGCCTGACCACCCTGAGCCGCGGGACCGGGCCGCCACTACTACTACCCCCATCGTTCCCCTATCGCCCGGATCCGCGTGCCCCACGGCCCAGGGGGCGAGTCAGATCACCAGCTCCTCCTCACTATGCTCCGCTCTATTGGCCTCAAGGACACTGTTCTCTCCTGGTTCTCCTCCTACCTCTCTGACCACTCCTTCTCTGTGTCTTTTGCCGGCTCCTCTTCCTCTCCCCTTCCCCTTATTGTCGGTGTCCCTCAACAATCAGTCCTAGGCCCCCTTCTTTTCTCCTTATACACTGCTCCTGTGGCGCCCCTGAGGGTTCGGTCGCCACAGAGGTATTGCATCTCACCCAGAGGTGTGGTATCTCACTCTCAGGTAAGGAAGGAGTACGGCTCAGGACCATAACACTGCATTCACTACACCACATTTCCGGGGGACAGGGCGACAATGCTCCTAAGGGAGAGCACAACTGTCCCTGATCCCTGGCTGGAGTGGGGGGAACCACCTAGTTAGGGGGAACTATGTAGTGGATGGGTGGAGGAAGTAGTTAAGGGGAGCACATAGTGAGAGATATAAAAGAGAGTAGCCATCTTAGGTCAGTCAGTTCCAGTCAGACAGACTGAGGAGGAGTCAGGGAGCAGAGGCTCTGTATGAGCTCTGGTCCACGGGCGGGCCTATCCAGGAGGCCTGAGCCTGGGAGAGAGAAGGGGCTGGAAGGCTCCAGAAATCCAGAAGGGACCCTAGGGGTACGGGCCGTGCAGAAGGCCACCTGTACGCCCGCCGCTACCAGGAGGTAGAGGGGTCGAGGCCAGAATAGGGAACCGGATCCCTCAACTAGTGGAGAAACATTGAAGGCTCAGCTAGGAACTGGCGGTTACAGTGTCTAACGTGCTGTAACCATAATCCACACCAGTGGCCCTAAGAAGGTGTCCACATAGGACCAGGGGACGGAACATACGTCGCCCGCTAAGGCCCGAGGGTACTGGATAGAAGTGGCGCTGGGTGTGAGGTGCAGGAAGAGGCCAGAGGAAGGTACACAGAACGGGGTCCTGAGAAGTGCTCTGGAGGGTGAGGGTGGACTGAGCCCCTCACTGAGTACGCACAGCACGACATGGGAAGTTGCCTGGAAGTCTGTAACTTGGAAGTTAATAACTGTGAGTAAAGACCCTGAGACTGCACCGCAAAGACTCTGTGTTGTCATTACTGATACCTCGTACTACAACCATCATCATCCTTTCCCGCTGCCCTGAAGCTCCACTCTTCCTGTGGGGAGTCACATCACCTCGCTGCACGTAACACCAGCTTCAGTGGACTGCTCCGCAGCGACGGTTATCACTGACCGCAATCCACAGGTGGCGTAGTCGGACATTAACCTAAATACAGACAATACGCCCTTGGTTTGACCGCCCTGGGTCACGGACCGGGTCGCCGCCACGGTGACTACAACCCCCAGCATCTACAAGGCCCGGCTCCGGGTATCCCCACGGCCCAGGGGGCACGTCACTCCTATTGGACAAAAAAATCATCAGATTTGGTTTTCAGTACCATCTCTATGCTGATGACACCAATTATACACCTCTGCTCCGGACATCACCCCTGCATTACTACAAAAGACCAGTGATTGTCTCTCTGCCGTGTCTAACATTATGTCCTCCCTCTACCTAAAACTGAATCTGTCAAAAACTGAACTCCTCGTCTTTCCTCCCTCCACTAACCTACCTGTGCCCGATATTGCCATCTCCGTGTGTGGCTCCACCATTACTCCCCAGCTACAAGCCCGCTGTCTTGGGGTCACACTCGATTCAGATCTTTCCTTCACTCCTCACATCAAATCACTCGCTCGTTCATGTCATCTACACCTCAAAAACATCTCAAGAATCAGGACTTTTCTCACCTCTGACTCAGCAAAAACTCTTACTGTAGCTCTTATTTATTCTCGTCTGGACTATTGTAACTCTCTACTTATCGGTCTCCCTCTTACTAAACTCTCCCCTCTCCAATCCGTCCTTAACGCAGCAGCCAGGATCATATTCCTCTCCAACTAATACCTCTTCCCTGTGCCAGTCATTGCACTGGTTGCCCATCCAATACAAAGTTCAATATAAACTTATCACTCTCACCCACGAATCTCTCTATGATTCAGCACCACTCTTCATCTTCTCCCTCATCTCAGTCTACCACCCTTCCCGTGCCCTCCGTTCTGCTAATGATTTCAAACTAAAATCCTCCTTAATCTGAACCTCCCACTCCCGTCTCCAAGATTTCTCACGTGCTGCGCCAATTCTTTGGAATGCACTACCCAGGACAGTTCGATTAATTCCCAATACCCACAGCTTTAAGCATGCCCAAAAAACTAATTTCTTTACACTGGCGTATCACCTTAACACACTTATCTAACGGTCCCAGTTTGGCCCATATCAAAATTTTCCTCAAAATCCTGTTCATCCCCTCCATGCACTGACTAGCCTCTGTCTGTACTGTGCACATACTGGCTGGCGACCGGGTCATGTGGTGCTATGTACTTACCCTATTTAGTATATTATGGCTGTATTATACAATATATGTACATTTTACCTTTTGTGTCCCCCCTTATTTCCTTTTAGACTGTAAGCTTGCGAGCAGTCGGACCCTCACTCCTTTTAATATCTGAGTTATGCTTAATTGGTAATGTCTTTGTCTATTCAAGCCCCCCCCCCAAAAAAAATTGTAAAGTGCTGTGGAATATGTTAAAAATAAAAGTTATTATTATGATGCAGTGTCGCACGCCTTCAGTCGCTTCCTCACCGGCTATCCGCCAGGAACTCGCTACTTCCTTCAGGAATTTAATCCCCAATGCCTCGATTGATCCATCTCTAATAGGGCCCTTCACCAGCACGTTCCCCTTCTTTCCTATATTCCGTCCGGAGACACATGTCTCCCTCCATACCACCCCCGCTACTAGGATGGGTAACTGATTGGCAGCCATCACTCGAATGGTTAGGCCCCCTCTTGATTGGGCGACATTTGGGAAGCACTAAAGGAAATATACTTCTGGCATCATAGTCACCTGGGACCCCATATCCATTAGATAATGAATCCTCTGGCGTTCAGCTCAGTCCACGTACTGGGACTCTTGGAAACGACGCCTTTGGAGCCTTCAGTCGCCCTTACAGTGGGACCTAGCCCTGCGGTGTGCTCCCTGACTGTGGGGCACTTTAGATTAATAGCTACCTCAGATGAAGCAACTCCTCGACATGTGTCCCACTCATCCACAACTTCAACACTCAATTCCATGCTCAGCTGGTTGGTGTCTAGGTCAGTATTGATGATCCATGAGGGGCTAACCCCCTCTAGCTTCAAGGATTTTTCTTATGCTCACCAGCTCCCCTTGATTTCTCGCATCTCCGGTGATAATTTATGGGCCCGGTCTGGTTCAGCATTGTTTGCCCCTGTGGCAATTGCTTCATAGCTTCGGACTATACCTGCCATGGTCAGGTCCTCTTGTTCTCACACCCTACTACCTTCAGCTCCGACCTCAAGGAAGCTCATGTTAGGATTGTAGCGCAGACGTTCTTTCTGGGACTGCCTGAAGTAAGCGTCTCTTAGGCCTACAACCAGCAGGTTCCTTAAAGCTTTGTCCAGGGGGCCTAGTCCTCTATATTCTCCTTCTTTTACTTGCAGAGCGTTCACGTATTGGGCCACTGTCACTGCGGAGATGATCTAAGTCGGTTGTATTGCCGTGCATGTCCTCTAGAATCTAGATCACCTTTTCTACAGTATCACGATCTCTCGGCTGACCAAACATGACCGTCTGTTGGGAATCTCCATCCAAGTTCAGCAAGGCTATCTCCAATTGTAAGTTAGGCGTCATAGGGTGCATTTATAATATACTCTTTTTATTGTTCAACCCAGTGCCACGTCAGTAAATTGTCACCCGTAAACTTTGGTTTGTTGCCAAGCCAACCCCGATGGCTTCGGCAAACAGGTGCTTGGGATGCACCAGCGCAGAAGATGAGGACGTAGCGGTAACTTCACCAAGGATTATTTATTACACTAACACAACAGTTTGAATGATTCGGATACAAGATTATACAAGGTGAGCAGATTATTAGATTATTGCAATAAAATATTTTACAATTTAAGCACAAGCCACTTCTTGAGGTTGAAGCGGCGGTAATGGATATAACAATTAAACCGTATCATACAAGGCACTAAACGTGTACTATAGATACAAGCATCTCTATTCTCTTATTTTGTCCTATGGTGAATCTAGTCCGTCGTGTACCAGTCACTGTCATCATCCTGTCAATCTGGTAGTAATGACGCATGCCGTCCAGGCCCTAAAGGGAGTCTATACTACTACATCGTTAGGCTGCAAGTTCTTCTTACTCAGTCGCTTCTAGCATAGGTGACGCTGGCTGTCTCCGTTCCCTGAAGCGCGGCCCCGGTCCCTAGTGTACTGTACTTCTGCACCTCACGTCTCGGATCTCATGAATCTCCCTTTAACACGGTCTGCTCGCATCTTGTGTCTCTGGTCATTTGATCCCTCACTCAAGTTTGGTCACTCGATTCTTCTCTCGGATCTGGTCACTCGATTCTGCACTCAGGACTGGCCACTTGTAATAGCGACTATAAGCCAACCTTGCTGCACTGCACATCTGTCCTGCTAAAGGTTCAGGTGCAGACTGCTCCCCTTCATTGCCCTCCTGGGCCTTTTATATTTATTAGCTACACCACATCTATCACCTGATCTGGTGTCTCCTCCAATCTCTTCCCTGGGGGAACATGCACTTCATTCTTAAGTTTCTGCTGATTCAATTTTCTCTGCTTACCCTTTTCCTATCATCTTTAACCAGCAGATGGCAATGTTTGCTTGCAGACACACTGTTAGGGATTAACTGTATAAGTCTTCCCACTTGTCCATCTCCTTACATGACTGCAAAAGGATTACATAAGGTACTGTAGCCAGATCCCTCTACACTGTGTTCCAAATTATTATGCAAATAATATTTTCTCAGATTTTCCCAAATTACCTATATGAATTGCAGTCATTGTAATTTTCCAGTCAAATAACTATTAGAGTACAATTGAAAGGTTTTTGTACAAACTGCCTATGATAACAGTATATTTTTTAAAAAAATAAAAAACTCAAACTGCACTCAAAATGCATGTTCCAAATTATTATGCACAGCAGAGTTTTCAACCTTTTCATTTTAATAAAGAGCAAAAAAAATGGTCATTTGTGAAATTATAAGCATTAGCAGGTTATTACAAACTGAAATCAAACAGTTTTCAACTCAAAACTTTATTCTAGGTGATGTTACATTTGCACATAGGACCCCTTGTTCGAAAGGAGCTTCTGAACTCTCTCGTCCATTGAATTTGTCAGGTTTTGGATGGTTTCTGCTTTAATTGTTTTGCATGAGGACAGAATACCCTCCCAGAGCTGTTGCTTAGATGTGAACTGCCTCCCGCCATCATAGACACTCCTTTTGATGATGCTCCAGAGGTTCTCAATGGGGTTGAGGTCAGGGGAGCATGGGGGCCACACCATAAGTTTGTCCCCTTTTATGCCCATAGCAGCCAGAGATGCAGATGTGTTATGTGCAGCATGAGACGGGGCATTATCATGTATATAGATGGCTACGTGCGGCCTCCCGCTGTGTATAGACGGCTACGTGCGGCCCCCCGCTGTGTTTAGATGGCACAGTGCGGCCCCCCGCTGTGTATAGATGGCACCGTGCGGCCTCCCGCTGTGTATAGATGGCTACGTGCGGCCTCCCGCTGTGTATAGATGGCTACGTGCGGCCTCCCGCTGTGTATAGATGGCTACGTGCGGCCTCCCGCTGAGTATAGATGGCTACGTGCGGCCTCCCGCTGTGTATAGATGGCTACGTGCGGCCCCCCGCTGTGTATAGATGTCACCGTGCGGTCCCCCGCTGTGTATAGATGTCACCGTGGGGCCTCCCGCTGAGTATAGATGGCTACATGCGGCCCCCGTTGTGTATAGATGGCTACATGCGGCCTCCCGCTGTGTATAGATGGCGCCGTGCGGCCTCCCGCTGTGTATAGATGGCTACGTGCGGCCTCCCGCTGTGTATAGATGGCTACGTGCGGCCTCCCGCTGTGTATAGATTGCTCCATGCGGCCTCCCGCTGTGTATAGATGGCTCCGTGCGGCCTCCCGCTGTGTATAGATGGCTCCGTGCGGCCTCCCGCTGTGTATAGATGGTTCCGTGCGGCTTCCTGCTGTGTATAGATGGCTACGTGCGGCCTCCCGCTGTGTATAGATGGCTACGTGCGGCCTCCCGCTGTGTATAGATGGCTACGTGCGGCCTCCCGCTGTGTATAGATGGCTACGTGTACTCAATATTGAGTCATACAATTAATGTAAGGCTATGTGCCCACGATGCAGAAATGCTCCGGATTTTTTTTGAGCGTTTCTGCATCTCCCTGGCAGAAAAAATGCATGCGGATTGTACGTGCGGATTGTGCGTGCGGATTGGACATGCGGATTGTACGTGCGTTTTCCTGCCAGGGACATGTGGATGTGACGCGTTCTTCACATGCATTTCCGCATGCGGATTGTGATTTTAGCATCACTTGGAAAGTGCTTGACAACTTGGTCACACTATCTAAATCCATGCAACCGGCAACCGGCAGATATAGTGTGACCGAAAGAATGGTAAAAAATATATCTATACTTACTTTCTGATGACCCCCGGAGTCTTTATCCGATGCGTCTCAGCTTGCCGGCAGCTCGCGGTAGACTAAAGGACCTGCCAACGTCAGCGGTCGCGTGACCCGTCACATGACTAAATGACGTCACGGCAGGTCCTTTTCAGACCATCGCGAGCTGCCGGCAAGCTGAGACGCATCAGATAAAGACACCGGGGGCCATCAGAAGTTAAATATAACATTTATTTTTTATTTTATTCTTTTTTTTACAGGTTCTATGGTACCATACGCACACTGAAACACATGGATTCCGCATGTACAGATCTAGTGATGCGGATTACATGTGATCCAATGCAAGTCAATGGCGGTGAAAGCGCCGCGCTTCCGCAAAATAATTGTTAGTGCTGCGTTTTTTTCCGCAATGATAATCCGCAGCGGAAATTTCTGCAGCATGTGCATAGCACATGCGGATTATCATTGGGGAACATGGCAGACCTTCTACCAAGCGGTTTTTAAGCGTTTCTGCGGTGGAATTGCTTAAAAAACGCATAGTGGGCACACAGCCTAAAAAAAATTATTATAATTAATATTGTGCCAAATTGATTTCACGTGAACTATCACATGATCTATCACATGGGGATCATGTGACATGGGGGGGGGGCACCTTCTAAACTGCCCGGGGCCCTTGCTACTCTTAATCCACCCCTGGGTAGAGCCAGTCATGTGGCCATTTCTTAAAGCGTACAAGGAACCGTTTTTCAGCATGAGAACACCAGGCCACTGTCAGCAGAGTTCAGCGTCTCTGGGTTTTTCTCCCAATGAGAACTTCTGGGACATCACTGGACGGCAATGGCAAAGGGAGCTGCCGGCAGCAAAGAGCATTCAGAGTGTGAGAACAACCATCACCAACCTCATTGATCGCATTCGTGCCTGGATTTCTGCACCCGGCGTTTATACTTGATACTGAATGAATCTAAATTTTTTACAAATAAGGTTTCATTTTTTTTTTATCATTTGCAGATTCCTAACTTGTCCATCCATCATGTGATCTCCGTAATACCGCGACTTTCTTCTTAGTGTTGTCATTATAATGTCAGGAGAAGGTTGTAGAATAACGTGCGGCGCATTGACATCCATTTGAATGTAAGAAAGTTCGGACATTTTCACGTCATCGCTTTTCTTTATCAGAGACAGATATTCATCAAGTGATTGCAGTGATTTTCTGAGCGCGGATTAAAAGTTGATTTATCAAGAATTTGTCTACAGTCCCCGGAGCCCAGACCCCTGCTGTCTGCGGATTTACTCTCTGCTGTCAAAACCACTAGGAGTATATCCTCTATAGGGTAACATGGGGTGACGGCTCGGGCCACGGAATACACTTTATAAAAGGGGAAAATGGCCATAAGCCAGAACTTGCCATGTGCATCCAAATGAATAACAACTTCCTTATCAGCAAAATTCACAAGGAGTTCGCGCATTCTTTGAACATGTAAAGCAGTTCATTAGTTAAGAAACCAACAGAGCAAGTCTGCAGAGCATCGCTCCCTGGGACACCACTAGCCCCATTGTGGGCTCTGTGCACTCTTTTCCGTATCTTTGAGGCACCATAACACCTCTGCCACATTACTTACACTTCCTTACATCACAAATCAAAGTAAAATCATATCCAGACTGTATGGACAGAACATTAGAGAGGAGAAACAATAAACTACAACCCAAGCAAAGCGATCGAAAACGGAAGGACGGAGCATGAGATCCAGCCGAGCACATCCGGCAGACGGAGGACATTATCATCTACTAGCAGAGGAAAACATCTAGATACACACACACTCACTCACACACTCTCACACACACACTCACACACACTCTCACACACTCTCACACACACAAACACACTCACTCTCACACACTCACACACACACACACTCACACACACACACTCACACACACTCACACACACACTCACACACACTCACACACACTCACACACACTCACACACACTCACACACACACACACACACTCACACACTCTCACACACACACACACACTGTCACACACACACTCACACACACTCACACACACACACACACACACACACACTCTCACACACACTCACACACACACACTCACACACACTCACACACACTCACACTCACACACACACACACTCACACACACACACACACACACACTCACACTCTCACACACTCTCACACACACACACTCACACACACTCACACTCTCACACACACACACTCTCACACACTCACACACTCACACACACACACACTCACACACACACTCACACACACTCACACACACACACACTCACACACACACTCACACACACACTCTCACACACTCACACTCTCACACACTCACACTCTCACACACTCACACACACTCACACACACACGCTCACACACTCACACACTCTCACACACTCTCACACACTCACACTGACACACACACACTCACACACACTCACACACTGACACACACACACGAGGACTAGTCCTCTACTCCCATCAGCTAGTCCTTCAGAATGATGCCTAGTCACTTACCCACAAGCCAACACCAATAACGATAACAAAGTATCCGATGATGACGGAGATGTCAGCAGGGTTACTAATAGCAGCAGGAGCTCGGGAGGATTCTGGGGACACGGTGCTCATGGTGACTGCTGCTCCTCGAAGTCTCATGTAGCCCCAGACGTTGCTCTGTATCTTTACTCGTCCTCTGGTAAAAACTCTAAACATTAACTTCTCGTACTTGGTTTGTCATTAGGCCACAAGACTCAATTACTGATAACCATTGTGCTAATCACTAAGCTTACAAAGAAATCTAAAACATGGAAGTCAAGTTGACACCATGGTTCCATCCATTCAAAATATGGTCTCGTCAAAATCTTGAAAAATGACAAGCAAGCCTGCCCTTACCCTAATCGCATGTTTAGACAGGCCAAGCACATTTCTACAATAATCAAGAAAACCACGGCACTACTACTAAATAATCAATAACGGCACTACTGGTAAATTAGGTGCTAAAGTAAGGTCCATTGCCGTAAAAAGTTACTTGCAATAAACTTGGCACTCACAAACAGATAAATACGTTTACATTTTTAATGGCAGTCTAAAGTAGTACCATAGTGCAGATGTTTCGTTCTATATCAGACCTTCATCAGTGTAAATAATAAAGAACTGTGAAGACGCGGGGTTTCCCGTGGGTGTAATACTACTCAGACAACACAGGGTGAGGGTAACAGCGTGGCAATACTTTATTGAACCACCAAACAGACAATAACCTATAGAACAGTCCCAGCAAATACACAGGATGATGCAAGTTAGAGTCTCACGCTTCCGCTGGCCTGCCAGGAATACAGCAGTGAGGTATGTGGCCCGGTGACCTGATTGTCCCAACATGGATTTCCTCATAACGTCTCTGAGAGTTCAATGATAGTCAATGGAGCAGATCTGTATTCCTCTTGATGGAGCCATGTGTTCTTGTTGCTGTGCTGAAGAGTCTCTCTTGACTGTCTCTTTGTAAAGTCTCCCTGATACAGAGGCATATGTCCCTTAAATAGTTCACAATTGTCCTTTCAAGCACACATCCACAGTTCAAGGATAAGGGATGATGATATTATTCCACTGAGCTCTATCCACAGCTCATCCCCCAAGGTTGACTGGCAAACGCCCTACAATGGTATTTAACATATCTAGCAAACATCCATTGTTCAAAGATCCTGAGTCCCTGTATTGCCAAACTGGCAGACAATACAAGATGTAAATAACAGCCTTTCATTAATTACCAAACATCAACGGAAGTGATGAACATTGAGGTTTATACAAACAATAGTCTGTGCTGATCATTGAAAGAAGACAGGTTCAAAAGTCAACATAAAAATAAAAGGTGTATGGCTCCTGGTCTACTGATTTATAAGATAATTAAGAAGAAATGTTATGTTGTCACAAGAACACCTTATCAAAATAAATATTATATCATCTGAATAAAGAAAAAATATATCTATGCACATCTATAGAAAAATTCATAAAGAAGGCAGAAATATATAACCTCCTCAATCTTGCACCCAAATCATACATTTGTACAATGAGTCATAGTATGCTGCATATAGAAATAACTGGTAGTATGGCATATAAAGAGAACATACCCAACTGTACGGGGAATAGAGGAAAATGGACAAAGTATCCAGGAAAACCATATGATCTATGGGAGTCAATAGATAAAGGAAAAGAGGAAACCACATAAAAAATAAGACAACAAAGTTAAAGAGATAGACGTCATACAAAGAAAACATACCAAAAGGGCAACATTTGTGAAGGATACTGAAGATTAAGAACAAGATCGAGTACATAGATGGCAAGACAAATCTACGCTCAGGAGAAATATCTCCAGATCCTAGAGATCATCTACAGACCAGTCGACATCAGGTTCAGATATCGACAGGAGGGACCCCTTTGTAACTTCTGCTCATTTTTTAGGACAACGCAAAAGGTATTCCAGAAGAGGACTAGACAAGGGGGCCAGAGTAAGAGGAAACATGGACTTTGTACGAGTGACCCGCTCCCAGATAAGTATTTCATCAAGGTCTTTGAATATCGCCGAACTTGCTGTATCAGAGAAGGGTATGTCCTTCTGTCCCGTGTATAAATATAAGACTTTTACTTTGGACATGGAATTACAGCGGTTTTACACTTTGCATTTAAAACACATTTTTTCTACAGATTTAGCACCGTTCCACTCCCTCCCCTTCTTCTACAGCTTCTACGTATTACGGCCTCTAGTTTGGGCCTACATGCTAAGAGCTCTTACAGGCCACCTCCGGGAACTCATCTTTATCAATGAAACCTTTTAAGGTTTCCACAGCATTCCAGAAATGATGTTGTAATATTGATAGGGGTCTCCTCCATTACCAGCAGAACCTCTCAGCCCTCGATCAACAAGCCCTTAAATCTCTTCATGAGGATGAAAACATCAGTATCAAACCCGCCTACAAAGGTGGAGCCATAGCAGTGATGGACAATTCGGACTATTTGAAAGCGGTTCAGAGACAAGTGATAATACAGTCTACCACATACTTCCAGTGGACCCGACACATAACTGGAAGTTACTCATTATTTCAACTTTGGATAAATATGTTGCTAATGGAGAGATCTACTCCAACACTCATGGTTTCCTTTTCAAAAAACATCCTATTACACCTGTTTTCTATACAATGCCAGAGAGCAGGGGGTTGGACCAGATGACCCAGGAGGTCCCTTCCAACTCTACCATTCTATGACTCTATGATTCACAAATGTTTAAAACAACCTCCTGGCCGACAAATAGAAGCATCTACCCAGGCCGCACTTTCACCTCTGTCAATATTTTTTAAGAGAAAATATTGACTCCTCTTATTAAAAATAGTCCATCTTTTCTATTAGATACAGTGGCTTATCTGAAAGTAATTGCAGATTTAAAGCGAATTGTTCCTGACGCGATTCTGGTCACATTTGACGTCAACAATCTATATACCTCCATCCCTCATAAAGTGGGTATTAGATGACTTATTGGTTCACTCACAAATGGATTCCTTGGTTATTGAATGTTATGCACACGCCCGGACTGACTGGCGTGTGCGTGTTTAGTGATCCCACTGGACCATGAACCGGAGAGTGCCTGGAGGGGCGTAACTAAGTATCTGCCCGATCCGACCAAGGTCGCACGACGGCATACGACACCAGTGCACCAGGGAGGAACCGAGCAGAGGGACCAGGTGCTACTCCAGGTCAGACCCCGGACACGGCTGTTGACCCACACCGGGGAATACAGGAACAGGCAGGTTAGGCTGGCACACAGACTGGTGGGTATAGGCAGGCACGACTGGTATGCAGACGGATGGATGCTGGTAAGCACAACTGGTATGCAGGCAGGGGGTACTGGCAAGCACGGCTGGAGTGCCGACAGGGAGGCACTAGCAGATTGGAGCACAGATTGGATAAGGTCCAGTACAAACTGGGACTCAGGAACAGAACCGCAGATGCGGTAGACAAGCAGAGCAGAGCGAGACCGCCGAAGCGGTGAACAAGAGCTGAGCAGGGCGAGGCCGCCGGAGCGGTGAACAAGAGCAGAGCAGGGCGAGACCGCCTGGAGCGGAGAGCAAAGGCAAAGCAGAGCGAGACCGCTTGGAGCGGTAAGCGAAGGCAGAGCAGAGCGAGACCGCCGGAGCGGTGAGCAAGAGCAGAGCGAGACCGCCTGGAGCGGTGAGCAAAGGCAGGGCAGAGCGAGACCGCTTGGAGCGGTGAGCAAAGGCAGAGCAGAGCGAGACCGCCTGGAGCGGTGAGCAAAGGCAGGGCAGAGCGAGACCGCTTGGAGCGGTGAGCAAAGGCAGGGCAGAGAAGACAGGGCTCTGTTCACACGGAACAGACTAGAAGGGAAAGGCAGAACCAGAAACACACAAGGTACTTGCAATTAAGTAGCGAGTGGACTCTAAACTCACAAGCGGGAGTACAGGGACAACGAGTAGGAGTTAGGTATGGGTTCCGACTCTGCAGAAAAAGGGAAGGTACAGACATAGAGAAAAACAGGTAACAGGCTAGGAGAGTATACAGACAAGAACAGACACAGCAGCAAGATACAGGAGCGGGTCTAGGTATGCGGCCCCTAGAAGGCGGAACGAACAGGCTGGGAATACAGTCCCCAGAGTGGCGGAAACAGACAAGAACAGAACAGGACCTGGCACATTCAGAGTCAAGGAGCACACTGAATGATAGCGTTGCTCAGGCACCAGCTTGTAAGAGGAGCTGGTTTAAATATCCAATGACTGACAGCAATAGGCTGAGGACGCATTAGAGGTGTGCCCACAGCAGCTACAAGAAACAGGAAGTGACCGGGCCGCCGCCCTAAGCAGCCAGAACAGAGGCAAGCAGACAGCATGGAAAGAAGCCAGGCTAGCAGACTGGACTGATGATCAAGTTTGCGATCTTGCATAGTGGGAGATGGTGCCCTATGCAAGAACGCCGCCAGGTATGTTACATTGAATTCTGTATAGAACTTTTGACTTTGGTACTTACCAGAAATTATTTCTTGTTTCAAGATTCATTTTATATACAGACGAAGGGGACCGCCATGGGCTCAAATGTGGGCTCCCCATATGAAAATTGCTATATGTCCACCTTTGAGAAACTGATTGTGTATCCAAATCCTCTCTTTCAAAAATATTCGATAGTCTGAAAATGCTATATTAATGACATTTTTTTGCATATGGGGGGTTCACTTCAGTCTTTAAATGAATTATTTTGCATGCTCAACTCCTCTTGGTCTGGCTTGGATTTACTATGTCCAAAGATACTTGCCAGATTAACTTTTTTGATACTATAGAACTCATGCATACTCAAGGTCATTTTACCACATATCTTTATATTAAACCCACTGATCACAATGGTCCACTACACTTTGACAGCCTCAATCCTCTAGCAATGAAACAATCCATGCCTAAGTCCCAATTCCAACGGGTTAAAAGAATTGTGAGTACTCAAGAGATCCGTACCCAACGCTTAGAGCAAATGCATAAAAAAATGAGCGAAATAGGCTATCCCTCTGAGTTATTACAACAGTCTTCCAATTTCATTCCATCTGTTCGTCCCATAATGGCGGATGGCATTCCATTTGTACATACTTATCCTTATGCTTACATGATAATTAAGACCATTCGCAAACATTGGAACATCTTACAATCAGCATATCCGAATGATGAGGAATTCCAACATCCATTTCTTCCCTGTTTTAAACGTGCACCTAATATCAAAGAGTCCCTGGTGCACTCGGATTTTGGTACTTCACGCATTACCACCAGACAGCGGTTTCTGTAGACTCCCAAGACAGGCACATTTCCATGGCTTCAGGGGTGCGGTTACAGAGCAAGAGCTATTAAATGTTATATTAAATCCAGAAAGATAGGCAGTGTTTATAAAAAATATACAAGATGATACAAAATGGGAACAAAACAATACGATATATACATACAATTACATAATATAAAAGGGATAACAAAAGAAATTACTAAACCTGGTCACAGAAACGGCTCAGATTTATGGAGGGAAGAACTCTGGGGAAACCGTGGATCAATCTTACACAGGAAAGTAACTTCCTGGCATTGAACAAGGATCATAATTGGCATTGGCTTTTTATTAACACAAGTTACCCCTCCTATGGTGACCTATAACAATGCTGGACTTCAGAGAACTATGGGATGTGTCTTAGTCTTAAAAAATTATAAGATTCTCAACTTTTACAATATCTTTGCCCCTGAATGTCTCAGGCGGAAGATCTCACTGTCATCTTTTCCATTACAATTTTATCTGTTCATTGACAGTCATCTATCTGGCCAATATCCATTTGGCGACACGTCGGCCATTGCCCAGTGCCACAAAACCATGCTTTGCATTTGCCTATTAATCATATTTCTGAAAATATGACTTACCCATCTATTATATAGACGTAGTTCATAACTCCTCACTTCTTAATTTCTATTATAGTAGACAAAGGGATTTTACATTTTCTTTTATGCTGGGGCTATTATCTCTAAGGGTCATACATTTTACCCTTCTCCTCATTTTTGAGCACTGAAGCAAAGATTGGCCTCACATCTGCTAGCCATTAGGATTTTCCTTAATTACCCGTTTCCAAAGGACGGGGGTAAGTTGCATAGGGGGTCATGTGAAGGTAACTTGTTCAATTGCAAGCCCTTTCTCCCTTTTCTGGAGATGTCTGTAAAGATTTTAACTTTTTCTCTATGACACACAGGATCCATCAAATCACAATAGGTGATGTCACAGCTCACCTCCTCCCTCCTCCTGTACAATGACTGATAACACCTCTATATACATTACTATGCTGTTCTGCAAGATAGAATTACTTTTCAGCTGTTCAGTTTGCATGTCGTAGAAAATAAATTCTGCACATGCCTAGAAGTCTTCTGCAAACTTTACCAAGTGTAACGGGTCTGGGAGGCGGAACCTCTGAGCAACTATACAAGGCGGCGGTCCTTGTAAGGAAGCGGGTGGCTCCCAGGGAAGACGGGCAGGTAGTCACGGCAAGGACAGGGACAGTCTCTGGGTAGAGGGGCAGGTAGTCACAGCAAGTGACAGGGACAGTCTCTGGGTAGAAGGGCAGGTAGTCACGGCAAGTGACAGGGACAGTCTCTGGGTAGACTAGCAGACAGGTAGAAGGTGGATGCTCCCAGGTGAGCGGGCAAGAGTCTCTGGACAGGCAGGTGGTCACAGCAAGTGACGGCAGAGCCTCCAGGTAGGCTAGCAGGCAGGTAGCAGATGAGCGCTCCCAGGTGAGCGGGCAGGAGTCTCTGGAATGGCAGGTGGTCACAGCATGTGACGGCAGAGCCTCCAGGTAGGCTAGCAGGCAGGTAGCAGATGTGTGCTCCCAGGTGAGCGGGCAAGCTGGTCCATAGACAGACTGACAGGTGTCGGAAGGCAGACCGTCGGACCGCAGGCTTGAAAGCAGGTAAGCGGATATCAGGCAGGTATCAAGCAGGAATCTGGCAGGTGACTGGCAGGTAACAGGCAGGAATCTAGCAGGTGACTGGCAGGTAACTGGTAACGGGACCTGAGGGCTGAAGCAGAGTGAAGGCTTTGCAACAACATTGCTCGGGCACCTCCATTTTGGAGGAGGTGCCTTATATATGGAGAGGTCCTCCGGCCATTGGCCGGGGACTCCTTAGGACGGCGCGCGCGGCCCCTTTAAGAGAGGGGGAGCGCGCGCACGCGCCCTAAGCACAGAGGCCGGGAAGGAGCGCGCGCTGCCAGCAGAGCGGGAGGAAGCCGCCGGGCACGGAGCGGAGAGGTGAGGGGAACGGCGTCCCTGCCTAGCAGGGGGCAGGGACGCCGACGCTACACCAAGCAGTTTTTACGTTTAAATTAACCCTTTGCTTGCACAATTACAGAACAGTTTATGTATGCACAGATTAACCCCAGATTACACCTTTTAAAGAGAATTTCTGCGTATTTTACCGGAGTCCTATAATTATTTTCCACGTAGCAACGGCCACCCAGACTGGAAACCCCACAATTCACTCAAATTATTTTGGAAATCTTATTGGAGTGACCCATAGGAGCTGTGCAGTAATTTTGGTACCCAAAAATCAAAATGGCTGAAAAATGGCCCACACAATCTCCCGGCGCTGAAATACAGCAAGTGCAACCTGATTCTGAACATTATGAAGTAGAGCCCACACTTGCAGCAGACCAAATCGCACGACCAATATGCTCTCTCATCAGACGCTAAAAGCCATTGAAAACTACTGTACTACAGAAGATGAGCTCTGCGATAACCTGGAATGTGTATGGGAACAAGTCGCCTCCCTCGTGTCGAGTTTTCAACACTACAAAAGTGATGCAATGCGTTTACAAGACGCTATTAGACTACTGAACACAACTCACGAAAAATACAAGAGACTGTCTGCAAGGTATGCGACCTTTCTAAAACACTCTAATATCGACTAAGCCTTGTCAGAGGTAGGCAAAGCAGAATCAATAGGCAGACGCCATGGTGCAGGGTGTTAAGGATAAAGCAGAACTCCAGATCACTCATTCGCAAGAAACCAGATGGCACAGATCAAATTCATCCAAACATTCTGTTTAGTAATACAGATTGTTTTGCGCAAGAAGTTCAGTCCTGAGTGGCAGAATACTGGAGGCCCGTATAAAAACACACAGCAATCCAAAGTAAGACATTATTACACAAAAAAAGAAGAAGACACAAGCTCAAGCCAAAAAAGCAGTGGCAGATGCAGAAGCCAAGAAAGCATGCACAGAAGCTAAAGCCGAGACAGAGCAGAAGCAGAGACTTGGCAAAGATTCTTCAAACAGAGATGGAAGAAGAAGAAATAAAAAGTAGTTAAACAAGCATTGAGTCAAAGTCTTGATCAAGTTTGCCTACCACCACAGGAAGAAGACGATCCAGTTGATCATACTAGTGACTATGTGCTGAAACAGTCATCTGTAGGGCCCTCTATTTTCTGCACTGTTCAAGCTAACAACGCTAAAACCTTCAAGTCGCCTCTACCTGTGGTACTGGTGTCACCCACAGTACCCACACAAACCCAAAACCAACACCACGATATGCCCTCTCAAGAGCAGTTATTACAGCAAAATGACCACAATGTACTTTCTGGCCTGTTTCCACAGCTTAAGCAGCAGTCATCAGAACCTCCAAAGGCTAAAACCACAGCTCAACCCAGCATCAACATCCGGGAACATCTGACCCCTTCATACCAGACACCTTATATGTCCAAGGGGCACCACAAGTTGACCCGGCAACAAGAAGTGAAAAATCAGAAATATCCGAGTTTGCCAGGTTCATGGTGAGCAGGGAGCTAATCAAGATCAGTTTCTCAAAATCTGACCACCATGCAGAGAACTACAGAGCCTGGAAAGAAACCTTCAAGGCTGCTATTGGCGACCTCAACCAATCTGCGGAGCAGGAGCTCAATCTCATGATCAAATGGTTGGGCCCAGGCTCTACACACTGTATCAAGAGCCTTAGGACTGTCTGTCAGGGATTCACACGATCCCGATTACTCACAGAGACCACCCACTGTGATCTCTTGAGCAAACAGCTCTCTGCTGCCCCCTATCGTCCGAATAATTGCCGAAGATCAATATAGGAGGCTGCAGGTTTTTCTCACTAAGTAGTTGCCAGCAAGCTAGCAGTGAGCATACGGCATACACACCACCTTCCAACGTGGAATATGTGTATATGCCCTCGTACTATCACTGATAGCCTCATGATAACTTGCTTAATATTATTCGCTGCCACCACCGATCAGATTTGAAATACAATATAGGCCTGATTGGCCGCCTGCTTTCTGGTAGCATATTTTTTTTGGGAGGGAACGATTACAGAGCAAAAGAAAACAGGACTATTACATTTTATATTTAATCCAAAAGGGAAGCAGTGTTTATGAAAAAATATACAAAAGGTTTTACAAAAGGAGACATTACAATACAGAATATACAGTTACACAAAATAAAAAGGATTAATAGAAGACTTACTATACAGATCGCAGAGAAAATTAAGTTTTGCTGGAGGGAAGGCGCTCCAATGGACAGTTATCGAAAGGGACCCATGCTACAAAATTTGTAACTTCCGGCAAGGAGTATGGACCCATCTTCAGCTGGGTCGCTTATGTCGAAGAGGGGTAATGGCCCACACATCCCCTGTGATGACATCATGTGGGCGGGGCTCCACCCTTCATGTTTTTATTAAAATATCTAACTTCTGTGATAACTCCCCGCGGGTTGATCGCAGAAGCTCACAAGTGATACCATATTTTCCATTATGAATTTACCTTTCTTTAGAGACCACACATGGCATAGCTGCGGTCTGTTATTTTTCAATTTTGCAATACAGCTCACCGGAAGGGCGTACAGATTCGGAAAATTATTCGTATTGTTCCTTAGTTGACTTTGCCACTAAAAATATGTGTCCCATTATTATCGGAAGTATAAAACTTCTGATATTCCATATTTCGTGACGGTGCAGGCAAAACTGTAGATATCTGCTGAGCAAATGTGTATTCCCTGGGGATGAGAGAGAATTCTTTTGAAGCCAGGAGCTGCATCCTTCTCACTCTGGTGTATATTCATCACAGGCCTTTGGTACTACTGTAAAGGACATATCGATATTCATGCTATAATTACTTTTATAGTCACTTCATTTTTGTTGCTTGCTCCTAAAATCATGTTATTATTACTCCTTGCATAGCATACATTCTTTTATTCTTTTCTCCTGCTTCACATGCAATTTTCTCCCGGGAACCTTTTCTCTCAAGAACATTCTATGAAACACCCTGCTCCTGTTATCTAACTAGTCTGAGCCGGGATGTATAACCTTGTAACTTTCCATAATATGACCATATGTGTATTTCCGTAATAATTGTACTAACATTGGTTCACGCCTGTAGTATGGCTGTAGGTGATTGGCTATTGATATACTCAAAACAATATAAAATGCTAAGTAGAATAAACGGGGGTTAGAGATTCTCCGGATCCTCCCATACAGAGCTCTGTCTCCGTCTGGCTTTCTGTTGAATTGCCCAATCAACCTTGTAACATAATAATTTGACACTAACTTGGTCAACTATGAAGGGTCATTGCTGCCCACCCTCAACACTACAACTACATTGATATGTTAATTAGAATGGACTATTGAGCTTGCCACCTCTGCTGTGTATGGCAATTTGCATAGAGAGATGGTCGATAATGGAGGAGGGAAGAGGGGTTTGGGGGGAGAAAGAAATTCTTAATATTTTGTATGACACGGTTTATGTGAGGCAATCAGGAGCAGGTCTTGCTGCTGCCTGGCAGAGACTTGAACGAACCTTTGGCAGTGCTGAAGTCATAGAAAGTGCCCTATTCAAGAGACTGTGGAACTAGACTGTGTTATCTGGACGCTGCCCATGGAGTGAACCCAATTGTCCCAAAGTTGCCAGACACTTTGCAAGAGAAGTGGGCAGCATGGGTCTCCAGATACAAAAGAGCACATGATGTCACTTTTCCTCCATTTATTCATTTCTGCAGGTTCATCGATGAACAGGCCCAGAGGAGGAGACCCCCAGCCTCGATTTCCTGGAGTTTAACACTGCAGCTTCAGTAGCATCATCATCAAGGTATGGAAGCGTCACACATAAAGAGACTAAGAACAATGTGAGCGTTAGAAAGACTGACCTGCCACCATCTTCAGTACCTACGGGTAAACATTACACTACCTCGTCGGGGGACAAGTCTTTCAATTGTGAATGTCCCATTCATAAAAAAACACTCACTGAACATGTGCAGAGGATTTAGGTCCAAAACCACACAGAAGCGCAAGAACATCCTCAGTGTGCTTGGGTTATCTTTCAGATGCTGCGCCTCCTTTGAACATACAGTGGGGAAAATAAGTATTTGATCCACTGCCGATTTTGCAAGTTTTCCCCCCTAAAGAGAATAGAGAGGTCTGTAATCTTTATCGTAGATACACTTCAACTATGAGAGACAGAATCTAAGAATAAAATCCAGAAAATCCCATTGTATGACTTTTAAATAATTAATTTGCATTTTATTGCATCAAATAAGTATTTGATCACCGACCAACCAGCAAGAATTCTGCCTCTCACAGACCTGTTAGATTTTTTTTTTTTAAGAAGCCTCCTACTCTGCACTCATTACCTGTATTAATTGCATGTGTTTGAACTTGTTACCCATATAAAAAACACCTGTCCACATACTCAATCACTCTCCAACCTCTCCATCATGGTCAAGACCAAAGAGCTGTCTAAGGACACCAGGGACAAAATTGTAGACCTGCACAAGGCTGAGATGGGCTACAGGACAATAGGCAAGAAGCTTGGTGGGAAGGCAACACCTTTGGCACAATTATTAGAAAATGGAAGAAACACAAGATGACTGTTAATCTTCCTCGGTCTGGGGCTGCATGAAAGGTCTCGCCTCGTGGGGGAAGGATGATTCTGAGAAAGGTCAGGATTCAGCCCAGAACTACACGGGAGGACCTGGTCAATGACCTGAAGAGAGCTGGGACCACAATCACAAACATTACCATTAGTAACACACTATGCCGTCATGGATTAAAATCCTGCAGGGCGTGCAAGGTCCCCCTGCTTACACCAGCACATGTCCAGGCCCGTTTGAAGTTCACCAATGACCATGTGGATGATCTAGAGAAGGCATGGGAGAAGATCATGTGTTCAGATGAGACCAATAGATAGAATAGAACTTTTAGGTATCAACTCCACTCGCCATGTTTGGAGGAAGAAGAAGGATGAGTACGACCCCAAGAACACCGTCCCAACTGTGAAATATGGTGGAGGAAACATCATACTTTGGGGGTGCTTTTCTGCTAAGGGGACAGGACGACTGCACCGTATTGAAGGGAGGATGGATGGGGTCATTTATAGCGAGATTTTGGCCAACAACCTCCTTTCATCAGCAAGAGCATTGAAGAAGAGTCGTGACTGGGTCTTCCTGCAAGACAATGAATGGAAACACACAGCCAGGGCAAATAAGGAGTGGCTCAGTAAAAAGCATTTCAAGGTCCTAGAATGGCCAAGACAGTCTCCAAACCTGAACACAATAGAAAATCTTTGGAGGAAGCTGAAACTCAGTGTTGCCCAGTAACAACCCACGAAACCTAAAAGATCTGGAGAAGATCTGTGTGGAGGAGGGGGCCAAAATCCCTGCTGCAGTGTGTGCAAACCTGGTGAAGATCTGTATGGAGGAGGGGGCCAAAATCCCTGCTGCAGTGTGTGCAAATGACGCGCCCCCTGGGCCTGTGCTGTGCAGGGGAATACCCGGAACCGGATCGCTGGGGGTTGTAGTTCTCCGTGGCGGTGACCCGGGTGGTCAAACCAGTGGCAGTCTATTTGTGTTGTAATAAGTGTCCGACTACGCCACCCGTGGATTGCGGTCAGTGGGGACCGCCGCTGCGCTGCAGACCGCTGAGGCTGATGTTATATGCGCAGCCAAGAATGGGATAACTCCCCACGGGAGAAGTATTGCCTCAGGGCAGCTAGAGTAGATGATGGTAGTGATGGTGTGAGCGTCCCAGTACTAATGGTGCTGGTGCGGCGATGAAACACAGAGACGTGTGGTTGCAGTTTCCAATGCTTTACTCACAGTTCTTTACTGGTCCTAGTCACCTCGGTACCGGCGGTGACTGCCCAAGCCGTGCTGCGTCCACCAGGCAAGGGGCTCGACCAACTCCCAGGCAATTCCAGAGCGTGGCACAGGACTCCCTTCCTTTCCTTTCTCTGGCCGTCCCCACCAGTGACCCACCTTTGTCCAGCTTCCTCGGGCCTTCTGTCGGCGAAACCTCTCTCCGGTTTCCCTGACCCTATGTGGTATGCTTTCCTGGTGGATGTAGTGAGGGGTCGCACCAAGATGTGGTAACAACCTCTGGTTTTGGCTGAGGATTAGTCGCCTCCACCAATTTGGGTTCCGGTACCCTGCTCTGCCAACCCTTCACCCTGTATCTCCTGGGCATATGGGGTTCCTTCTGTCCTCGTGTCTCTGGGCCTCTGTGTTCCTGTTCCTTGCTTCCTTTCTTACTGTCCATTCTCCTTTCTCTCTCTCTCAGGCTCCAGCCTCCTGACAAGGCCTGCCTGCGGAGCAGAGCCCATGCAGGGGCTCTGCTTTCTGTCTTCTCCTCTCACTCTTAGCTTCTTCTCTGCACTGCACTGACTACTGTCCTAAGATGGTGCCCACCTTATATACCTCCTTCTCACACCCCAGCCCAGGTGACTTGCAACCAATGGGCTCCTACGTATGCCCAGAGACCCACCCCTATCTGCTCCTACACCACTGGGTTTTCCTCCCCCTCCCCACTCCAGCCAGGAACAGAAGCTGTCGTGCCTGCACTTCTGTCTTGTGGGAGCACCGTTGAGCTGTCCCTCGGAAATGGGGTGTGTGTGGTGCATGCAGCTTACTGAGTCCTGGTCCACACTCCATCCTTACCCGGGAGTGGAATACCACACCTCTGGTTTGAGGTGCAATACCCCTGTCGCGGCCGAACCCTCGGGGTGCTACACAAACCTGGTGAAGATCTGTATGGAGGAGGGGGCCAAAATCCCTGCTGCAGTGTGTGCAAACCTGGTCAAGAGCTACAGGAAACGTCTGATCTCTGTAATTGTAACAAAGGTTTCTGCAACAAATATTAAGTTCTGCTTTTCTGTTTTATCAAATACTTATTTCATGCAATAAAATGTAAATTCATTATGTAAAAATCATTTTTTTTTATTTATTTATTTTTTTAAGATTCTGTCTCTCACAGGGGAAGTGACCTATGATAAAAATTACAGATCTCTTCGTTCTGTGTAGGGGGGAAAACTGCAAAATCAGCAGTGTATCAAATACTTATTTTCCTCACTGTATGGCCAAGGACTGTAAATCTGCCAAAAGTGTGAGAACTGTGGTAGCGACAGACACGCCTCAGCTATGCATCCAACCCCAACTACCATTGACTCATGGACCACAGTCACCACTAGTCCCGCCATGGCGGGAAGCCACAGAATCAAGCAAACTCTACCACAGCTGTTTCTTGCTCATGCTTGGAGGTATGTGGGTCGGGTCAGAGTGTCAACCTGAAAATGTATGCCATCATTGATGATCAGAGCAACCCGTACTTAGCTGGATCTAAGTTCTTTGAAGCCTTTGGAATCAAGAGACCAGCAAAACCCTACACTCTGAACACTTGCTCGGGTCGCATAGAGACTAGTGGCAGAAGGATTCATCACTTCTATCAATGGAGACAAGGAAATACCAACGCTGATCAAATGTGATCAAATATTCAAAAACAGGGATGAGATCCCTCTCCCGGAAGCTGCATTTCACCAACCATACTTAGGGCACCCAGCCAGCGTTATCCCACCTATGGATATGGGGCAGAAATTCTACTCCTGATTGACAGAACAATATAAGGGTACACAAGGTGCGTCAACAGTGTATTGGTTCTGACTACGCCCCCATACACTCATAGACTGGACTTGGGATGGGCAGTCATAGGAAATGTATACTTGGATTGACCAAGAGTTGACTCCTCTAAGACTTGCGTGCATGGGGACGAACGCACAACTTACTGCAAGCCGTGCCCTTATCACTACGAGGTGAAAGAGAAGTCTCCAGACCTCATACAGCTGCCTGACGCCATTCCTTCCCCCTACGCTGTCGACTTGGGAAGATCAGTGTTTCATACAACTAAAAATGACAATAAAGTAGCCTTGTCAGTAGAAGATAGAGAATTTGTCAAGATAATGGATAGTGAAACCAAACACTGGGTTACTCCCTCACCCTTCCGAGGTACCAGGGTAAGGCTCCCAAACAATTGAGAACAAGCTTTGTCCAGATTCAACTCTCTTCAGCGTACACCAAGTAGCAAGCGCTGTAAGTGGAGCCAGTCGAGCACACACATGCTGGACAGCATTGTTGGATTGATGAGTTCCAGATCTGTCAGTTCCCATCGACTGAAAGCCCGAAAATATAGTTCAAAGGCTCTGAGCTCGGAGATAGACAAAAGTTTGGAGCAAAGCAACAAGCAAGAAATGAGGCTCAGATTGCAAAGAAAGGCAAAACCAGATGTCATAAAGCCGCATCAGCACCATCACTGGGTCTCAAGCCTGAGACCATTTGGATCACCAGCGACCTCATTCGGGACCTAATCGTGCCCTCCGAGGACCCATCCAGCCTGTCCCTGATCATGACAAAACAGGACCGGGTGCGAGTCCTGACCAAGGCAAATCGGGAGAAGGCAATACAGGCTATGAAAGAAGAAAAAGAGGTAGCCATTGACGCGGCTAATGATCGTAAGAACTTCATTAAACAAAAGGAGATGCTCCGCAAGAAGAACAAGAAGCTGAGCGAGCTGGAGGAGGAGGCTCCGCAGATGGCATAATATGGAATATGTACCAATGACAAAGTTAGAGGGAGGTGATTACAGAGAACTAGGAGAGTAGCTGAAGGCCAGGACCTCCAAGATGGTGTTATCAGAAATACTGCCGATGCCACGAGCGTCACTAGATAGACAGCGGGAGCTTAGGGAGATAAATAAATGGTGCAGAAATTAGTGCAGCAAGGAAGGGTTTGGGTTCATGGAGAACTGGGCCGACTTCGCTGTTGGCTACAGGCTCTATGGTAGGGCCGGGCTGCATCTCAATGGGGAGGGTGCAGCTGTGCTGGGGGAAAAAATAGTCAAACGGATGGAGGAGCTTTTAAAACTAGGATCTGGGGGGAGGGATGGTATTAGTGCTAATAAGGGGATGGAAAGAGTAGACAGAGAGAGTGGGACAGCAGGGGTTATAGGGGATCTGGGGGGAGTTGGGATACGCAAGGAAAGTAGGGAGCTGAGTAGGAGTAACAAATGTGCTAATGGTATTAAATGTCTGCTGGCAAATGCAAGAAGTCTCACAAACAAAATGGCTGAACTGGAGACTCTTAGGTCGGTTGGATGGATGAAATGCCTTGGCTGGGTGACAAACATGGAAGGCTATACTACATTTAGAAAGGACAGCAAAGACAAAAAAGTGGAGGGGTGTGTATTTTCATAAGATCCAACTTAAGAACTGTGCTTAATGACAACATTGGGGGGCACTGAGGCAATGTAGAGTCAGTCTGGGTAAATGTACATGGGGATGCAATAATGGAAAGATGCTAATTGGAGTTTGTTACAAGCCTCCTAATGTAGCTGAACTGGTAGAGGACGAAATGCTGCAACAAATTAAAAATGCAGCAAATAATAATAGGGTCCTTATTATGGGGATTTTAACTCTCCAGATATTCAATGGGACATAGAATCTTCCAGTTGTGCTAAAAGCTGCAAGTTCTTATCCACAGTTCAGGACAATGACCTCTCTCAGCTGTAGATGAACCAACAAGGGGAGGTAATCTGCTGGATCTGGTAATCTGCTGGATCTGGTCCTGTCACATAGACCAGATACAATCTCAGATCTACAGGTCTGGGAGCATTTGGGAAACAGCGACCATAATATGGAAAGTTTCAAAGCAATATTCAATAAAACATTTAAAAAAGGAAACGCAAAAACCTGGAACTTTAGGAAAGCTGATTTCAACAAATTAAGGGAAGAGCTTAATCATGTAGACTTGGACCATGTCATGGTAACTGGGGACCGAAAGTAAATGGGGCATGGTTAATGAAATACTACTAGAATCCTGTAATAAAATGTCCAGAAATAAAAAAGAAACCATTATGGATAAATAAGACAGTACAAAGTTTAACAAGACAAACACAAACGGCATTCAAAATCTTGAAGGCAGAGAATACAGAGATAGCATTTCAGGAGTATAAAGCCCTAAATAAGAAATGTAAAAAAGAAATCAAGCTGCAAAGTTATCTACAGAGAAACAAAATCGCCAGTGACATTAAAATAAATGCCCAAAAATTTATAAATACATCAATGCCAAAAAGAAAAAAAACAGAAGGCATCAACCCCTTAAAAGATGATAATAACCAGATATTTATAGAGGACAAAGAAAAGGCTGAGATATTAACACAGGCATTTTTCATCCATGTTCACCAACGAACCATCTGTTCCAGGGATCTTTCAGCAGGGCAAAAAAATCAAAGTTCACCACCTTAAAGAACTAGTTAAACACTAAAAAGAAGTACGCCTGCGTCAGAGCAAATTAAACGTTGTCAAATCCCCCGGCCCAGATGGCATTCATCCACGGATACTGAGGGAATTGAGCTCAATAATTGACAAACCGCTGTATATCATTCTTAAAACTCTCTGGTAACAGGGGTTGTGCCACAGGATTGGAGGAGGCCGATGTGGTACCGATATTTAAGAAAGGTAAGAAGGTGGATCCAAGTAACTACCGTCCAGTAAGTCTGACATCACAAGTGTCCAAAGTTTTTGAGGGCATCATAAGAGACGACCTGCAAAGTTATATCGCAGACAATAATATAATAAATGATAATCAGTGCGGATTCATGAAGGATCGGTCGTGTCTGACAACATGTTGGCTTCTATGAGGAGGTGAGAGCAGATCTGGATGGTGGATGCAGCTGATGTGATTTATCTGGACTTTGACACTGTACCACATAACAGCCTTATACTGAAGCTCCAGGAGTCGGGACTGGGGGAACTATATGCAGATGGGTGAGGAACGGGCTAAATGACAGGAAACAAAGAGTCGTCATCAATGGTACGTTCTCTAAATGGGACATAGTCAGCAGTGGGAACAGCAGGGATCTGTACCGGGAGCAGTGGGGTCCGCAGGGATCTGTACCAGGAGCAGTGGGAACATCAGTGATCTGTACCGGGAGCAGTGGGGGCCGCAGGGATCTGTACCGGGAGCAGTGGGGACCGCAGGGATCTGTACCGGGAGCAGTGGGGACCGCAGGGATCTGTACCGGGAGCAGTGGGGGCCGCAGAGATCTGTACCGGGAGCAGTGGGATCAGCAGGGATCTGTACCAGGAGCAGTGGGGTCTGCAGGGATCTGTACCGGGAGCAGTGGGAACAGCAGGGATCTGTACTGGGAGCAGTGGGAACAGCAGGGATCTGTACTGGGAGCAGTGGGGTCCGCAGGGATCTGTACCGGGAGCAGTGGGGACCGCAGGGATCTGTACCGGGAGCAGTGGGGTCTGCAGGGATCTGTACCGGGAGCAGTGGGGACCGCAGGGATCTGTACCGGGAGCAGTGGGGACCGCAGGGATCTGTACCGGGAGCAGTGGGGGCCACAGGGATCTGTACCGGGAGCAGTGGGGGCCGCAGAGATCTGTACCGGGAGCAGTGGGAACAGCAGGGATCTGTACCGGGAGCAGTGGGAACAGCAGGGATCTGTACCGGGAGCAGTGGGAACAGCAGGGATCTGTACCGGGAGCAGTGGGGACCGCAGGGATCTGTACCGGGAGCAGTGGGGACCGCAGGGATCTGTACTGGGAGCAGTGGGGACCACAGGGATCTGTACTGGGAGCAGTGGGGACCGCAGGGATCTGTACCGGGAGCAGTGGGGACCGCAGGGATCTGTACTGGGAGCAGTGGGGACCGCAGGGATCTGTACCGGGAGCAGTGGGGACCGCAGGGATCTGTCCCGTGAGCAGTGGTGAGCGCAGGGATCTGTACCGGGAGCAGTGGGGAGCGCAGGGATCTGTACTGGGAGCAGTGGGGTCTGCAGGGATCTGTACCGGGAGCAGTGGGAACAGCAGGGATCTGTACCGGGAGCAGTGGGGGCCGCAGGGATCTGTACCGGGAGCAGTGGGGACCACAGGGATCTGTACCGGGAGCAGTGCGGATCGCAGGGATCTGTACCGGGAGCAGTGTGTAACATACCTGGCGGCGTCCTTGCATAGTGGTCCATCTCCCACTGTGCAAGAGCGCGCACTTGATCTCCTGTCCAGAATGTCTCTCTGGCTTCCCTCCATGCTGTCTGTTTGTGTCTGTTTCTGCTGCTTAAGGGCGGCGCCCGATCACTTCCTGCTTTTTGTACCTGCTGTGGGTCACACCCCTTGTGCGTCCTCAGCCTATTGCTGTCTGTCACCTGGTATATAGCTCAGCTGCTCCCATCTATTCCTGCCTGAGCATTGTGTTTCATTCAGTGTGTGCTTGCACTCTGAAGGTGCCAGGTCCCGTTCTGTGTTCTCTTGTCTGCCTTTCCTGGAGGCTGTATTTCCAGGCCTGTCTGAACACGCTCCTAGCCTGTTCCTCCCGCCTTCTAGGGGCCGATTACCTAGACCCGCTCCTGTATCTTGTCTGTCCTGTCTGAACACGCTCCTTGCCTGTTCCTCCCGCCTTCTAGGGGCCGATTACCTAGACCCGCTCCTGTATCTTGTCTGTCCTGTCTGAACACGCTCCTTGCCTGTTCGTCCCGCCTCTCTGGGGGCCGTATTCCCAGACCCGCTCCTGTATCCCTCTGCAGTGTCGGTCTCCTCCGTACACTCAGTTCCAGTCTGAACTCTCTCCTATCCTTTACCTGTTTTGCCTCTATGTCCGATGTCCGTTCCCTTCCTTTTTCTGCAGAGTCTGAACTCGTACCTAACTCCTGCTTGTTGTCTCTGTACTCCCGTTTGTGAGTTTGTGGTCCACTCGCTACTTCACTGCAAGTACCCTGTTGGTATCTGGCTCTGCCTTTCTCTTCCTGTCTGTTCCGTGTGAACAGAGCCCTGTCCCCCCTGCTCTGCCTTGCTCACCGCTCTGGCGGTTCTAGCCTGCTCTGACTCCTTTGCCCACTGCTCCGGCGGTTCTAGCCTGCCCTGCTTCTGCCCACTGCTCCGGCAGTCCTGTCCTGCCCTGCTTCTGCCCGCTGCTCCGGCAGTCCTGTCCTGCCCTGCTTCTGCCCGCTGCTCCAGCAGTCCTGTCCTGCCCTGCTTCTGCCCGCTGCTCCGGCAGTCCTGTCCTGCCCTGCTTCTGCCCGCTGCTCCGGCAGTCCTGTCCTGCCCTGCTTCTGCCCGCTGCTCCGGCAGTCCTGTCCTGCCCTGCTTCTGCCCGCTGCTCCGGCAGTCCTGTCCTGCCCTGCTTCTGCCCGCTGCTCCGGCAGTCCTGTCCTGCCCTGCTTCTGCCCGCTGCTCCGGCAGTCCTGTCCTGCCCTGCTTGTGCTCGCTGCTCCTGCAGCCCCGTCCTGCTCTGTTCTTGCCCACCGCTTCGGGCGTTCCCTCTCTGCTGTGGTTGTCTACCGCATCTGCGGTTCTGTGACCCAGTCTGTACTGGGTCTTAACCTTTCTGTGCTCCAGCCCGTCCTTTCGGCCAGTACCTCCCTGCCTGCATACTCGCCTGTATCCACCCATCTGCATACCTGCCGTGTTTGCTTATATCCACCAGTCTGTGCCAGCCTAACCTGCCTGTTCCTGAGTCCCAGTGTGTACTGGGTCCTATCCCGCCTGTGTTCCTACCTGCTAGTGCCTCCCTGTCTGCACTCTAGCTGTGCTTGCCTGTACCCCTCTACCTGTATTGTTCCTGAGTCCCAGTGTGTACTGGGTCCTATCCCGCCTGTGTTCCTACCTGCTAGTGCCTCCCTGTCTGCACTCTAGCTGCGCTTGCCTTTACCCGCCTGCCTGCATACCAGTCGTGCCTGCCTATACCCTCCAGTCTGTGCGCCAGCCTAACCAGCCTGATCCAGTAATCCCTGTGTGGGTCAACCCCCGTGTCCGGAGTTTGACCTGGAGTAGCACCTGGTTCCTCTGCCCGGTTTCTCCCTGGTGCACTGGCGTCGTATGCCGTCGTGCCTTCTTGGTCGGATCGGCCAGATACTTAGTCACGCCCCTCCAGGCACTCTCCGGTTCATGGTCAAGTGGAATCACTACAATCACACGCACACGCCGCTCAGCCCGGGCGTGTGCATAACAGCATGCTCAGGCCATGGTTCCCGTTGAGCCCCACGGCCTTCGCTCTCTGAGAAGTTTTCCAGCGAATACATGCATTAAAATAAATAAATAAATATTTTTTTTTTCCTTTAGCTGAGTTCCAGGCGAATTACGCACCCGTCCAGATGGATCTATCTGCTCTCGTTCCCGCGGATCCGCTACGTTATTATGGGGATCCTAGACAAAGTCGTGCATTTGTGGAGCAATGCATGCTACACTTCAAGTTCTACCCTCTATGTTTTCCCACCGATCGGGTTAAGGTGGCATTCATTATGTCTTACCTGGCGGGTGATGCCTTGGAATGGATCAACCCCCTATATGAAACACAGGATCCGATCCTCCTGGACCTAATGGCCTTCCTGGTGGCCTTTCTAATGGTCTTCGATGATCCTAACCCGGAGGCTCCTGCTGAAGCTTCACTTCCCAATATCCCGGAGCAGCCCCAATGGGTAATGTGTGTGGGTAGCGCAATAGTCCTCCAGCCCAATGAGACTACTGCCCACCCAGAATCCTCACAGGGTGACTACGCTTTCCGGAATACTTCTCCCAACCTCAAGAGGCAGTCCAGACGTGCTAGACGTAGAGGCAAGCCGTCACGCCAGGGTCTGTCCTCCCTGAGACCTCCTGACCCCAACCTTGAAGTCCCTACTGAAGCTTCATCTCCCTGTATCCCGGAGAAGCCCCAACGGGTAATGTGCGTGGGTAGTGCACCAGTTCTCCTGCCCGAAGAGACTTCTGCCCATCCAGACTCCACACAGGAGAACTTCCTGCACCCGGCATCAGATGCTTCACCCACTTTAACCGGTGTGCATGTCCAAGGATGCTCCAAAGCTGTGGTTACCTCAGAGTCTGTGCACCTCTACTACCTGGCGGAGGACCCCCTGTTGCCTCCTGAATCCTCCGGGATACCACTCGATGACAAATGGAGAGAGAATTCTCTACACCCGGTACTCGATACTTTGTCCGCTTCGTCCTGTGAGCCTGACAATGGGTACCCCAAAGTGGTAGTTACCTCCGAGTCTCTACACCCCTCCGACCAGGCGGAGGACCTCCAGTTGTCTCCTGAACCCTTCGGGGTGCTACCTGGTAGCGAAAGGACAGAGACTCTCCTATACTCTGTACCTGATACCTCGCTCGCTTCGTCCAGTGAGTCCAACCTAGTGTACTCTGAAGCAGTGGTTACTCCCGAGTCTCTACACTCCTCTGACCAGGCGGAGGACCTCCAGTTGTCTCCAGAACCCTTCGGGGTGCCACCTGGTGGTAAATGGACAGAGACTTTCCTATATCCTGGATCTGATACCTCGCTTGCTTCGTCCAGTGAGTCCGACCTAGTGTACTCTGAAGCAGAGGTTACCCGTGAGTCTCTACACCCCTCTGACCAGGCGGAGGACCGCCAGTTGTCTCCAGAACCCTTCGGGGTGCCACCTGGTGGAGAATGGACAGAGACTTTCCTATACTCGGTACCCGATACCTCGCCTGCTTCGTCCAGTGAGTCCGACCTAGTGTACTCTGAAGCAGATGTTTTCTCTGAGCCTCTGCACTCTTCTGACCCGGCGGAGGACCTCCAGTTGTTTCCTGAATCCTCCGGGGTACCACCAGAAAACAAAGAGACAGTGACTTTTCCTCATTATGTACCTGATAACCCGTCTATTTCTTCCTGTGAGCTTGACAAGATGTACCTCGAAGCAGAGATTACCCCCAAGTCTCTGTCCCCCTCCAACCCGGTGGAGGACTTCCAGTTGTCTCCTGTACCCTCTGGGGTGCCACCTGAAAATATGTGGAGAGAGACTTCCTTGTGTGCTGTTCCTGGTACTCCACCCGTTTCGTCTGTTGCTAAGGGTGGCTGGATGGGAGGTAGCATCCTAGCTACCCAGAGGAGACCAGTTTTTCCGGTGGACAGGGGAAGTGATCTCTTCGAAGTGAAGAATTGGCCCTCGAATTCCCTGCGGAAGATTCTGGCAGGCCTGAAGAAGAGGGGGCGTAAGGGGGGGGTACTGTAACATACCTGGCGGCGTCCTTGCATAGTGGTCCATCTCCCACTGTGCAAGAGCGCGCACTTGATCTCCTGTCCAGAATGTCTCTCTGGCTTCCCTCCATGCTGTCTGTTTGTGTCTGTTTCTGCTGCTTAAGGGCGGCGCCCGATCACTTCCTGCTTTTTGTACCTGCTGTGGGTCACACCCCTTGTGCGTCCTCAGCCTATTGCTGTCTGTCACCTGGTATATAGCTCAGCTGCTCCCATCTATCCCTGCCTGAGCATAGTGTTTCATTCAGTGTGTGCTTGCACTCTGAAGGTGCCAGGTCCCGTTCTGTGTTCTCTTGTCTGCCTTTCCTGGAGGCTGTATTTCCAGGCCTGTCTGAACACGCTCCTAGCCTGTTCCTCCCGCCTTCTAGGGGCCGATTACCTAGACCCGCTCCTGTATCTTGTCTGTCCTGTCTGAACACGCTCCTTGCCTGTTCCTCCCGCCTTCTAGGGGCCGATTACCTAGACCCGCTCCTGTATCTTGTCTGTCCTGTCTGAACACGCTCCTTGCCTGTTCGTCCCGCCTCTCTGGGGGCCGTATTCCCAGACCCGCTCCTGTATCCCTCTGCAGTGTCGGTCTCCTCCGTACACTCAGTTCCAGTCTGAACTCTCTCCTATCCTTTACCTGTTTTGCCTCTATGTCCGATGTCCGTTCCCTTCCTTTTTCTGCAGAGTCTGAACTCGTACCTAACTCCTGCTTGTTGTCTCTGTACTCCCGTTTGTGAGTTTGTGGTCCACTCGCTACTTCACTGCAAGTACCCTGTTGGTATCTGGCTCTGCCTTTCTCTTCCTGTCTGTTCCGTGTGAACAGAGCCCTGTCCCCCCTGCTCTGCCTTGCTCACCGCTCTGGCGGTTCTAGCCTGCTCTGACTCCTTTGCCCACTGCTCCGGCGGTTCTAGCCTGCCCTGCTTCTGCCCACTGCTCCGGCAGTCCTGTCCTGCCCTGCTTCTGCCCGCTGCTCCGGCAGTCCTATCCTGCCCTGCTTCTGCCCGCTGCTCCGGCAGTCCTGTCCTGCCCTGCTTCTGCCCGCTGCTCCGGCAGTCCTGTCCTGCCCTGCTTCTGCCCGCTGCTCCGGCAGTTCTGTCCTGCCCTGCTTCTGCCCGCTGCTCCGGCAGTCCTGTCCTGCCCTGCTTCTGCCCGCTGCTCCGGCAGTCCTGTCCTGCCCTGCTTCTGCCCGCTGCTCCGGCAGTCCTGTCCTGCCCTGCTTCTGCCCGCTGCTCCGGCAGTCCTGTCCTGCCCTGCTTCTGCCCGCTGCTCCGGCAGTCCTGTCCTGCCCTGCTTGTGCTCGCTGCTCCTGCAGCCCCGTCCTGCTCTGTTCTTGCCCACCGCTTCGGGCGTTCCCTCTCTGCTGTGGTTGTCTACCGCATCTGCGGTTCTGTGACCCAGTCTGTACTGGGTCTTAACCTTTCTGTGCTCCAGCCCGTCCTTTCGGCCAGTACCTCCCTGCCTGCATACTCGCCTGTATCCACCCATCTGCATACCTGCCGTGTTTGCTTATATCCACCAGTCTGTGCCAGCCTAACCTGCCTGTTCCTGAGTCCCAGTGTGTACTGGGTCCTATCCCGCCTGTGTTCCTACCTGCTAGTGCCTCCCTGTCTGCACTCTAGCTGTGCTTGCCTGTACCCCTCTACCTGTATTGTTCCTGAGTCCCAGTGTGTACTGGGTCCTATCCCGCCTGTGTTCCTACCTGCTAGTGCCTCCCTGTCTGCACTCTAGCTGCGCTTGCCTTTACCCGCCTGCCTGCATACCAGTCGTGCCTGCCTATACCCTCCAGTCTGTGCGCCAGCCTAACCAGCCTGATCCAGTAATCCCTGTGTGGGTCAACCCCTGTGTCCGGAGTTTGACCTGGAGTAGCACCTGGTTCCTCTGCCCAGTTTCTCCCTGGTGCACTGGCGTCGTATGCCGTCGTGCCATCTTGGTCGGATCGGCCAGATACTTAGTCACGCCCCTCCAGGCACTCTCCGGTTCATGGTCAAGTGGAATCACTACAATCACACGCACACGCCGCTCAGCCCGGGCGTGTGCATAACACAGTGGTGACCGCAGGGATCTGTACCGGGAACAGTGGGGACCGCAGGGATCTGTACCGGGAGCAGTGGGGACCACAGGGATCTGTACTGGGAGCAGTGGGGACCCCAGGGATCTGTACCGAGAGCAGTGCGGATCGCAGGGATCTGTACCGGGAGCAGTGCGGACCGCAGGGATCTGTACCGGGAGCAGTGGGAACCGCAGGGATCTGTACCGGAAGCAGTGGGGACCGCAGGGATCTGTACCGGGAGCAGTGGGGACCGCAGGGATCTGTCCCGGGAGCAGTGGTGACTGCAGGGATCTGTACCGGGAACAGTGGGGGCCGCAGGGATCTGCGCTAGGACTGATTCTTTCTAACCTGTTTATTAATGACCTGGGGGATGGGATTGAGAGTAAAGTCTCAGTCTTTGCTAAAGGATATTACAATCTGATCTTGACATTCCGATATTACAGAACGATCTGGATAAGAGACTGAATGGGAAACACTCGGCAGATGAGGTGTAATGTAGATAAATGTAGAGTAATGCACCGAATACGGAGGAATCCTATTGCTGCGTATACATTAGATGGGAGAATACTCGGGACTACAGAGCAGGAGAAGGACGGGGAATTCTGGTGACAAGTAACTGAGCAGCAGCAGCTCAATGTCAGGCAGCAGCCGCAAAAGCAAACAAGATTTTAGGATGTATAAAAAGAGAGGGAAAAACCACTTTATAAATCACTGGTGAGGCCACATCTGGAATATGGGAAAAAGGATATTCAGAAGTTACAGGCAGTTCAAAGGCGGCAACTAGATTATTACACGAGACGGAGGCCTCCCCTACATTACACAGGATGGAGGCCTCTCCTATATTACACGGGATGGAGGCCTCTCCTATACTACACGGGATGGAGACCTCTCCTATATTACATGGGATGGAGGCCTCTCCTATATTACACGGGATGGAGGCCTATCCTATATTACACGGGATGGAGGCCTCTCCTATATTACACGGGATGGAGGCCTCTCCTATATTACACGGGGTGTAGGCCTCTCCTATATTACACGGGATGGAGGCCACTCCTATATTACACAGGATGGAGGCCTCTCCTATATTACACGGAGTGGAGGCCTCTCCTATATTACACGGGACAGAGGCCTCTCCGATATTACACGGGGCGGAGGCCTCTCCTATATTACACGGGACGGAGACCTCTCCTATATTACACGGGACAGAGGCCTCTCCTATATTACACGGGACGGAGGCCTCTCCTATATTACACGGGACGGAGGCCTCTCCTATATTACACGGGATGGAGGCCTCTCCTCTATTACACGGGGTGGAGGCCTCTCCTATATTACACCGGATGGAGGCCTCTCCTATATTACACGGGATGGAGGCCTCTCCTCTATTACAAGGGGTGGAGGCCTCTCCTATATTACACGGGACAGAGGCCTCTCCTATATTACACGGGATGGAGGCCTCTCCTATATTACACGGGACAGAGGCCTCTCCTATATTACACGGGACGGAGGCCTCTCCTATATTACACGGGATGGAGGCCTCTCCTAAATTACACGGGGTGGAGGCCTCTCCTATATTACACGGGACAGAGGCCTCTCCTATATTACACGGGATGGAGGCCTCTCCTATATTACACGGGACAGAGGCCTCTCCTATATTACACGGGACGGAGGCCTCTCCTATATTACACGGGATGGAGGCCTCTCCTATATTACACGGAGTGGAGGCCTCTCCTAAATTACACGGGGTGGAGGCCTCTCCTATATTACACGGAGTGGAGGCCTCTCCTATATTACACGGGACAGAGGCCTCTCCTATATTACACGGGATGGAGGCCTCTCCTATATTACATGGGACAGAGGCCTCTCCTATATTACACGGGATGGAGGCCTCTCCTATATTACACGGGACGGAGGCCTCTCCTATATTACACGGGATGGAGGCCTCTCCTCTATTACACGGGATGGAGGCCTCTCCTCTATTACACGGGGTGGAGGCCTCTCCTATATTACACCGGATGGAGGCCTCTCCTATATTACACGGGACGGAGGCCTCTCCTATACTACACGGGACGGAGGCCTCTCCTACATTACACGGGGCGGAGGCCTCTCCTATATTACACTGGATGGAGGCCTCTCCTCTATTACACGGGGTGGAGGCCTCTCCTATATTACACGGGACAGAGGCCTCTCCTATATTACACGGGATGAAGGCCTCTCCTATATTACACAGGACAGAGGCCTCTCCTATATTACACGGGATGGAGGCCTCTCCTATATTACACGGGATGGAGGCCTCTCCTATATTACACGGGATGGAGGCCTCTCCTATATTACACGGAGTGGAGGCCTCTCCTATATTACACGGGGTGGAGGCCTCTCCTATATTACACGGAGTGGAGGCCTCTCCTATATTACACGGGATGGAGGCCTCAGAGGAGATCTCATTTACATGTATAATATATGTGGGGTCAGTACAGAGGACGGCACAGGACTTATTCCTTCCATAGTCCACACTAAGGACCAGGGGGCTCATTACAGGGGAAGAAAAGGGATTCCGGGAGATAAAAAGGAAAGGATTCTCTACAGTCAGAGCAGAGACTGCGGAATACCGACCACAAGAGGTAGAGATGGCCGACACTATAACAGCTTTATACAGGGCCGACACTATAACAGCTTTATACAGGGGCCGACACTATAACAGCTTTATACAGGAGCCGACACTATAACAGCTTTATACAGGAGACGACACTATAACAGCTTTATACAGGGGCCGACACTATAACGGCTTTATACAGGAGCCGACACTATAACAGCTTTATACAGGGGCCGACACTATAACAGCTTTATACAGGGGCCGACACTATAACAGCTTTATACAGGGCCGACACTATAACAGCTTTATACAGGGGCCGACACTATAACAGCTTTATACAGGGGCGACACTATAACGGCTTTATACAGGAGCCGACACTATAACGGCTTTATACAGGGGCCGACACTATAACAGCTGTATACAGGAGCCGACACTATAACAGCTTTATACAGGGGCCGACACTATAACAGCTTTATACAGGAGCCGACACTATAACAGCTTTATACAGGGGCCGACACTATAACAGCTTTATACAGGGGCGACACTATAACGGCTTTATACAGGAGCCGACACTATAACAGCTTTATACAGGGGCGACACTATAACGGCTTTATACAGGAGCCGACACTATAACGGCTTTATACAGGGGCCGACACTATAACAGCTTTATACAGGGGCCGACACTATAACAGCTTTATACAGGAGCCGACACTATAACGGCTTTATACAGGGGCCGACACTATAACAGCTTTATACAGGAGCCGACACTATAACGGCTTTATACAGGGGCCGACACTATAACAGCTGTATACAGGAGCCGACACTATAACAGCTTTATACAGGGCCGACACTATAACAGCTTTATACAGGGGCCGACACTATAACAGCTTTATACAGGGGCGACACTATAACGGCTTTATACAGGAGCCGACACTATAACGGCTTTATACAGGGGCCGACACTATAACAGCTGTATACAGGAGCCGACACTATAACAGCTTTATACAGGGGCCGACACTATAACAGCTTTATACAGGAGCCGACACTATAACAGCTTTATACAGGGGCCGACACTATAACAGCTTTATACAGGGGCCGACACTATAACAGCTTTATACAGGGGCCGACACTATAACAGCTTTATACAGGGGCCGACACTATAACGGCTTTATACAGGAGCCGACACTATAACGGCTTTATACAGGAGCCGACACTATAACAGCTGTATACAGGAGCCGACACTATAACAGCTTTATACAGGGGCCGACACTATAACAGCTTTATACAGGAGCCGACACTATAACAGCTTTATACAGGGGCCGACACTATAACAGCTTTATACAGGGGCCGACACTATAACAGCTTTATACAGGGGCCGACACTATAACGGCTTTATACAGGAGCCGACACTATAACAGCTTTATACAGGGGCCGACACTATAACAGCTTTATACAGGAGCCGACACTATAACGGCTTTATACAGGGGCCGACACTATAACGGCTTTATACAGGAGCCGACACTATAACAGCTTTATACAGGGGCCGACACTATAACGGCTTTATACAGGAGCCGACACTATAACAGCTTTATACAGGAGCCGACACTATAACGGCTTTATACAGGGGCCGACACTATAACAGCTTTATACAGGGGCGACACTATAACGGCTTTATACAGGAGCCGACACTATAACAGCTTTATACAGGGGCCGACACTATAACAGCTTTATACAGGGGCCGACACTATAACGGCTTTATACAGGGGCCGACACTATAACGGCTTTATACAGGGGCCGACACTATAACAGCTTTATACAGGGGCCGACACTATAACAGCTTTATACAGGAGCCGACACTATAACGGCTTTATACAGGGGCCGACACTATAACGGCTTTATACAGGGGCCGACACTATAACGGCTTTATACAGGGGCCGACACTATAACAGCTTTATACAGGGGCGACACTATAACGGCTTTATACAGGAGCCGACACTATAACAGCTTTATACAGGGGCCGACACTATAACAGCTTTATACAGGAGCCGACACTATAACAGCTTTATACAGGAGCCGACACTATAACAGCTTTATACAGGAGCTGACACTATAACGGCTTTATACAGGGCCGACACTATAACAGCTTTATACAGGGGCCGACACTATAACAGCTTTATACAGGAGCCGACACTATAACGGCTTTATACAGGAGCCGACACTATAACAGCTTTATACAGGGGCCGACACTATAACGGCTTTATACAGGAGCCGACACTATAACGGCTTTATACAGGGGCCGACACTATAACGGCTTTATACAGGGGCCGACACTATAACGGCTTTATACAGGGGCCGACACTATAACAGCTTTATACAGGGGCGACACTATAACGGCTTTATACAGGAGCCGACACTATAACAGCTTTATACAGGGGCCGACACTATAACAGCTTTATACAGGAGCCGACACTATAACGGCTTTATACAGGGGCCGACACTATAACAGCTTTATACAGGGGCCGACACTATAACAGCTTTATACAGGAGCCGACACTATAACAGCTTTATACAGGGGCCGACACTATAACGGCTTTATACAGGGGCCGACACTATAACGGCTTTATACAGGGGCCGACACTATAACGGCTTTATACAGGGGCCGACACTATAACGGCTTTATACAGGGGCCGACACTATAACGGCTTTATACAGGGGCCGACACTATAACGGCTTTATACAGGGGCCGACACTATAACGGCTTTATACAGGAGCCGACACTATAACAGCTTTATACAGGAGCCGACACTATAACGGCTTTATACAGGGGCCGACACTATAACGGCTTTATACAGGGGCCGACACTATAACGGCTTTATACAGGGGCCGACACTATAACAGCTTTATACAGGGGCGACACTATAACGGCTTTATACAGGAGCCGACACTATAACAGCTTTATACAGGGGCCGACACTATAACGGCTTTATACAGGAGCCGACACTATAACGGCTTTATACAGGGGCCGACACTATAACAGCTTTATACAGGAGCCGACACTATAACGGCTTTATACAGGAGCCGACACTATAACGGCTTTATACAGGAGCCGACACTATAACGGCTTTATACAGGAGCCGACACTATAACGGCTTTATACAGGAGCCGACACTATAACAGCTTTATACAGGAGCCGACACTATAACAGCTTTATACAGGGGCCGACACTATAACGGCTTTATACAGGAGCCGACACTATAACAGCTTTATACAGGGGCCGACACTATAACGGCTTTATACAGGGGCCGACACTATAACGGCTTTATACAGGAGCCGACACTATAATGGCTTTATACAGGAGCCGACACTATAACGGCTTTATACAGGGGCCGACACTATAACGGCTTTATACAGGGGCCGACACTATAACGGCTTTATACAGGGGCCGACACTATAACAGCTTTATACAGGGGCGACACTATAACGGCTTTATACAGGAGCCGACACTATAACAGCTTTATACAGGGGCCGACACTATAACAGCTTTATACAGGAGCCGACACTATAACGGCTTTATACAGGGGCCGACACTATAACAGCTTTATACAGGGGCCGACACTATAACAGCTTTATACAGGAGCCGACACTATAACGGCTTTATACAGGAGCCGACACTATAACAGCTTTATACAGGAGCCGACACTATAACAGCTTTATACAGGGGCCGACACTATAACGGCTTTATACAGGGGCCGACACTATAACGGCTTTATACAGGGGCCGACACTATAACGGCTTTATACAGGGGCCGACACTATAACGGCTTTATACAGGGGCCGACACTATAACGGCTTTATACAGGGGCCGACACTATAACAGCTTTATACAGGGGCCGACACTATAACGGCTTTATACAGGAGCCGACACTATAACAGCTTTATACAGGAGCCGACACTATAACGGCTTTATACAGGGGCCGACACTATAACGGCTTTATACAGGGGCCGACACTATAACAGCTTTATACAGGGGCCGACACTATAACAGCTTTATACAGGGGCCGACACTATAACAGCTTTATACAGGAGCCGACACTATAACAGCTTTATACAGGGGCCGACACTATAACAGCTTTATACAGGGGCTGACACTATAACAGCTTTATACAGGGGCTGACACTATAACAGCTTTATACAGGGGCCGACACTATAACGGCTTTATACAGGGGCGACACTATAACGGCTTTATACAGGGGCCGACACTATAACAGCTTTATACAGGGGCCGACACTATAACGGCTTTATACAGGGGCCGACACTATAACAGCTTTATACAGGGGCCGACACTATAACGGCTTTATACAGGGGCCGACACTATAACAGCTTTATACAGGAGCCGACACTATAACAGCTTTATACAGGAGCCGACACTATAACGGCTTTATACAGGGGCCGACACTATAACAGCTTTATACAGGGGCCGACACTATAACAGCTTTATACAGGGGCCGACACTATAACAGCTTTATACAGGGGCCGACATTATAACAGCTTTATACAGGGGCCGACACTATAACAGCTTTATACAGGGGCCGACACTATAACAGCTTTATACAGGGGCCGACACTATAACAGCTTTATACAGGGGCCGACACTATAACAGCTTTATACAGGGGCCGACACTATAACAGCTTTATACAGGGGCCGACACTATAACAGCTGTATACAGGGGCCGACACTATAACAGCTTTATACAGGGGCCGACACTATAACGGCTTTATACAGGAGCCGACACTATAACGGCTTTATACAGGGGCCGACACTATAACGGCTTTATACAGGGGCCGACACTATAACAGCTTTATACAGGGGCCGACACTATAACGGCTTTATACAGGGGCCGACACTATAACAGCTTTATACAGGAGCCGACACTATAACGGCTTTATACAGGGGCCGACACTATAACAGCTTTATACAGGGGCCGACACTATAACAGCTTTATACAGGGGCCGACACTATAACAGCTTTATACAGGGGCCGACACTATAACGGCTTTATACAGGGGCCGACACTATAACGGCTTTATACAGGGGCCGACACTATAACGGCTTTATACAGGGGCCGACACTATAACGGCTTTATACAGGGGCCGACACTATAACAGCTTTATACAGGGGCCGACACTATAACGGCTTTATACAGGGGCCGACACTATAACAGCTTTATACAGGGGCCGACACTATAACGGCTTTATACAGGGGCCGACACTATAACGGCTTTATACAGGGGCCGACACTATAACGGTTTTATACAGGAGCCGACACTATAACGGCTTTATACAGGAGCCGACACTATAACGGCTTTATACAGGAGCCGACACTATAACAGCTTTATACAGGAGCCGACACTATAACGGCTTTATACAGGGGCCGACACTATAACAGCTTTATACAGGAGCCGACACTATAACAGCTTTATACAGGGGCCGACACTATAACAGCTTTATACAGGAGCCGACACTATAACAGCTTTATACAAGGGCCGACACTATAACAGCTTTATACAGGGGCCGACACTATAACAGCTTTATACAGGAGCCGACACTATAACAGCTTTATACAGGAGCCGACACTATAACAGCTTTATACAGGAGCCGACACTATAACAGCTTTATACAGGGGCCGACACTATAACGGCTTTATACAGGGGCCGACACTATAACAGCTTTATACAGGGGCCGACACTATAACAGCTTTATACAGGAGCCGACACTATAACAGCTTTATACAGGGGCCGACACTATAACGGCTTTATACAGGAGCCGACACTATAACAGCTTTATACAGGAGCCGACACTATAACAGCTTTATACAGGAGCCGACACTATAACAGCTTTATACAGGAGCCGACACTATAACAGCTTTATACAGGAGCCGACACTATAACAGCTTTATACAGGAGCCGACACTATAACAGCTTTATACAGGAGCCGACACTATAACGGCTTTATACAGGGGCCGACACTATAACAGCTTTATACAGGAGCCGACACTATAACAGCTTTATACAGGAGCCGACACTATAACAGCTTTATACAGGGGCCGACACTATAACAGCTTTATACAGGAGCCGACACTATAACGGCTTTATACAGGAGCCGACACTATAACGGCTTTATACAGGGGCCGACACTATAACAGCTTTATACAGGGGCCGACACTATAACGGCTTTATACAGGGGCCGACACTATAACAGCTTTATACAGGGGCCGACACTATAACGGCTTTATACAGGGGCCGACACTATAACAGCTTTATACAGGGGCCGACACTATAACAGCTTTATACAGGAGCCGACACTATAACGGCTTTATACAGGGGCCGACACTATAACAGCTTTATACAGGGGCCGACACTATAACGGCTTTATACAGGGGCCGACACTATAACAGCTTTATACAGGGCCGACACTATAACAGCTTTATACAGGGGCCGACACTATAACAGCTTTATACAGGGGCCGACACTATAACAGCTTTATACAGGAGCCGACACTATAACAGCTTTATACAGGAGCCGACACTATAACGGCTTTATACAGGGGCCGACACTATAACAGCTTTATACAGGGGCCGACACTATAACAGCTTTATACAGGAGCCGACACTATAACAGCTTTATACAGGAGCCGACACTATAACGGCTTTATACAGGGGCCGACACTATAACAGCTTTATACAGGGGCCGACACTATAACGGCTTTATACAGGAGCCGACACTATAACGGCTTTATACAGGGGCCGACACTATAACAGCTTTATACAGGGACCGACACTATAACGGCTTTATACAAGGGCCGACACTATAACAGCTTTATACAAGGGCCGACACTATAACAGCTTTATACAGGAGCCGACACTATAACAGCTTTATACAGGAGCCGACACTATAACAGCTTTATACAAGGGCCGACACTATAACAGCTTTATACAGGGGCCGACACTATAACAGCTTTATACAGGAGCCGACACTATAACAGCTTTATACAGGAGCCGACACTATAACGGCTTTATACAGGAGCCGACATTATAACGGCTTTATACAGGAGCCGACACTATAACGGCTTTATACAGGAGCCGACACTATAACAGCTTTATACAGGGGCCGACACTATAACAGCTTTATACAGGAGCCGACACTATAACAGCTTTATACAGGGGCCGACACTATAACGGCTTTATACAGGAGCAGACACTATAACGGCTTTATACAGGGGCCGACACTATAACGGCTTTATACAGGGACCGACACTATAACGGCTTTATACAGGGACCGACACTATAACAGCTTTATACAGGGGCAGACACTATAACGGCTTTATACAGGAGCCGACACTATAACAGCTTTATACAGGGGCCGACACTATAACAGCTTTATACAGGAGCCGACACTATAACAGCTTTATACAGGGGCCGACACTATAACAGCTTTATACAGGGGCCGACACTATAACAGCTTTATACAGGAGCCGACACTATAACAGCTTTATACAGGAGCCGACACTATAACGGCTTTATACAGGGGCCGACACTATAACAGCTTTATACAGGGGCCGACACTATAACAGCTTTATACAGGGGCCGACACTATAACAGCTTTATACAGGGGCCGACACTATAACGGCTTTATACAGGGGCCGACACTATAACAGCTTTATACAGGGGCCGACACTATAACAGCTTTATACAGGAGCCGACACTATAACAGCTTTATACAGGGGCCGACACTATAACAGCTTTATACAGGAGCCGACACTATAACAGCTTTATACAGGGGCCGACACTATAACAGCTTTATACAGGGGCCGACACTATAACAGCTTTATACAGGAGCCGACACTATAACGGCTTTATACAGGAGCCGACACTATAACAGCTTTATACAGGAGCCGACACTATAACGGCTTTATACAGGAGCCGACACTATAACAGCTTTATACAGGGGCCGACACTATAACAGCTTTATACAGGAGCCGACACTATAACAGCTTTATACAGGGGCCGACACTATAACAGCTTTATACAGGGACCGACACTATAACGGCTTTATACAGGGGCCGACACTATAACAGCTTTATACAGGGGCAGACACTATAACGGCTTTATACAGGAGCCGACACTATAACAGCTTTATACAGGGGCCGACACTATAACAGCTTTATACAGGAGCCGACACTATAACAGCTTTATACAGGGGCCGACACTATAACAGCTTTATACAGGGGCCGACACTATAACAGCTTTATACAGGAGCCGACACTATAACGGCTTTATACAGGAGCCGACACTATAACAGCTTTATACAGGAGCCGACACTATAACAGCTTTATACAGGAGCCGACACTATAACAGCTTTATACAGGGGCCGACACTATAACCGCTTTATACAAGGGCCGACACTATAACGGCTTTATACAGGAGCCGACACTATAACAGCTTTATACAGGGGCGACACTATAACGGCTTTATACAGGAGCCGACACTATAACAGCTTTATACAGGGGCCGACACTATAACGGCTTTATACAGGGGCCGACACTATAACGGCTTTATACAGGGGCCGACACTATAACAGCTTTATACAGGGGCGACACTATAACGGCTTTATACAGGAGCCGACACTATAACAGCTTTATACAGGGGCCGACACTATAACAGCTTTATACAGGAGCCGACACTATAACAGCTTTATACAGGAGCCGACACTATAACGGCTTTATACAGGGGCCGACACTATAACAGCTTTATACAGGGGCGACACTATAACGGCTTTATACAGGAGCCGACACTATAACAGCTTTATACAGGGGCCGACACTATAACAGCTTTATACAGGGGCCGACACTATAACAGCTTTATACAGGAGCCGACACTATAACAGCTTTATACAGGAGCCGACACTATAACGGCTTTATACAAGGGCCGACACTATAACGGCTTTATACAGGAGCCGACACTATAACAGCTTTATACAGGGGCCGACACTATAACAGCTTTATACAGGAGCCGACACTATAACGGCTTTATACAGGGGCCGACACTATAACGGCTTTATACAGGGGCCGACACTATAACAGCTTTATACAGGGGCCGACACTATAACGGCTTTATACAAGGGCCGACACTATAACGGCTTTATACAGGAGCCGACACTATAACAGCTTTATACAGGGGCCGACACTATAACAGCTTTATACAGGAGCCGACACTATAACGGCTTTATACAGGGGTCGACACTATAACGGCTTTATACAGGGGGCGACACTATAACGGCTTTATACAGGAGCCGACACTATAACAGCTTTATACAGGGGCCGACACTATAACAGCTTTATACAGGAGCCGACACTATAACGGCTTTATACAGGAGCCGACACTATAACAGCTTTATACAGGAGCCGACACTATAACGGCTTTATACAGGGGCCGACACTATAACGGCTTTATACAGGGGCCGACACTATAACGGCTTTATACAGGGGCCGACACTATAACAGCTTTATACAGGAGCCGACACTATAACGGCTTTATACAGGGGCCGACAATATAACGGCTTTATACAGGGGCCGACACTGTAACGGCTTTATACAGGGGCCGACACTATAACAGCTTTATACAGGAGCCGACACTATAACGGCTTTATACAGGGGCCGACACTATAACGGCTTTATACAGGGGCCGACACTATAACGGCTTTATACAGGGGCCGACACTATAACGGCTTTATACAGGAGCCGACACTATAACGGCTTTATACAGGGGCCGACACTATAACGGCTTTATACAGGGGCCGACACTATAACAGCTTTATACAGGGGCCGACACTATAACAGCTTTATACAGGGGCCGACACTATAACGGCTTTATACAGGGGCCGACACTATAACGGCTTTATACAGGGGCCGACACTATAACGGCTTTATACAGGGGCCGACACTATAACAGCTTTATACAGGAGCCGACACTATAACGGCTTTATACAGGGGCCGACACTATAACAGCTTTATACAGGGGCCGACACTATAACAGCTTTATACAGGGGCCGACACTATAACAGCTTTATACAGGGGCCGACACTATAACGGCTTTATACAGGGGCCGACACTATAACGGCTTTATACAGGGGCCGACACTATAACAGCTTTATACAGGGGCCGACACTATAACAGCTTTATACAGGGGCCGACACTATAACGGCTTTATACAGGGGCCGACACTATAACAGCTTTATACAGGGGCCGACACTATAACGGCTTTATACAGGGGCCGACACTATAACGGCTTTATACAGGGGCCGACACTATAACAGCTTTATACAGGGGCCGACACTATAACGGCTTTATACAGGGGCCGACACTATAACGGCTTTATACAGGGGCCGACACTATAACGGCTTTATACAGGAGCCGACACTATAACGGCTTTATACAGGGGCCGACACTATAACGGCTTTATACAGGAGCCGACACTATAACAGCTTTATACAGGGGCCGACACTATAACAGCTTTATACAGGAGCCGACACTATAACAGCTTTATACAGGAGCCGACACTATAACAGCTTTATACAGGAGCCGACACTATAACAGCTTTATACAGGGGCCGACACTATAACAGCTTTATACAGGAGCCGACACTATAACAGCTTTATACAGGAGCCGACACTATAACAGCTTTATACAGGAGCCGACACTATAACAGCTTTATACAGGAGCCGACACTATAACAGCTTTATACAGGGGCCGACACTATAACAGCTTTATACAGGAGCCGACACTATAACAGCTTTATACAGGAGCCGACACTATAACAGCTTTATACAGGGGCCGACACTATAACAGCTTTATACAGGGGCCGACACTATAACGGCTTTATACAGGAGCCGACACTATAACAGCTTTATACAGGAGCCGACACTATAACAGCTTTATACAGGAGCCGACACTATAACAGCTTTATACAGGAGCCGACACTATAACAGCTTTATACAGGAGCCGACACTATAACAGCTTTATACAGGGGCCGACACTATAACAGCTTTATACAGGGGCCGACACTATAACGGCTTTATACAGGAGCCGACACTATAACAGCTTTATACAGGAGCCGACACTATAACGGCTTTATACAGGGGCCGACACTATAACAGCTTTATACAGGGGCCGACACTATAACGGCTTTATACAGGGGCCGACACTATAACAGCTTTATACAGGGGCCGACACTATAACAGCTTTATACAGGGGCCGACACTATAACGGCTTTATACAGGGGCCGACACTATAACAGCTTTATACAGGGGCCGACACTATAACGGCTTTATACAGGGGCCGACACTATAACAGCTTTATACAGGGGCCGACACTATAACAGCTTTATACAGGAGCCGACACTATAACGGCTTTATACAGGGGCCGACACTATAACAGCTTTATACAGGGGCCGACACTATAACGGCTTTATACAGGGGCCGACACTATAACAGCTTTATACAGGGGCCGACACTATAACGGCTTTATACAGGGGCCGACACTATAACAGCTTTATACAGGGGCCGACACTATAACGGCTTTATACAGGAGCCGACACTATAACAGCTTTATACAGGGGCCGACACTATAACAGCTTTATACAGGGGCCGACACTATAACAGCTTTATACAGGAGCCGACACTATAACAGCTTTATACAGGAGCCGACACTATAACGGCTTTATACAGGGGCCGACACTATAACAGCTTTATACAGGAGCCGACACTATAACGGCTTTATACAGGGGCCGACACTATAACAGCTTTATACAGGAGCCGACACTATAACGGCTTTATACAGGGGCCGACACTATAACGGCTTTATACAGGAGCCGACACTATAACAGCTTTATACAGGAGCCGACACTATAACGGCTTTATACAGGGGCCGACACTATAACAGCTTTATACAGGGGCCGACACTATAACAGCTTTATACAGGAGCCGACACTATAACAGCTTTATACAGGAGCCGACACTATAACGGCTTTATACAGGGGCCGACACTATAACAGCTTTATACAGGGGCCGACACTATAACGGCTTTATACAGGAGCCGACACTATAACAGCTTTATACAGGGACCGACACTATAACGGCTTTATACAGGGGCCGACACTATAACAGCTTTATACAGGGACCGACACTATAACAGCTTTATACAAGGGCCGACACTATAACAGCTTTATACAAGGGCCGACACTATAACAGCTTTATACAGGGGCCGACACTATAACAGCTTTATACAGGAGCCGACACTATAACGGCTTTATACAGGGGCCGACACTATAACAGCTTTATACAGGAGCCGACACTATAACAGCTTTATACAAGGGCCGACACTATAACAGCTTTATACAGGGGCCGACACTATAACAGCTTTATACAGGAGCCGACACTATAACAGCTTTATACAAGGGCCGACACTATAACAGCTTTATACAGGAGCAGACACTATAACAGCTTTATACAGGGGCCGACACTATAACGGCTTTATACAGGGGCCGACACTATAACGGCTTTATACAGGGACCGACACTATAACGGCTTTATACAGGGGCAGACACTATAACAGCTTTATACAGGAGCCGACACTATAACGGCTTTATACAGGAGCCGACACTATAACGGCTTTATACAGGGGCCGACACTATAACAGCTTTATACAGGAGCAGACACTATAACAGCTTTATACAGGGGCCGACACTATAACGGCTTTATACAGGGGCCGACACTATAACGGCTTTATACAGGGGCCGACACTATAACAGCTTTATACAGGGGCAGACACTATAACGGCTTTATACAGGAGCCGACACTATAACAGCTTTATACAGGGGCCGACACTATAACAGCTTTATACAGGAGCCGACACTATAACAGCTTTATACAGGAGCCGACACTATAACGGCTTTATACAGGGGCAGACACTATAACGGCTTTATAGAGGGGCCGACACTATAACGGCTTTATACAGGGGCAGACACTATAACAGCTTTATACAGGAGCCGACACTATAACAGCTTTATACAGGGGCAGACACTATAACAGCTTTATACAGGAGCCGACACTATAACGGCTTTATACAGGAGCCGACACTATAACAGCTTTATACAGGAGCCGACACTATAACGGCTTTATACAGGAGCCGACACTATAACGGCTTTATACAGGAGCCGACACTATAACGGCTTTATACAGGAGCCGACACTATAACGGCTTTATACAGGAGCCGACACTATAACAGCTTTATACAGGAGCCGACACTATAACAGCTTTATACAGGAGCCGACACTATAACGGCTTTATACAGGAGCCGACACTATAACGGCTTTATACAGGGGCTGACACTATAACGGCTTTATACAGGGGCCGACACTATAACGGCTTTATACAGGGGCTGACACTATAACGGCTTTATACAGGAGCCGACACTATAACAGCTTTATACAGGGGCCGACACTATAACAGCTTTATACAGGAGCCGACACTATAACAGCTTTATACAGGGGCCGACACTATAACAGCTTTATACAGGGGCCGACACTATAACAGCTTTATACAGGAGCCGACACTATAACAGCTTTATACAGGGGCCGACACTATAACGGCTTTATACAAGGGCCGACACTATAACAGCTTTATACAGGAGCCGACACTATAACAGCTTTATACAGGAGCCGACACTATAACAGCTTTATACAGGAGCCGACACTATAACGGCTTTATACAAGGGCCGACACTATAACGGCTTTATACAGGAGCCGACACTATAACAGCTTTATACAAGGGCCGACACTATAACAGCTTTATACAGGAGCCGACACTATAACAGCTTTATACAGGAGCCGACACTATAACAGCTTTATACAGGGGCAGACACTATAACAGCTTTATACAGGAGCCGACACTATAACAGCTTTATACAGGAGCCGACACTATAACAGCTTTATACAGGAGCCGACACTATAACGGCTTTATACAGGAGCCGACACTATAACCGCTTTATACAGGAGCCGACACTATAACAGCTTTATACAGGAGCCGACACTATAACGGCTTTATACAAGGGCCGACACTATAACGGCTTTATACAGGAGCCGACACTATAACAGCTTTATACAGGGGCCGACACTATAACAGCTTTATACAGGTGCCGACACTATAACGGCTTTATACAGGGGCCGACACTATAACAGCTTTATACAGGAGCCGACACTATAACAGCTTTATACAGGGGCCGACACTATAACGGCTTTATACAGGAGCCGACACTATAACAGCTGTATACAGGGGCCGACACTATAACGGCTTTATACAAGGGCCGACACTATAACAGCTTTATACAGGGGCCGACACTATAACAGCTTTATACAGGGGCCGACACTATAACAGGTTTATACAGGAGCCGACACTATAACAGCTTTATACAGGAGCCGACACTATAACGGCTTTATACAGGAGCCGACACTATAACAGCTTTATAAAGGAGCCGACACTATAACAGCTTTATACAGGGGCCGACACTATAACAGCTGTATACAGGGGCCGACACTATAACAGCTTTATACAGGGGCAGACACTATAACAGCTTTATACAGGGGCCGACACTATAACAGCTTTATACAGGGGCCGACACTATAACAGCTTTATACAGGGGCCGACACTATAACAGCTTTATACAGGGGCCGACACTATAACGGCTTTATACAGGGGCCGACACTATAACGGCTTTATACAGGAGCCGACACTATAACGGCTTTATACAGGGGCTGACACTATAACGGCTTTATACAGGGGCCGACACTATAACAGCTTTATACAGGGGCCGACACTATAACGGCTTTATACAGGAGCCGACACTATAACGGCTTTATACAGGAGCCGACACTATAACAGCTTTATACAGGGGCCGACACTATAACGGCTTTATACAGGAGCCGACACTATAACAGCTTTATACAGGAGCCGACACTATAACAGCTTTATACAGGGGCCGACACTATAACAGCTTTATACAGGGGCGACACTATAACAGCTTTATACAGGAGCCGACACTATAACAGCTTTATACAGGAGCCGACACTATAACAGCTTTATACAGGAGCCGACACTATAACAGCTTTATACAGGAGCCGACACTATAACAGCTTTATACAGGGGCCGACACTATAACAGCTTTATACAGGGGCCGACACTATAACAGCTTTATACAGGGGCCGACACTATAACAGCTTTATACAGGGGCCGACACTATAACGGCTTTATACAGGGGCCGACACTATAACGGCTTTATACAGGAGCCGACACTATAACGGCTTTATACAGGGGCCGACACTATAACGGCTTTATACAGGGGCCGACACTATAACAGCTTTATACAGGGGCCGACACTATAACGGCTTTATACAGGAGCCGACACTATAACGGCTTTATACAGGAGCCGACACTATAACAGCTTTATACAGGGGCCGACACTATAACCGCTTTATACAGGAGCCGACACTATAACGGCTTTATACAGGAGCCGACACTATAACAGCTTTATACAGGAGCCGACACTATAACAGCTTTATACAGGAGCCGACACTATAACAGCTTTATACAGGGGCCGACACTATAACAGCTTTATACAGGAGCCGACACTATAACAGCTTTATACAGGGGCCGACACTATAACAGCTTTATACAGGGGCCGACACTATAACAGCTTTATACAGGGGCGACACTATAATAGCTTTATACAGGAGCCGACACTATAACAGCTTTATACAGGAGCCGACACTATAACGGCTTTATACAGGAGCCGACACTATAACAGCTTTATACAGGGGCCGACACTATAACGGCTTTATACAGGAGCCGACACTATAACAGCTTTATACAGGAGCCGACACTATAACGGCTTTATACAGGAGCCGACACTATAACAGCTTTATACAGGGGCCGAAACTATAACAGCTTTATACAGGGGCCCACACTATAACAGCTTTATACAGGGGCCGACACTATAACAGCTTTATACAGGAGCCGACACTATAACGGCTTTATACAGGGGCCGACACTATAACAGCTTTATACAGGAGCCGACACTATAACAGCTTTATAAAGGAGCCGACACTATAACAGCTTTATACAGGGGCCGACACTATAACAGCTGTATACAGGGGCCGACACTATAACAGCTGTATACAGGGGACGACACTATAACAGCTTTATACAGGGGCAGACACTATAACGGCTTTATACAGGAGCCGACACTATAACGGCTTTATACAGGGGCCGACACTATAACGGCTTTATACAGGAGCCGACACTATAACGGCTTTATACAAGAGCCGACACTATAACGGCTTTATACAGGGACCGACACTATAACAGCTTTATACAGGGGCCGACACTATAACGGCTTTATACAGGGGCCGACACTATAACGGCTTTATACAGGGGCCGACACTATAACAGCTTTATACAGGGGCCGACACTATAACAGCTTTATACAGGGGCCGACACTATAACGGCTTTATACAGGGACCGACACTATAACGGCTTTATACAGGGGACGACACTATAACAGCTTTATACAGGGGCAGACACTATAACGGCTTTATACAGGAGCCGACACTATAACAGCTTTATACAGGGGCTGACACTATAACAGCTTTATACAGGGGCCGACACTATAACGGCTTTATACAGGGGCCGACACTATAACGGCTTTATACAGGAGCCGACACTATAACAGCTTTATACAGGGGCTGACACTATAACGGCTTTATACAGGGGCCGACACTATAACGGCTTTATACAGGGGCCGACACTATAACGGCTTTATACAGGAGCCGACACTATAACAGCTTTATACAGGGGCAGACACTATAACGGCTTTATACAGGAGCCGACACTATAACGGCTTTATACAGGAGCCGACACTATAACAGCTTTATACAGGGGCAGACACTATAACGGCTTTATACAGGGGCCGACACTATAACGGCTTTATACAGGGGCCGACACTATAACGGCTTTATACAGGAGCCGACACTATAACAGCTTTATACAGGAGCCGACACTATAACGGCTTTATACAAGGGCCGACACTATAACAGCTTTATACAGGGGCCGACACTATAACAGCTTTATACAGGGGCCGACACTATAACGGCTTTATACAGGGACCGACACTATAACGGCTTTATACAGGGGCCGACACTATAACAGCTTTATACAGGAGCCGACACTATAACAGCTTTATACAGGGGCAGACACTATAACGGCTTTATACAGGGGCCGACACTATAACAGCTTTATACAGGGGCCGACACTATAACAGCTTTATACAGGAGCCGACACTATAACAGCTTTATACAGGAGCCGACACTATAACAGCTTTATACAGGGGCCGACACTATAACAGCTTTATACAGGAGCCGACACTATAACAGCTTTATACAGGAGCCGACACTATAACAGCTTTATACAGGGGCCGACACTATAACAGCTTTATACAGGAGCCGACACTATAACAGCTTTATACAGGGGCCGACACTATAACGGCTTTATACAGGGACCGACACTATAACGGCTTTATACATGGACCGACACTATAACGGCTTTATACAGGGGCCGACACTATAACAGCTTTATACAGGGGCCGACACTATAACAGCTTTATACAGGGGCAGACACTATAACGGCTTTATATAGGGGCCGACACTATAACGGCTTTATACAGGGACCGACACTATAACGGCTTTATACAGGGACCGACACTATAACGGCTTTATACAGGGGCCGACACTATAACAGCTTTATACAGGGGCAGACACTATAACGGCTTTATACAGGAGCCGACACTATAACAGCTTTATACAGGAGCCGACACTATAACAGCTTTATACAGGGGCCGACACTATAACAGCTTTATACAGGAGCCAACACTATAACAGCTTTATACAGGGGCAGACACTATAACGGCTTTATACAGGGGCAGACACTATAACGGCTTTATACAGGGGCCGACACTATAACGGCTTTATACAGGGGCCGACACTATAACGGCTTTATACAGGAGCTGACACTATAACAGCTTTATACAGGGGCAGACACTATAACGGCTTTATACAGGGGCCGACACTATAACGGCTTTATACAGGGGCCGACACTATAACAGCTTTATACAGGGGCCGACACTATAACGGCTTTATACAGGAGCCGACACTATAACAGCTTTATACAGGAGCCGACACTATAACAGCTTTATACAGGGGCCGACACTATAACAGCTTTATACAGGGGCCGACACTATAACAGCTTTATACAGGGGCCGACACTATAACAGCTTTATACAGGGGCCGACACTATAACAGCTTTATACAGGAGCCGACACTATAACAGCTTTATACAGGGGCAGACACTATAACAGCTTTATACAGGGGCCGACACTATAACAGCTTTATACAGGGGCCGACACTATAACAGCTTTATACACGGGCCGACACTATAACAGCTTTATACAGGGGCCGACACTATAACAGCTTTATACAGGAGCCGACACTATAACGGCTTTATACAGGGGCCGACACTATAACAGCTTTATACAGGGGCCGAGACTATAACGGCTTTATACAGGGGCCGACACTATAACAGCTTTATACACGGGCCGAGACTATAACAGCTTTATACAGGAGCCGACACTATAACGGCTTTATACAGGGGCCGACACTATAACAGCTTTATACACGGGCCGAGACTATAACAGCTTTATACAGGGGCCGACACTATAACAGCTTTATACACGGGCCGACACTATAACAGCTTTATACAGGAGCCGACACTATAACGGCTTTATACAGGGGCCGACACTATAACAGCTTTATACACGGGCCGAGACTATAACAGCTTTATACAGGGGCCGACACTATAAAAGCTTTATACAGGGGCCGACACTATAACAGCTTTATACAAGGGCCGACACTATAACAGCTTTATACAGGGGCCGACACTATAACGGCTTTATACAGGGGCCGACACTATAACGGCTTTATACAGGAGCCGACACTATAACAGCTTTATACAGGAGCCGACACTATAACAGCTTTATACAGGAGCCGACACTATAACAGCTTTATACAGGGGCCGACACTATAACAGCTTTATACAGGAGCCGACACTATAACGGCTTTATACAGGAGCCGACACTATAACAGCTGTATACAGGGGCCGACACTATAACAGCTTTATACACGGGCCGACACTATAACAGCTTTATACAGGGGCCGACACTATAACAGCTTTATACAGGAGCCGACACTATAACGGCTTTATACAGGAGCCGACACTATAACAGCTTTATACAGGAGCCGACACTATAACGGCTTTATACAGGGGCCGACACTATAACAGCTTTATACAGGAGCCGACACTATAACAGCTTTATACAGGGGCCGACACTATAACAGCTTTATACAGGGGCCGACACTATAACAGCTTTATACAGGAGCCGACACTATAACGGCTTTATACAGGGGCCGACACTATAACAGCTTTATACACGGGCCGACACTATAACAGCTTTATACAGGGGCCAACACTATAACAGCTTTATACAGGGGCCGACACTATAACAGCTTTATACAAGGGCCGACACTATAACAGCTTTATACAGGAGCCGACACTATAACAGCTGTATACAGGGGCCGACACTATAACAGCTTTATACAGGGGCCGACACTATAACAGCTTTATACAGGGGCCGACACTATAACAGGTTTATACAGGGGCCGACACTATAACGGCTTTATACAGGGACCGACACAATAACAGCTTTATACAGGGGCCGACACTATAACAGCTTTATACAGGGGCCGACACTATAACCGCTTTATACAAGGGCCGACACTATAACAGCTTTATACAGGAGCCGACACTATAACAGCTGTATACAGGGGCCGACACTATAACAGCTTTATACAGGGGCCGACACTATAACAGCTTTATACAGGGGCCGACACTATAACAGGTTTATACAGGGGCCGACACTATAACGGCTTTATACAGGGACCGACACAATAACAGCTTTATACAGGGGCCGACACTATAACAGCTTTATACAGGGGCCGACACTATAACAGCTTTATACAGGGGCCGACACTATAACAGCTTTATACAGGGACCGACACTATAACAGCTTTATACAGGGGCCGACACTATAACAGCTTTATAAAGGAGCCGACACTATAACAGCTTTATACAGGGGCCGACACTATAACAGCTGTGTACAGGGGCCGACACTATAACAGCTTTATACAGGGGCCGACACTATAACAGCTTTATACAGGGGCCGACACTATAACAGCTTTATACAGGGGCCGACACTATAACAGCTTTATACAGGGGCCGACACTATAACAGCTGTATACAGGAGCCCACACTATAACACCTTTATACAGGGGCCGACACTATAACAGCTTTATACAGGGGCCGACACTATAACAGCTTTATACAGGGGCCGACACTATAACGGCTTTATACAGGGGCCGACACTATAACGGCTTTATACAGGAGCCGACACTATAACGGCTTTATACAGAGGCCGACACTATAACAGCTTTATACAGGGGCCGACACTATAACAGCTTTATACAGGGGCCGACACTATAACGGCTTTATACAGGGGCCGACACTATAACAGCTTTATACAGGAGCCGACACTATAACAGCTTTATACAGGAGCCGACACTATAACGGCTTTATACAGGAGCCGACACTATAACAGCTTTATACAGGAGCCGACACTATAACAGCTTTATACAGGAGCCGACACTATAACAGCTTTATACAGGAGCCGACACTATAACAGCTTTATACAGGGGCCCACACTATAACAGCTTTATACAGGAGCCGACACTATAACAGCTTTATACAGGAGCTGACACTATAACGGCTTTATACAGGGGCGACACTATAACAGCTTTATACAGGGGCCGACACTATAACGGCTTTATACAGGGACCGACACTATAACAGCTTTATACAGGGGCCGACACTATAATGGCTTTATACAGGGGCCGACACTATAACGGCTTTATAGAGGGGCCGACACTATAACAGCTTTATACAGGAGCCGACACTATAACAGCTTTATACAGGGGCCGACACTATAACGGCTTTATACAGGAGCCGACACTATAACAGCTTTATAGAAGGGCCGACACTATAACAGCTTTATACAGGGGCCGACACTATAACAGCTTTATACAGGAGCCGACACTATAACAGCTTTATACTGGGGCCGACACTATAACAGCTTTATACAGGGGCCCACACTATAACAGCTTTATACAGGAGCCGACACTATAACAGCTTTATACAGGAGCCGACACTATAACGGCTTTATACACTAGCCGACACTATAACAGCTTTATACAGGGGCCGACACTATAACAGCTTTATACAGGGGCCCACACTATAACAGCTTTATACAGGGGCCGACACTATAACGGCTTTATACAGGAGCCGACACTATAACAGCTTTATACAGGGGCCGACACTATAACAGCTTTATACAGGGGCCCACACTATAACAGCTTTATACAGGAGCCGACACTATAACAGCTTTATACAGGAGCCGACACTATAACGGCTTTATACAGGAGCCGACACTATAACAGCTTTATACAGGAGCCGACACTATAACAGCTTTATACAGGAGCCGACACTATAACAGCTTTATACAGGGGCCCACACTATAACAGCTTTATACAGGAGCCGACACTATAACGGCTTTATACAGGGGCCGACACTATAACAGCTTTATACAGGAGCCGACACTATAACAGCTTTATACAGGAGCCGACACTATAACGGCTTTATACAGGAGCCGACACTATAACAGCTTTATACAGGAGCCGACACTATAACAGCTTTATACAGGAGCCGACACTATAACGGCTTTATACAGGAGCCGACACTATAACGGCTTTATACAGGAGCCGACACTATAACGGCTTTATACAGGAGCCGACACTATAACGGCTTTATACAGGAGCCGACACTATAACAGCTTTATACAGGAGCCGACACTATAACAGCTGTATACAGGGGCCGACACTATAACAGCCGTATACAAGGGCGACACTATAACAGCTTTATACAGGGGCCGACACTATAACAGCTGTATACAGGGGCCGACACTATAACAGCTGTATACAGGGGCCGACACTATAACAGCTTTATACAGGGGCCGACACTATAACGGCTTTATACAGGGGCCGACACTATAACAGCTTTATACAGGAGCCGACACTATAACAGCTTTATACAGGAGCCGACACTATAACAGCTTTATACAGGAGCCGACACTATAACGGCTTTATACAGGGGCCGACACTATAACAGCTTTATACAGGAGCCGACACTATAACAGCTTTATACAGGAGCCGACACTATAACAGCTTTATACAGGAGCCGACACTATAACAGCTTTATACAGGAGCCGACACTATAACGGCTTTATACAGGAGCCGACACTATAACAGCTTTATACAGGAGCTGACACTATAACGGCTTTATACAGGAGCCGACACTATAACAGCTTTATACAGGACCGACACTATAACAGCTTTATACAGGGGCCGACACTATAACAGCTTTATACAGGGGCCGACACTATAACGGCTTTATACAGGAGCCGACACTATAACAGCTTTATACAGGACCGACACTATAACAGCTTTATACAGGGGCCGACACTATAACAGCTTTATACAGGGGCCGACACTATAACGGCTTTATACAGGGGCCAACACTATAACAGCTTTATACAGGGGCCGACACTATAACGGCTTTATACAGGGGCCGACACTATAACAGCTTTATACAGGGGCCGACACTATAACGGCTTTATACAGGGGCCGACACTATAACAGCTTTATACAGGGGCCGACACTATAACCGCTTTATACAGGAGCCGACACTATAACAGCTTTATACAGGACCGACACTATAACGGCTTTATACAGGGGCCGACACTATAACAGCTTTATACAGGGGCCCACACTATAACAGCTTTATACAGGACCGACACTATAACAGCTTTATACAGGGGCCGACACTATAACAGCTTTATACAGGAGCCGACACTATAACAGCTTTATACAGGACCGACACTATAACGGCTTTATACAGGAGCCGACACTATAACGGCTTTATACAGGGGCCGACACTATAACAGCTTTATACAGGATCCGACACTATAACAGCTTTATACAGGACCGACACTATAACGGCTTTATACAGGAGCCGACACTATAACAGCTTTATACAGGGGCCGACACTATAACAGCTTTATACAGGAGCCGACACTATAACAGCTTTATACAGGGGCCGACACTATAACAGCTTTATACAGGGGCCGACACTATAACAGCTTTATACAGGACCGACACTATAACAGCTTTATACAGGGGCCGACACTATAACGGCTTTTTCTACAGGGGCCAACACTATAACGGCTTTATACAGGAGCCGACACTATAACGGCTTTATACAGGGGCCGACACTATAACAGCTTTATACAGGACCGACACTATAACAGCTTTATACAGGGGCCGACACTATAACGGCTTTATACAGGGGCCAACACTATAACGGCTTTATACAGGAGCCGACACTATAACGGCTTTATACAGGGGCCAACACTATAACGGCTTTATACAGGAGCCGACACTATAACAGCTTTATACAGGGGCCGACACTATAACAGCTTTATACAGGGGCCGACACTATAACAGCTTTATACAGGGGCCGACACTATAACGGCTTTATACAGGGGCCGACACTATAACAGCTTTATACAGGGGCCGACACTATAACCGCTTTATACAGGAGCCGACACTATAACGGCTTTATACAGGAGCCGACACTATAACAGCTTTATACAGGGGCCGACACTATAACAGCTTTATACAGGGGCCGACACTATAACGGCTTTATACAGGGGCCGACACTATAACAGCTTTATACAGGGGCCGACACTATAACCGCTTTATACAGGAGCCGACACTATAACGGCTTTATACAGGAGCCGACACTATAACGGCTTTATACAGGACCGACACTATAACAGCTTTATACAGGGGCCGACACTATAACGGCTTTATACAGGGGCCAACACTATAACGGCTTTATACAGGAGCCGACACTATAACCGCTTTATACAGGGGCCGACACTATAACGGCTTTATACAGGGGCCGACACTATAACGGCTTTATACAGGGGCCGACACTATAACGGCTTTATACAGGGGCCGACACTATAACAGCTTTATACAGGAGCCGACACTATAACGGCTTTATACAGGGGCCGACACTATAACGGCTTTATACAGGGGCCGACACTATAACGGCTTTATACAGGGGCCGACACTATAACAGCTTTATACAGGAGCCGACACTATAACGGCTTTATACAGGGGCCGACACTATAACGGCTTTATACAGGGGCCGACACTATAACAGCTTTATACAGGGGCCGACACTATAACCGCTTTATACAGGGGCCGACACTATAACCGCTTTATACAGGGGCCGACACTATAACGGCTTTATACAGGGGCCGACACTATAACGGCTTTATACAGGGGCCGACACTATAACGGCTTTATACAGGGGCCGACACTATAACAACTTTATACAGGGGCCGACACTATAACAGCTTTATACAGGAGCCGACACTATAACGGCTTTATACAGGGGCCGACACTATAACGGCTTTATACAGGAGCCGACACTATAACAGCTTTATACAGGAGCCGACACTATAACAGCTTTATACAGGAGCCGACACTATAACAGCTTTATACAGGGGCCGACACTATAACGGCTTTATACAGGGGCCGACACTATAACAGCTTTATACAGGGGCCGACACTATAACCGCTTTATACAGGAGCCGACACTATAACAGCTTTATACAGGAGCCGACACTATAACAGCTTTATACAGGGGCCGACACTATAACAGCTTTATACAGGAGCCGACACTATAACAGCTTTATACAGGAGCCGACACTATAACGGCTTTATACAGGAGCCGACACTATAACAGCTTTATACAGGGGCCGACACTATAACGGCTTTATACAGGAGCCGACACTATAACAGCTTTATACAGGGGCCGACACTATAACGGCTTTATACAGGAGCCGACACTATAACGGCTTTATACAGGGGCCGACACTATAACAGCTTTATACAGGAGCCGACACTATAACAGCTTTATACAGGAGCCGACACTATAACAGCTTTATACAGGAGCCGACACTATAACGGCTTTATACAGGGGCCGACACTATAACAGCTTTATACAGGAGCCGACACTATAACAGCTTTATACAGGGGCCGACACTATAACGGCTTTATACAGGAGCCGACACTATAACGGCTTTATACAGGGGCCGACACTATAACAGCTTTATACAGGAGCCGACACTATAACAGCTTTATACAGGAGCCGACACTATAACAGCTTTATACAGGAGCCGACACTATAACGGCTTTATACAGGGGCCGACACTATAACAGCTTTATACAGGGGCCGACACTATAACGGCTTTATACAGGAGCCGACACTATAACGGCTTTATACAGGAGCCGACACTATAACAGCTTTATACAGGGGCCGACACTATAACAGCTTTATACAGGAGCCGACACTATAACAGCTTTATACAGGAGCCGACACTATAACGGCTTTATACAGGAGCCGACACTATAACAGCTTTATACAGGGGCCGACACTATAACAGCTTTATACAGGGGCCGACACTATAACAGCTTTATACAGGAGCCGACACTATAACGGCTTTATACAGGAGCCGACACTATAACAGCTTTATACAGGGGCCGACACTATAACAGCTTTATACAGGAGCCGACACTATAACAGCTTTATACAGGGGCCGACACTATAACGGCTTTATACAGGGGCCGACACTATAACAGCTTTATACAGGGGCCGACACTATAACCGCTTTATACAGGAGCCGACACTATAACAGCTTTATACAGGACCGACACTATAACAGCTTTATACAGGGGCCGACACTATAACGGCTTTATACAGGGGCCGACACTATAACGGCTTTATACAGGAGCCGACACTATAACGGCTTTATACAGGAGCCGACACTATAACGGCTTTATACAGGGGCCGACACTATAACGGCTTTATACAGGGGCCGACACTATAACGGCTTTATACAGGGGCCGACACTATAACGGCTTTATACAGGAGCCGACACTATAACAGCTTTATACAGAAGCCGACACTATAACAGCTTTATACAGGAGCCGACACTATAACAGCTTTATACAGGGGCCGACACTATAACAGCTTTATACAGGAGCCGACACTATAACAGCTTTATACAGTTGCCGACACTATAACGGCTTTATACAGGGGCCGACACTATAACAGCTTTATACAGGGGCCGACACTATAACAGCTTTATACAGGGGCTGACACTATAACAGCTTTATACAGGGGCAGACACTATAACGGCTTTATACAGGAGCCGACACTATAACGGCTTTATACAGGAGCCGACACTATAACGGCTTTATACAGGAGCCGACACTATAACGGCTTTATACAGGGGCAGACACTATAACGGCTTTATACAGGGGCCGACACTATAACGGCTTTATACAGGGGCCGACACTATAACGGCTTTATACAGGAGCCGACACTATAACGGCTTTATACAGGAGCCGACACTATAACAGCTTTATACAGGGGCAGACACTATAACGGCTTTATACAGGGGCCGACACTATAACGGCTTTATACAGGGGCCGACACTATAACGGCTTTATACAGGAGCCGACACTATAACAGCTTTATACAAGGGCCGACACTATAACGGCTTTATACAGGGGCCGACACTATAACGGCTTTATACAGGAGCCGACACTATAACAGCTTTATACAGGAGCCGACACTATAACGGCTTTATACAGGGGCAGACACTATAACAGCTTTATACAGGAGCCGACACTATAACAGCTTTATACAGGAGCCGACACTATAACGGCTTTATACAGGGGCCGACACTATAACGGCTTTATACAGGGGCCGACGCTATAACGGCTTTATACAGGGGCCGACACTATAACAGCTTTATACAGGAGCCGACACTATAACGGCTTTATACAGGGGCCGACACTATAACAGCTTTATACAGGAGCCGACACTATAACGGCTTTATACAGGAGCCGACACTATAACGGCTTTATACAGGAGCCGACACTATAACGGCTTTATACAGGGGCCGACACTATAACGGCTTTATACAGGAGCCGACACTATAACGGCTTTATACAAGGGCCGACACTATAACAGCTTTATACAGGAGCCGACACTATAACGGCTTTATACAGGGGCCGACACTATAACAGCTTTATACAGGAGCCGACACTATAACGGCTTTATACAGGAGCCGACACTATAACGGCTTTATACAGGAGCCGACACTATAACGGCTTTATACAGGGGCCGACACTATAACGGCTTTATACAGGAGCCGACACTATAACAGCTTTATACAGGAGCCGACACTATAACAGCTTTATACAGGAGCCGACACTATAACAGCTTTATACAGGAGCCGACACTATAACGGCTTTATACAGGGGCCGACACTATAACGGCTTTATACAGGAGCCGACACTATAACGGCTTTATACAAGGGCCGACACTATAACAGCTTTATACAGGAGCCGACACTATAACGGCTTTATACAGGGGCCGACACTATAACAGCTTTATACAGGAGCCGACACTATAACGGCTTTATACAGGAGCCGACACTATAACGGCTTTATACAGGAGCCGACACTATAACGGCTTTATACAGGAGCCGACACTATAACGGCTTTATACAGGGGCCGACACTATAACGGCTTTATACAAGGGCCGACACTATAACAGCTTTATACAGGGGCCGACACTATAACAGCTTTATACAGGGGCCGACACTATAACAGCTTTATACAGGGGCCGACACTATAACAGCTTTATACAGGAGCCGACACTATAACAGCTTTATACAGGGGCCGACACTATAACGGCTTTATACAAGGGCCGATACTATAACAGCTTTATACAGGGGCCGACACTATAACAGCTTTATACAGGGGCCGACACTATAACAGCTTTATACAGGGGCCGACACTATAACAGGTTTATACAGGGGCCGACACTATAACAGCTTTATACAGGGGCCGACACTATAACAGGTTTATACAGGGGCCGACACTATAACGGCTTTATACAGGGACCGACACAATAACAGCTTTATACAGGGGCCGACACTATAACAGCTTTATACAGGGGCCGACACTATAACAGCTTTATACAGGGGCCGACACTATAACAGCTTTATACAGGAGCTGACACTATAACAGCTTTATACAGGGGCCGACACTATAACAGCTTTATACAGGGGCCGACACAATAACAGCTTTATACAGGGGCCGACACTATAACGGCTTTATACAGGGGCCGACACTATAACGGCTTTATACAGGGGCCGACACTATAACAGCTTTATACAGGAGCTGACACTATAACAGCTTTATACAGGAGCCGACACTATAACAGCTTTATACAGGAGCCGACACTATAACAGCTTTATAAAGGAGCCGACACTATAACAGCTTTATACAGGGGCCGACACTATAACAGCTTTATACAGGAGCCGACACTATAACAGCTTTATACAGGAGCCGACACTATAACAGCTTTATACAGGAGCCGACACTATAACAGCTTTATACAGGAGCCGACACTATAACAGCTTTATACAGGAGCCGACGCTATAACAGCTGTATACAGGGGCCGACACTATAACAGCTTTATACAGGGGCCGACACTATAACAGCTGTATACAGGGGCCGACACTATAACAGCTTTATACAGGGGCCGACACTATAACAGCTTTATACAGGAACCGACACTATAACAGCTTTATACAGGAGCCGACACTATAACAGCTTTATACAGGAGCCGACACTATAACAGCTTTATAAAGGAGCCGACACTATAACAGCTTTATACAGGGGCCGACACTATAACAGCTGTATACAGGGGCCGACACTATAACAGCTTTATACAGGGGCCGACACTATAACAGCTTCATACAGGGGCCGACACTATAACAGCTTTATACAGGGGCCGACACTATAACAGCTTTATACAGGGGCCGACACTATAACAGCTTTATACAGGGGCCGACACTATAACGGCTTTATACAGGGGCCGACACTATAACGGCTTTATACAGGAGCCGACACTATAACAGCTTTATACAGGGGCCGACACTATAACAGCTTTATACAGGGGCGACACTATAACAGCTTTATACAGGAGCCGACACTATAACAGCTTTATACAGGAGCCGACACTATAACAGCTTTATACAGGAGCCGACACTATAACGGCTTTATACAGGAGCCGACACTATAACGGCTTTATACAGGAGCCGACACTATAACAGCTTTATACAGGGGCCGAAACTATAACAGCTTTATACAGGGGCCCACACTATAACAGCTTTATACAGGGGCCGACACTATAACAGCTTTATACAGGAGCCGACACTATAACGGCTTTATACAGGGGCCGACACTATAACAGCTTTATACAGGAGCCGACACTATAACAGCTTTATAAAGGAGCCGACACTATAACAGCTTTATACAGGGGCCGACACTATAACAGCTGTATACAGGGGCCGACACTATAACAGCTGTATACAGGGGACGACACTATAACAGCTTTATACAGGGGCAGACACTATAACGGCTTTATACAGGAGCCGACACTATAACAGCTTTATACAGGGGCTGACACTATAACAGCTTTATACAGGGGCCGACACTATAACGGCTTTATACAGGGGCCGACACTATAACAGCTTTATACAGGGGCCGACACTATAACGGCTTTATACAGGGGCCGACACTATAACGGCTTTATACAGGGGCCGACACTATAACGGCTTTATACAGGGGCCGACAGTATAACGGCTTTATACAGGGGCCGACACTATAACGGCTTTATACAGGGGCCGACACTATAACGGCTTTATACAGGGGCCCACACTATAACAGCTTTATACAGGGGCCGACACTATAACGGCTTTATACAGGGGCCCACACTATAACAGCTTTATACAGGAGCCGACACTATAACGGCTTTATACAGGAGCCGACACTATAACGGCTTTATACAGGAGCCGACACTATAACAGCTTTATACAGGGGCCGACACTATCACGGCTTTATACAGGGGCCGACACTATAACAGCTTTATACAGGGGCCGACACTATAACCGCTTTATACAGGAGCCGACACTATAACAGCTTTATACAGGAGCCGACACTATAACAGCTTTATACAGGGGCCGACACTATAACGGCTTTATACAGGAGCCGACACTATAACAGCTTTATACAGGGGCCGACACTATAACGGCTTTATACAGGAGCCGACACTATAACGGCTTTATACAGGAGCCGACACTATAACAACTTTATACAGGAGCCGACACTATAACAGCTTTATACAGGGGCCGACACTATAACGGCTTTATACAGGGGCCGACACTATAACAGCTTTATACAGGGGCCGACACTATAACAGCTTTATACAGGTGCCGACACTATAACAGCTTTATACAGGAGCCGACACTATAACGGCTTTATACAGGAGCCGACACTATAACAGCTTTATACAGGGGCCGACACTATAACGGCTTTATACAGGGGCCGACACTATAACAGCTTTATACAAGGGCCGACACTATAACAGCTTTATACAGGAGCCGACACTATAACAGCTGTATACAGGGGCCGACACTATAACAGCTTTATACAGGGGCCGACACTATAACAGCTTTATACAGGGGCCGACACTATAACAGGTTTATACAGGGGCCGACACTATAACAGCTTTATACAGGAGCCGACACTATAACAGCTGTATACAGGGGCCGACACTATAACAGCTTTATACAGGGGCCGACACTATAACAGCTTTATACAGGGGCCGACACTATAACAGGTTTATACAGGGGCCGACACTATAACGGCTTTATACAGGGACCGACACAATAACAGCTTTATACAGGGGCCGACACTATAACAGCTTTATACAGGGGCCGACACTATAACAGCTTTATACAGGGGCCGACACTATAACAGCTTTATACAGGGACCGACACTATAACAGCTTTATACAGGGGCCGACACTATAACAGCTTTATAAAGGAGCCGACACTATAACAGCTTTATACAGGGGCCGACACTATAACAGCTGTATACAGGGGCCGACACTATAACAGCTTTATACAGGGGCCGACACTATAACAGCTTTATACAGGGGCCGACACTATAACAGCTTTATACAGGGGCCGACACTATAACAGCTTTATACAGGGGCCGACACTATAACAGCTGTATACAGGAGCCGACACTATAACACCTTTATACAGGGGCCGACACTATAACAGCTTTATACAGGGGCCGACACTATAACAGCTTTATACAGGGGCCGACACTATAACGGCTTTATACAGGGGCCGACACTATAACGGCTTTATACAGGAGCCGACACTATAACGGCTTTATACAGAGGCCGACACTATAACAGCTTTATACAGGGGCCGACACTATAACAGCTTTATACAGGGGCCGACACTATAACGGCTTTATACAGGGGCCGACACTATAACAGCTTTATACAGGAGCCGACACTATAACAGCTTTATACAGGAGCCGACACTATAACGGCTTTATACAGGAGCCGACACTATAACAGCTTTATACAGGAGCCGACACTATAACAGCTTTATACAGGAGCCGACACTATAACAGCTTTATACAGGGGCCCACACTATAACAGCTTTATACAGGAGCCGACACTATAACAGCTTTATACAGGAGCTGACACTATAACGGCTTTATACAGGGGCGACACTATAACAGCTTTATACAGGGGCCGACACTATAACGGCTTTATACAGGGACCGACACTATAACAGCTTTATACAGGGGCCGACACTATAATGGCTTTATACAGGGGCCGACACTATAACGGCTTTATACAGGGGCCGACACTATAACAGCTTTATACAGGAGCCGACACTATAACAGCTTTATACAGGGGCCGACACTATAACGGCTTTATACAGGAGCCGACACTATAACAGCTTTATAGAAGGGCCGACACTATAACAGCTTTATACAGGGGCCGACACTATAACAGCTTTATACAGGAGCCGACACTATAACAGCTTTATACAGGGGCCGACACTATAACAGCTTTATACAGGGGCCCACACTATAACAGCTTTATACAGGAGCCGACACTATAACAGCTTTATACAGGAGCCGACACTATAACGGCTTTATACACTAGCCGACACTATAACAGCTTTATACAGGGGCCGACACTATAACAGCTTTATACAGGGGCCCACACTATAACAGCTTTATACAGGGGCCGACACTATAACGGCTTTATACAGGAGCCGACACTATAACAGCTTTATACAGGGGCCGACACTATAACAGCTTTATACAGGGGCCCACACTATAACAGCTTTATACAGGAGCCGACACTATAACAGCTTTATACAGGAGCCGACACTATAATGGCTTTATACAGGAGCCGACACTATAACAGCTTTATACAGGGGCCGACACTATAACAGCTTTATACAGGAGCCGACACTATAACAGCTTTATACAGGGGCCGACACTATAACAGCTTTATACAGGGGCCGACACTATAACAGCTTTATACAGGAGCCGACACTATAACGGCTTTATACAGGGGCCGACACTATAACAGCTTTATACAGGAGCCGACACTATAACGGCTTTATACAGGAGCCGACACTATAACAGCTTTATACAGGAGCCGACACTATAACGGCTTTATACAGGGGCCGACACTATAACAGCTTTATACAGGAGCCGACACTATAACGGCTTCATACAGGAGCCGACACTATAACAGCTTTATACAGGAGCCGACACTATAACAGCCGTATACAAGGGCGACACTATAACAGCTTTATACAGGGGCCGACACTATAACAGCTGTATACAGGGGCCGACACTATAACAGCTGTATACAGGGGCCGACACTATAACAGCTTTATACAGGGGCCGACACTATAACGGCTTTATACAGGGGCCGACACTATAACAGCTTTATACAGGAGCCGACACTATAACAGCTTTATACAGGAGCCGACACTATAACAGCTTTATACAGGAGCCGACACTATAACGGCTTTATACAGGGGCCGACACTATAACAGCTTTATACAGGAGCCGACACTATAACAGCTTTATACAGGAGCCGACACTATAACGGCTTTATACAGGAGCCGACACTATAACAGCTTTATACAGGAGCCGACACTATAACAGCTTTATACAGGAGCCGACACTATAACAGCTTTATACAGGAGCCGACACTATAACAGCTTTATACAGGAGCCGACACTATAACAGCTTTATACAGGAGCCGACACTATAACAGCTTTATACAGGAGCCGACACTATAACAGCTTTATACAGGAGCCGACACTATAACAGCTTTATACAGGAGCCGACACTATAACGGCTTTATACAGGAGCCGACACTATAACAGCTTTATACAGGAGCCGACACTATAACAGCTTTATACAGGAGCCGACACTATAACGGCTTTATACAGGGGCCGACACTATAACAGCTTTATACAGGAGCCGACACTATAACAGCTTTATACAGGAGCCGACACTATAACAGCTTTATACAGGAGCCGACACTATAACAGCTTTATACAGGAGCCGACACTATAACAGCTTTATACAGGAGCCGACACTATAACAGCTTTATACAGGAGCCGACACTATAACAGCTTTATACAGGAGCCGACACTATAACGGCTTTATACAGGAGCCGACACTATAACAGCTTTATACAGGAGCCGACACTATAACAGCTTTATACAGGAGCCGACACTATAACGGCTTTATACAGGGGCCGACACTATAACAGCTTTATACAGGAGCCGACACTATAACAGCTTTATACAGGAGCCGACACTATAACAGCTTTATACAGGAGCCGACACTATAACAGCTTTATACAGGACCGACACTATAACAGCTTTATACAGGGGCCGACACTATAACAGCTTTATACAGGGGCCGACACTATAACGGCTTTATACAGGGGCCAACACTATAACAGCTTTATACAGGGGCCGACACTATAACGGCTTTATACAGGGGCCGACACTATAACGGCTTTATACAGGAGCCGACACTATAACGGCTTTATACAGGAGCCGACACTATAACAGCTTTATACAGGGGCCGACACTATAACAGCTTTATACAGGAGCCGACACTATAACAGCTTTATACAGGGGCCGACACTATAACGGCTTTATACAGGGGCCGACACTATAACAGCTTTATACAGGGGCCGACACTATAACCGCTTTATACAGGAGCCGACACTATAACAGCTTTATACAGGAGCCGACACTATAACGGCTTTATACAGGGGCCGACACTATAACAGCTTTATACAGGGGCCCACACTATAACAGCTTTATACAGGACCGACACTATAACAGCTTTATACAGGGGCCGACACTATAACGGCTTTATACAGGGGCCGACACTATAACAGCTTTATACAGGACCGACACTATAACGGCTTTATACAGGGGCCGACACTATAACAGCTTTATACAGGGGCCCACACTATAACAGCTTTATACAGGACCGACACTATAACGGCTTTATACAGGGGCCGACACTATAACAGCTTTATACAGGGGCCCACACTATAACAGCTTTATACAGGGGCCCACACTATAACAGCTTTATACAGGAGCCGACACTATAACGGCTTTATACAGGGGCCGACACTATAACAGCTTTATACAGGGGCCCACACTATAACAGCTTTATACAGGACCGACACTATAACAGCTTTATACAGGGGCCGACACTATAACGGCTTTATACAGGGGCCCACACTATAACAGCTTTATACAGGACCGACACTATAACGGCTTTATACAGGGGCCGACACTATAACAGCTTTATACAGGGGCCCACACTATAACAGCTTTATACAGGACCGACACTATAACAGCTTTATACAGGGGCCGACACTATAACGGCTTTATACAGGGGCCGACACTATAACGGCTTTATACAGGATCCGACACTATAACAGCTTTATACAGGACCGACACTATAACGGCTTTATACAGGAGCCGACACTATAACAGCTTTATACAGGGGCCGACACTATAACAGCTTTATACAGGAGCCGACACTATAACAGCTTTATACAGGGGCCGACACTATAACAGCTTTATACAGGGGCCGACACTATAACAGCTTTATACAGGACCGACACTATAACAGCTTTATACAGGGGCCGACACTATAACGGCTTTTTCTACAGGGGCCAACACTATAACGGCTTTATACAGGAGCCGACACTATAACGGCTTTATACAGGGGCCGACACTATAACAGCTTTATACAGGACCGACACTATAACAGCTTTATACAGGGGCCGACACTATAACGGCTTTATACAGGGGCCAACACTATAACGGCTTTATACAGGAGCCGACACTATAACGGCTTTATACAGGGGCCAACACTATAACGGCTTTATACAGGGGCCAACACTATAACGGCTTTATACAGGAGCCGACACTATAACGGCTTTATACAGGGGCCAACACTATAACAGCTTTATACAGGGGCCGACACTATAACAGCTTTATACAGGGGCCGACACTATAACAGCTTTATACAGGGGCCGACACTATAACGGCTTTATACAGGGGCCGACACTATAACAGCTTTATACAGGGGCCGACACTATAACCGCTTTATACAGGAGCCGACACTATAACGGCTTTATACAGGAGCCGACACTATAACAGCTTTATACAGGGGCCGACACTATAACAGCTTTATACAGGGGCCGACACTATAACGGCTTTATACAGGGGCCGACACTATAACAGCTTTATACAGGGGCCGACACTATAACCGCTTTATACAGGAGCCGACACTATAACGGCTTTATACAGGAGCCGACACTATAACGGCTTTATACAGGGGCCGACACTATAACGGCTTTATACAGGGGCCGACACTATAACGGCTTTATACAGGAGCGACACTATAACAGCTTTATACAGGAGCCGACACTATAACGGCTTTATACAGGGGCCGACACTATAACAGCTTTATACAGGAGCCGACACTATAACGGCTTTATACAGGAGCCGACACTATAACGGCTTTATACAGGAGCCGACACTATAACAGCTTTATACAGGGGCCGACACTATAACAGCTTTATACAGGAGCGACACTATAACAGCTTTATACAGGAGCCGACACTATAACGGCTTTATACAGGGGCCGACACTATAACAGCTTTATACAGGAGCCGACACTATAACAGCTTTATACAGGGGCCGACACTATAACCGCTTTATACAGGGGCCGACACTATAACGGCTTTATACAGGAGCCGACACTATAACGGCTTTATACAGGAGCCGACACTATAACGGCTTTATACAGGGGCCGACACTATAACAGCTTTATACAGGAGCGACACTATAACAGCTTTATACAGGAGCCGACACTATAACGGCTTTATACAGGGGCCGACACTATAACAGCTTTATACAGGAGCCGACACTATAACAGCTTTATACAGGGGCCGACACTATAACCGCTTTATACAGGGGCCGACACTATAACGGCTTTATACAGGAGCCGACACTATAACGGCTTTATACAGGGGCCGACACTATAACAGCTTTATACAGGGGCCGACACTATAACAGCTTTATACAGGACCGACACTATAACAGCTTTATACAGGGGCCGACACTATAACAGCTTTATACAGGGGCCGACACTATAACCGCTTTATACAGGGGCCGACACTATAACAGCTTTATACAGGGGCCGACACTATAACAGCTTTATACAGGGGCCGACACTATAACAGCTTTATACAGGGGCCGACACTATAACCGCTTTATACAGGGGCCGACACTATAACGGCTTTATACAGGAGCCGACACTATAACGGCTTTATACAGGAGCCGACACTATAACGGCTTTATACAGGAGCCGACACTATAACGGCTTTATACAGGAGCCGACACTATAACAGCTTTATACAGGGGCCGACACTATAACAGCTTTATACAGGAGCCGACACTATAACAGCTTTATACAGGGGCCGACACTATAACGGCTTTATACAGGAGCCGACACTATAACGGCTTTATACAGGACCGACACTATAACAGCTTTATACAGGGGCCGACACTATAACGGCTTTATACAGGGGCCAACACTATAACGGCTTTATACAGGAGCCGACACTATAACCGCTTTATACAGGGGCCGACACTATAACGGCTTTATACAGGGGCCGACACTATAACGGCTTTATACAGGGGCCGACACTATAACGGCTTTATACAGGGGCCGACACTATAACAACTTTATACAGGGGCCGACACTATAACAGCTTTATACAGGAGCCGACACTATAACAGCTTTATACAGGGGCCGACACTATAACAGCTTTATACAGGAGCCGACACTATAACAGCTTTATACAGGAGCCGACACTATAACAGCTTTATACAGGAGCCGACACTATAACAGCTTTATACAGGGGCCGACACTATAACGGCTTTATACAGGGGCCGACACTATAACAGCTTTATACAGGGGCCGACACTATAACCGCTTTATACAGGGGCCGACACTATAACGGCTTTATACAGGAGCCGACACTATAACGGCTTTATACAGGAGCCGACACTATAACAGCTTTATACAGGGGCCGACACTATAACAGCTTTATACAGGAGCCGACACTATAACAGCTTTATACAGGGGCCGACACTATAACGGCTTTATACAGGGGCCGACACTATAACAGCTTTATACAGGGGCCGACACTATAACCGCTTTATACAGGAGCCGACACTATAACAGCTTTATACAGGACCGACACTATAACAGCTTTATACAGGGGCCGACACTATAACGGCTTTATACAGGGGCCGACACTATAACGGCTTTATACAGGAGCCGACACTATAACGGCTTTATACAGGGGCCGACACTATAACGGCTTTATACAGGGGCCGACACTATAACGGCTTTATACAGGGGCCGACACTATAACGGCTTTATACAGGAGCCGACACTATAACGGCTTTATACAGGGGCCGACACTATAACGGCTTTATACAGGGGCCGACACTATAACGGCTTTATACAGGAGCCGACACTATAACGGCTTTATACAGGGGCCGACACTATAACGGCTTTATACAGGAGCCGACACTATAACGGCTTTATACAGGAGCCGACACTATAACGGCTTTATACAGGGGCCGACACTATAACGGCTTTATACAGGGGCCGACACTATAACGGCTTTATACAGGAGCCGACACTATAACGGCTTTATACAGGAGCCGACACTATAACGGCTTTATACAGGGGCCGACACTATAACGGCTTTATACAGGGGCCGACACTATAACGGCTTTATACAGGAGCCGACACTATAACGGCTTTATACAGGAGCCGACACTATAACGGCTTTATACAGGGGCCGACACTATAACGGCTTTATACAGGGGCCGACACTATAACGGCTTTATACAGGAGCCGACACTATAACAGCTTTATACAGGAGCCGACACTATAACGGCTTTATACAGGGGCCGACACTATAACGGCTTTATACAGGGGCCGACACTATAACGGCTTTATACAGGAGCCGACACTATAACAGCTTTATACAGAAGCCGACACTATAACAGCTTTATACAGGAGCCGACACTATAACAGCTTTATACAGGGGCCGACACTATAACAGCTTTATACAGGAGCCGACACTATAACAGCTTTATACAGGGGCAGACACTATAACAGCTTTATACAGTTGCCGACACTGTAACGGCTTTATACAGGGGCCGACACTATAACAGCTTTATACAGGAGCCGACACTATAACAGCTTTATACAGTTGCCGACACTATAACGGCTTTATACAGGGGCCGACACTATAACAGCTTTATACAGGGGCCGACACTATAACAGCTTTATACAGGGGCAGACACTATAACGGCTTTATACAGGAGCCGACACTATAACGGCTTTATACAGGAGCCGACACTATAACGGCTTTATACAGGAGCCGACACTATAACAGCTTTATACAGGGGCAGACACTATAACGGCTTTATACAGGGGCCGACACTATAACGGCTTTATACAGGGGCCGACACTATAACGGCTTTATACAGGAGCCGACACTATAACAGCTTTATACAAGGGCCGACACTATAACGGCTTTATACAGGGGCCGACACTATAACGGCTTTATACAGGAGCCGACACTATAACAGCTTTATACAGGAGCCGACACTATAACGGCTTTATACAGGGGCCGACACTATAACAGCTTTATACAGGAGCCGACACTATAACGGCTTTATACAGGAGCCGACACTATAACGGCTTTATACAGGGGCCGACACTATAACCGCTTTATACAGGGGCCGACACTATAACGGCTTTATACAGGAGCCGACACTATAACGGCTTTATACAGGAGCCGACACTATAACAGCTTTATACAGGAGCCGACACTATAACAGCTTTATACAGGAGCCGACACTATAACAGCTTTATACAGGAGCCGACACTATAACAGCTTTATACAGGAGCCGACACTATAACGGCTTTATACAGGAGCCGACACTATAACAGCTTTATACAGGAGCCGACACTATAACAGCTTTATACAGGAGCCGACACTATAACGGCTTTATACAGGGGCCGACACTATAACGGCTTTATACAGGGGCCGACGCTATAACGGCTTTATACAGGGGCCGACACTATAACAGCTTTATACAGGAGCCGACACTATAACGGCTTTATACAGGGGCCGACACTATAACAGCTTTATACAGGAGCCGACACTATAACGGCTTTATACAGGGGCCGACACTATAACAGCTTTATACAGGGGCCGACACTATAACAGCTTTATACAGGGGCCGACACTATAACAGCTTTATACAGGAGCCGACACTATAACAGCTTTATACAGGAGCCGACACTATAACGGCTTTATACAGGGGCCGACACTATAACAGCTTTATACAGGAGCCGACACTATAACGGCTTTATACAGGAGCCGACACTATAACAGCTTTATACAGGAGCCGACACTATAACGGCTTTATACAGGAGCCGACACTATAACGGCTTTATACAGGGGCCGACACTATAACGGCTTTATACAGGAGCCGACACTATAACGGCTTTATACAAGGGCCGACACTATAACGGCTTTATACAGGAGCCGACACTATAACGGCTTTATACAGGGGCCGACACTATAACAGCTTTATACAGGAGCCGACACTATAACGGCTTTATACAGGAGCCGACACTATAACGGCTTTATACAGGAGCCGACACTATAACGGCTTTATACAGGGGCCGACACTATAACGGCTTTATACAGGGGCCGACACTATAACGGCTTTATACAGGAGCCGACACTATAACAGCTTTATACAGGGGCCGACACTATAACGGCTTTATACAGGGGCCGACACTATAACGGCTTTATACAGGAGCCGACACTATAACGGCTTTATACAGGGGCCGACACTATAACGGCTTTATACAAGGGCCGACACTATAACAGCTTTATACAGGGGCCGACACTATAACAGCTTTATACAGGGGCCGACACTATAACAGCTTTATACAGGGGCCGACACTATAACAGCTTTATACAGGAGCCGACACTATAACAGCTTTATACAGGGGCCGACACTATAACGGCTTTATACAGGGGCCGACACTATAACGGCTTTATACAGGAGCCGACACTATAACAGCTTTATACAGGGGCCGACACTATAACGGCTTTATACAGGGGCCGACACTATAACAGCTTTATACAGGAGCCGACACTATAACGGCTTTATACAGGGGCCGACACTATAACGGCTTTATACAAGGGCCGACACTATAACAGCTTTATACAGGGGCCGACACTATAACAGCTTTATACAGGGGCCGACACTATAACAGCTTTATACAGGGGCCGACACTATAACAGCTTTATACAGGAGCCGACACTATAACAGCTTTATACAGGAGCCGACACTATAACAGCTTTATACAGGGCCGACACTATAACGGCTTTATACAGGAGCCGACACTATAACGGCTTTATACAAGGGCCGATACTATAACAGCTTTATACAGGGGCCGACACTATAACAGCTTTATACAGGGGCCGACACTATAACAGCTTTATACAGGAGCCGACACTATAACAGCTTTATACAGGGGCCGACACTATAACAGGTTTATACAGGGGCCGACACTATAACGGCTTTATACAGGGACCGGCACAATAACAGCTTTATACAGGGGCCGACACTATAACAGCTTTATACAGGGGCCGACACTATAACAGCTTTATACAGGGGCCGACACTATAACGGCTTTATACAGGGGCCGACACTATAACAGCTTTATACAGGAGCCGACACTATAACAGCTTTATACAGGAGCCGACACTATAACAGCTTTATACAGGAGCCGACACTATAACAGCTTTATAAAGGAGCCGACACTATAACAGCTTTATACAGGGGCCGACACTATAACAGCTTTATAAAGGAGCCGACACTATAACAGCTTTATACAGGGGCCGACACTATAACAGCTTTATACAGGGGCCGACAATATAACAGCTTTATACAGGAGCCGACACTATAACAGCTTTATAAAGGAGCCGACACTATAACAGCTTTATACAGGGGCCGACACTATAACAGCTGTATACAGGGGCCGACACTATAACAGCTTTATACAGGGGCCGACACTATAACAGCTTTATACAGGGGCCGACACTATAACAGCTTTATACAGGGGCCGACACTATAACAGCTTTATACAGGGGCCGACACTATAACAGCTTTATACAGGGGCCGACACTATAACGGCTTTATACAGGGGCCGACACTATAACGGCTTTATACAGGAGCCGACACTATAACAGCTTTATACAGGGGCCGACACTATAACAGCTTTATACAGGGGCGACACTATAACAGCTTTATACAGGAGCCGACACTATAACAGCTTTATACAGGAGCCGACACTATAACAGCTTTATACAGGAGCCGACACTATAACGGCTTTATACAGGAGCCGACACTATAACAGCTTTATACAGGGGCCGACACTATAACAGCTTTATACAGGGGCCCACACTATAACAGCTTTATACAGGGGCCGACACTATAACAGCTTTATACAGGAGCCGACACTATAACGGCTTTATACAGGGGCCGACACTATAACAGCTTTATACAGGGGCCGAAACTATAACAGCTTTATACAGGGGCCCACACTATAACAGCTTTATACAGGGGCCGACACTATAACAGCTTTATACAGGAGCCGACACTATAACGGCTTTATACAGGGGCCGACACTATAACAGCTTTATACAGGAGCCGACACTATAACAGCTTTATAAAGGAGCCGACACTATAACAGCTTTATACAGGGGCCGACACTATAACAGCTGTATACAGGGGCCGACACTATAACAGCTGTATACAGGGGACGACACTATAACAGCTTTATACAGGGGCAGACACTATAACGGCTTTATACAGGAGCCGACACTATAACAGCTTTATACAGGGGCTGACACTATAACAGCTTTATACAGGGGCCGACACTATAACGGCTTTATACAGGGGCCGACACTATAACAGCTTTATACAGGGGCCGACACTATAACGGCTTTATACAGGGGCCGACACTATAACGGCTTTATACAGGGGCCGACACTATAACGGCTTTATACAGGGGCCGACAGTATAACGGCTTTATACAGGGGCCGACACTATAACGGCTTTATACAGGGGCCGACACTATAACGGCTTTATACAGGGGCCCACACTATAACAGCTTTATACAGGGGCCGACACTATAACGGCTTTATACAGGGGCCCACACTATAACAGCTTTATACAGGAGCCGACACTATAACGGCTTTATACAGGAGCCGACACTATAACGGCTTTATACAGGAGCCGACACTATAACAGCTTTATACAGGGGCCGACACTATCACGGCTTTATACAGGGGCCGACACTATAACAGCTTTATACAGGGGCCGACACTATAACCGCTTTATACAGGAGCCGACACTATAACAGCTTTATACAGGAGCCGACACTATAACAGCTTTATACAGGGGCCGACACTATAACGGCTTTATACAGGAGCCGACACTATAACAGCTTTATACAGGGGCCGACACTATAACGGCTTTATACAGGAGCCGACACTATAACGGCTTTATACAGGAGCCGACACTATAACAACTTTATACAGGAGCCGACACTATAACAGCTTTATACAGGGGCCGACACTATAACGGCTTTATACAGGGGCCGACACTATAACAGCTTTATACAGGGGCCGACACTATAACAGCTTTATACAGGTGCCGACACTATAACAGCTTTATACACGGGCCGACACTATAACAGCTTTATACAGGAGCCGACACTATAACGGCTTTATACAGGGGCCGACACTATAACAGCTTTATACACGGACCGACACTATAACGGCTTTATACAGGGGCCGACACTATAACAGCTTTATAGAAGGGCCGACACTATAACAGCTTTATACAGGGGCCGACACTATAACAGCTTTATACAGGAGCCGACACTATAACAGCTTTATACAGGAGCCGACACTATAACAGCTTTATACAGGAGCCGACACTATAACAGCTTTATACAGGGGCCGACCCTATAACAGCTTTATACAGGGGCCCACACTATAACAGCTTTATACAGGAGCCGACACTATAACGGCTTTATACACTAGCCGACACTATAACAGCTTTATACAGGGGCCGACACTATAACAGCTTTATACAGGGGCCCACACTATAACAGCTTTATACAGGGGCCGACACTATAACGGCTTTATACAGGAGCCGACACTATAACAGCTTTATACAGGGGCCGACACTATAACAGCTTTATACAGGGGCCCACACTATAACAGCTTTATACAGGAGCCGACACTATAACAGCTTTATACAGGAGTCGACACTATAACGGCTTTATACAGGAGCCGACACTATAACGGCTTTATACAGGGGCCGACACTATAACGGCTTTATACAGGGGCCGACACTATAACCGCTTTATACAGGAGCCGACACTATAACAGCTTTATACAGGACCGACACTATAACAGCTTTATACAGGGGCCGACACTATAACGGCTTTATACAGGAGCCGACACTATAACAGCTTTATACAGGACCGACACTATAACAGCTTTATACAGGGGCCGACACTATAACGGCTTTATACAGGAGCCGACACTATAACAGCTTTATACAGGACCGACACTATAACAGCTTTATACAGGGGCCGACACTATAACAGCTTTATACAGGGGCCAACACTATAACGGCTTTATACAGGAGCCGACACTATACAGCTTTATACAGGAGCCGACACTATAACAGCTTTATACAGGGGCCGACACTATAACAGCTTTATACAGGAGCCGACACTATAACAGCTTTATACAGGAGCCGACACTATAACAGCTTTATACAGGGGCCGACACTATAACAGCTTTATACAGGAGCCGACACTATAACAGCTTTATACAGGGGCCGACACTATAACGGCTTTATACAGGGGCCGACACTATAACAGCTTTATACAGGGGCCGACACTATAACCGCTTTATACAGGAGCCGACACTATAACAGCTTTATACAGGGGCCGACACTATAACAGCTTTATACAGGGGCCCACACTATAACAGCTTTATACAGGACCGACACTATAACAGCTTTATACAGGGGCCGACACTATAACGGCTTTATACAGGGGCCAACACTATAACGGCTTTATACAGGAGCCGACACTATAACAGCTTTATACAGGACCGACACTATAACGGCTTTATACAGGGGCCGACACTATAACAGCTTTATACAGGGGCCGACACTATAACAGCTTTATACAGGAGCCGACACTATAACAGCTTTATACAGGACCGACACTATAACGGCCTTATACAGGGGCCGACACTATAACAGCTTTATACAGGGGCCGACACTATAACAGCTTTATACAGGAGCCGACACTATAACAGCTTTATACAGGGGCCGACACTATAACAGCTTTATACAGGGGCCGACACTATAACAGCTTTATACAGGACCGACACTATAACAGCTTTATACAGGGGCCGACACTATAACAGCTTTATACAGGGGCCGACATTATAACAGCTTTATACAGGACCGACACTATAACAGCTTTATACAGGGGCCGACACTATAACCGCTTTATACAGGAGCCGACACTATAACGGCTTTATACAGGAGCCGACACTATAACAGCTTTATACAGGGGCCGACACTATAACAGCTTTATACAGGGGCCGACACTATAACGGCTTTATACAGGAGCCGACACTATAACGGCTTTATACAGGAGCCGACACTATAACGGCTTTATACAGGGGCCGACACTATAACAGCTTTATACAGGAGCCGACACTATAACGGCTTTATACAGGAGCCGACACTATAACGGCTTAATACAGGGGCCGACACTATAACGGCTTTATACAGGAGCCGACACTATAACAGCTTTATACAGGAGCCGACACTATAACGGCTTTATACAGGGGCCGACACTATAACGGCTTTATACAGGACCGACACTATAACAGCTTTATACAGGGGCCGACACTATAACGGCTTTATACAGGAGCCGACACTATAACGGCTTTATACAGGGGCCAACACTATAACGGCTTTATACAGGAGCCGACACTATAACCGCTTTATACAGGGGCCGACACTATAACGGCTTTATACAGGGGCCGACATTATAACAGCTTTATACAGGACCGACACTATAACAGCTTTATACAGGGGCCGACACTATAACCGCTTTATACAGGAGCCGACACTATAACGGCTTTATACAGGAGCCGACACTATAACAGCTTTATACAGGGGCCGACACTATAACAGCTTTATACAGGGGCCGACACTATAACGGCTTTATACAGGGGCCGACATTATAACAGCTTTATACAGGACCGACACTATAACAGCTTTATACAGGGGCCGACACTATAACAGCTTTATACAGGGGCCGACACTATAACGGCTTTATACAGGGGCCGACACTATAACAGCTTTATACAGGACCGACACTATAACAGCTTTATACAGGGGCCGACACTATAACAGCTTTATACAGGGGCCGACATTATAACAGCTTTATACAGGACCGACACTATAACAGCTTTATACAGGGGCCGACACTATAACCGCTTTATACAGGAGCCGACACTATAACGGCTTTATACAGGAGCCGACACTATAACAGCTTTATACAGGGGCCGACACTATAACAGCTTTATACAGGGGCCGACACTATAACGGCTTTATACAGGAGCCGACACTATAACGGCTTTATACAGGAGCCGACACTATAACGGCTTTATACAGGGGCCGACACTATAACAGCTTTATACAGGAGCCGACACTATAACGGCTTTATACAGGAGCCGACACTATAACGGCTTAATACAGGGGCCGACACTATAACGGCTTTATACAGGAGCCGACACTATAACAGCTTTATACAGGAGCCGACACTATAACGGCTTTATACAGGGGCCGACACTATAACGGCTTTATACAGGACCGACACTATAACAGCTTTATACAGGAGCCGACACTATAACGGCTTTATACAGGAGCCGACACTATAACGGCTTTATACAGGGGCCAACACTATAACGGCTTTATACAGGAGCCGACACTATAACCGCTTTATACAGGGGCCGACACTATAACGGCTTTATACAGGGGCCGACACTATAACGGCTTTATACAGGGGCCGACACTATAACGGCTTTATACAGGGGCCGACACTATAACGACTTTATACAGGGGCCGACACTATAACAGCTTTATACAGGAGCCGACACTATAACAGCTTTATACAGGGGCCGACACTATAACGGCTTTATACAGGGGCCGACACTATAACAGCTTTATACAGGGGCCGACACTATAACCGCTTTATACAGGGGCCGACACTATAACGGCTTTATACAGGAGCCGACACTATAACGGCTTTATACAGGAGCCGACACTATAACAGCTTTATACAGGGGCCGACACTATAACAGCTTTATACAGGAGCCGACACTATAACAGCTTTATACAGGGGCCGACACTATAACAGCTTTATACAGGACCGACACTATAACAGCTTTATACAGGGGCCGACACTATAACGGCTTTATACAGGGGCCGACACTATAACGGCTTTATACAGGAGCCGACACTATAACAGCTTTATACAGGAGCCGACACTATAACAGCTTTATACAGGAGCCGACACTATAACAGCTTTATACAGGGGCGACACTATAACAGCTTTATACAGGACCGACACTATAACAGCTTTATACAGGGGCCGACACTATAACGGCTTTATACAGGGGCCGACACTATAACGGCTTTATACAGGAGCCGACACTATAACGGCTTTATACAGGAGCCGACACTATAACGGCTTTATACAGGGGCCGACACTATAACGGCTTTATACAGGGGCCGACACTATAACGGCTTTATACAGGGGCCGACACTATAACGGCTTTATACAGGAGCCGACACTATAACAGCTTTATACAGAAGCCGACACTATAACAGCTTTATACAGGAGCCGACACTATAACAGCTTTATACAGGGGCCGACACTATAACAGCTTTATACAGGAGCCGACACTATAACAGCTTTATACAGGGGCAGACACTATAACAGCTTTATACAGTTGCCGACACTATAACGGCTTTATACAGGGGCCGACACTATAACAGCTTTATACAGGAGCCGACACTATAACAGCTTTATACAGTTGCCGACACTATAACGGCTTTATACAGGGGCCGACACTATAACAGCTTTATACAGGGGCCGACACTATAACAGCTTTATACAGGGGCTGACACTATAACAGCTTTATACAGGGGCAGACACTATAACGGCTTTATACAGGAGCCGACACTATAACGGCTTTATACAGGAGCCGACACTATAACGGCTTTATACAGGAGCCGACACTATAACGGCTTTATACAGGGGCAGACACTATAACGGCTTTATACAGGGGCCGACACTATAACGGCTTTATACAGGGGCCGACACTATAACGGCTTTATACAGGAGCCGACACTATAACGGCTTTATACAGGAGCCGACACTATAACAGCTTTATACAGGAGCCGACACTATAACAGCTTTATACAAGGGCCGACACTATAACGGCTTTATACAGGAGCCGACACTATAACGGCTTTATACAGGGGCCGACACTATAACGGCTTTATACAGGAGCCGACACTATAACGGCTTTATACAGGGGCCGACACTATAACGGCTTTATACAGGGGCCGACACTATAACGGCTTTATACAGGAGCCGACACTATAACAGCTTTATACAGGAGCCGACACTATAACGGCTTTATACAGGAGCCGACACTATAACAGCTTTATACAGGAGCCGACACTATAACGGCTTTATACAAGGGCCGACACTATAACAGCTTTATACAGGAGCCGACACTATAACGGCTTTATACAGGAGCCGACACTATAACGGCTTTATACAGGAGCCGACACTATAACGGCTTTATACAGGGGCCGACACTATAACGGCTTTATACAGGAGCCGACACTATAACAGCTTTATACAGGAGCCGACACTATAACAGCTTTATACAGGGGCCGACACTATAACGGCTTTATACAGGAGCCGACACTATAACAGCTTTATACAGGAGCCGACACTATAACGGCTTTATACAGGAGCCGACACTATAACGGCTTTATACAGGGGCCGACACTATAACGGCTTTATACAAGGGCCGACACTATAACAGCTTTATACAGGGGCCGACACTATAACAGCTTTATACAGGGGCCGACACTATAACAGCTTTATACAGGGGCCGACACTATAACAGCTTTATACAGGAGCCGACACTATAACAGCTTTATACAGGGGCCGACACTATAACAGCTTTATACAGGAGCCGACACTATAACAGCTTTATACAGGGCCGACACTATAACGGCTTTATACAGGAGCCGACACTATAACAGCTGTATACAGGAGCCGACACTATAACGGCTTTATACAGGAGCCGACACTATAACGGCTTTATACAGGAGCCGACACTATAACAGCTTTATACAGGGGCCGACACTATAACAGCTTTATACAGGAGCCGACACTATAACAGCTGTATACAGGAGCCGACACTATAACGGCTTTATACAGGAGCCGACACTATAACGGCTTTATACAGGAGCCGACACTATAACAGCTTTATACAGGGGCCGACACTATAACAGCTTTATACAGGGGCCGACACTATAACAGCTTTATACAGGGGCCGACACTATAACAGCTTTATACAGGAGCCGACACTATAACAGCTTTATACAGGGGCCGACACTATAACGGCTTTATACAGGGGCCGACACTATAACAGCTTTATACAAGGGCCGACACTATAACGGCTTTATACAGGGCCGACACTATAATAGCTGTATACAGGGGCCGACACTATAACAGCTTTATACAGGGCCGACACTATAACAGCTGTATACAGGGGCCGACACTATAACAGCTTTATACAGCAGCCGACACTATAACAGCTGTATACAGGGGCCGACACTATAACAGCTTTATACAGCAGCCGACACTATAACAGCTGTATACAGGGGCCGACACTATAACAGCTTTATACAGGGCCGACACTATAACAGCTGTATACAGGGGCCGACACTATAACAGCTTTATGCAGGGGCCGACACTATAACGGCTTTATACAGGGCCGACACTATAACAGCTGTATACAGGGGCCGACACTATAACAGCTTTATACAGGGCCGACACTATAACAGCTGTATACAGGGGCCGACACTATAACAGCTTTATACAGCAGCCGACACTATAACGGCTTTATACAGGAGCCGACACTATAACAGCTTTATACAGGAGCCGACACTATAACAGCTTTATACAGGGGCCGACACTATAACAGCTTTATACAGGAGCCGTCACTATAACAGCTGTATACAGGGGCCGACACTATAACAGCTGTATAAAGGAGCCGACACTATAACAGCTTTATACAGGGGCTGACACTATAACAGCTTTATACAAGGGATGACACTATAACAGCTTTATACAAGGGCCGACACTATAACAGCTTTATACAGGAGCCGACACTATAACAGCTTTATACAGGGGCAGACACTATAACGGCTTTATACAGGGGCCGACACTATAACAGCTTTATACAGGGGCCGACACTATAACAGCTTTATACAGGGGCGACACTATAACAGCTTTATACAGGGGCCGACACTATAACAGCTTTATACAGGGGCCAACACTATAACAGCTTTATACAGGGGCAACACTATAACAGCTTTATACAGGAGCCGACACTATAACAGCTTTATACAGGAGCCGACACTATAACAGCTTTATACAGGAGCAGACACTATAACAGCTTTATACAGGAGCCGACACTATAACAGCTTTATACAGGGGCCGACACTATAACAGCTTTATACAGGGGCCGACACTATAACAGCTTTATACAGGGGCCGACACTATAACAGCTTTATACAGGGGCCGACACTATAACGGCTTTATACAGGGGCCGACACTATAACGGCTTTATACAGGGGCCGACACTATAACGGCTTTATACAGGGGCCGACACTATAACAGCTTTATACAGGGGCCGACACTATAACAGCTTTATACAGGGGCTGACACTATAACAGCTTTATAGAAGGGCAGACACTATAACGGCTTTATACAGGGGCCGACACTATAACAGCTGTATATAGGGGCCGACACTATAACAGCTTTATACAGGGGCCGACACTATAACAGCTTTATACAGGAGCCGACACTATAACAGCTTTATACAGGGGCCGACACTATAACAGCTTTATACAGGGGCTGACACTATAACAGCTTTATACAGGGGCTGACACTATAACAGCTTTATACAGGGGCCGACATTATAACGGCTTTATACAGGGGCGACACTATAACGGCTTTATACAGGGGCCGACACTATAACAGCTTTATACATGGGCTGACACTATAACAGCTTTATACAGGGGCCGACACTATAACGGCTTTATACAGGGGCCAACACTATAACGGCTTTATACAGGGGCCGACGCTATAACAGCTTTATACAGGGGCTGACACTATAACAGCTTTATACAGGGGCCGACACTATAACGGCTTTATACAGGGGCCGACACTATAACAGCTTTATACAGGGGCTGACACTATAACAGCTTTATAGAAGGGCAGACACTATAACGGCTTTATACAGGGGCCGACACTATAACAGCTTTATACAGGGGCCGACACTATAACAGCTTTATACAGGGGCTGACACTATAACAGCTTTATAGAAGGGCAGACACTATAACGGCTTTATACAGGGGCCGACACTATAACAGCTGTATACAGGGGCCGACACTATAACAGCTTTATACAGGGGCCGACACTATAACAGCTTTATACAGGAGCCGACACTATAACAGCTTTATACAGGGGCCGACACTATAACAGCTTTATACAGGGGCTGACACTATAACAGCTTTATACAGGGGCTGACACTATAACAGCTTTATACAGGGGCCGACACTATAACGGCTTTATACAGGGGCGACACTATAACGGCTTTATACAGGGGCCGACACTATAACAGCTTTATACATGGACTGACACTATAACAGCTTTATACAGGGGCCGACACTATAACGGCTTTATACAGGGGCCAACACTATAACGGCTTTATACAGGGGCCGACGCTATAACAGCTTTATACAGGGGCTGACACTATAACAGCTTTATACAGGGGCCGACACTATAACGGCTGTTATGGGTCCGGGAGGTGGAACCTCTGAGCTGCAATACAAGGGGGAAGTCCTTGTAAGGAAGCTGGTGACTCCCAGGGAAGGCAAGCAGGCAGCCACAACAAGTGATGGGGACAGTCTCTGGGTAGACAGGCAGGTGGTCACAGCAAGTGATGGGGACAGTCTCTGGGTAGACAGGCAGGTTGGCACGGCAAGTGACGGGGACAGTCTCAGGGTAGACAAGCGAGACGAATACTTGACAGGTAACTGGCGGGCGCTCCCAGATGAGCGAGCTGACGGAGACAGCAGGTAACAGGCGGGTAACTGGTGGACGCTCCCAGGTGAGCGGTCAGACAGACGAGGCAGGTGACAGGTAGGTAACTGGTGGATGCTCCCAGGTGAGCGGTCAGACAGATGAGGCAGGTGACAGGCAGGTAACTGGTGGACGCTCCCAGGTGAGCGGTCAGACAGATGAGGCAGGTGACAGGCAGGTAACTGGTGGACGCTCCCAGGTGAGCGGTCAGACAGATGAGGCAGGTGACAGGCAGGTAACAGGCAGGTAACAGGTGGACGCTCCCAGGTGAGCGGTCTGACAGACGAGGCAGGTGACAGGCAGGTAACAAGCAGGTAACTAGTAGACGCTCCCAGGTGAGCGGTCTGGCGGACAAGGCAAGTAACAGGCTGGCAGGCAGGACGAGAAGTCAGGCTAGCAGCGGAACCTGAGGGCTGAAGCACAGGTGAGACACAGTGCAAACAACATTGCTCGGGCACCTCCATTTTGGAGGAGGTGCCTTATATATGGGAGGTCCTCCGGCAATTGGCCGGGGACTCCTTAGGACGGCGCGCGCGGTCCCTTTAAGAGAGGGGGAGCGCGCGCGCGCCCTAAGCACTCTGCCGGGGAAGGAGCGCGCGCCGGAAGCAGCGGGGAGAGAAGCGCTGGAGGACGCCGCGCCAGAAGCGGGGAGGTGAGAGGGACGGTGTCTCTGCCTAGCAAGGGGCAGAGACGCCGATGCTACAGCCCCCCCCCTTAGGCCCCCTCTTTTTTAGGCCGGAAAGAAATCTTTCAAGGAGAAGCGGGGCGTTGATGTTCTCCCTGGGTTCCCAAGTTCTCTCCTCAGGACCAAACCCCTTCCAATCTACCAGAAAAAAGGTCTTTCCTCTTACCCTCTTGGTGGCCAGAATACTCTCTACCTCAAAGACGTCTTCAGCGGAAACCGGAGCAGGGGGAGTACTTGGATTGTTGGAAAAAGAGTTAAAGACAACGGGTTTGAGGAGAGATACGAGGAAGGAGTTGGGAATCCGTAACGTTGCCGGAAGTTTTAATTTGTAGGCCACTGGATTAATTTGCCTGAGGATTTCGAATGGGCCGATGAAGCGAGGACCTAACTTGTAGGAGGGTATCTTGAGCAGTACATGTTTGGAGGAGAGCCAAACCTTGTCTCCCGAACGGAATTGAGGCGGATCCAGACGTCTCTTAGCAGCATATCTCTTCATCCGCTCGGAGGACTGAAGAAGTGCGGACCTAGTACTCTCCCAAATGGTAGAAAACTCGCTGACAAGAGACTGCGCGGCAGGGTTGTCTACAGAGGCGGAGACGGGAAACGGAATCCGGCGGTGCTGGCCATAGACAATAAAGAACGGGGACTTGGAAGAGGATTCGCTCTCGTGGTTATTGTAAGAGAATTCGGCCCAAGGGAGGAGGTCCACCCAATCAGAATGGTGGGCATTAACAAAGTGCCGGAGATAGCTGGTAAGGATCTGATTGATCCGCTCCACTTGACCATTGGACTGAGGGTGGTAAGTGGAGGAGAAGTCCAGGGTGACGTCCAGCAGTTTACATGTGGCTCTCCAGAAGCGTGAGATGAACTGAACCCCTCGATCCGACACGATGTGGAGGGGTAGGCCATGGAGACGGAAGATATGGCGAATAAAGTCTAGCCAGCTCAGGTGCAGACGGAAGACCAGGCAGGGGAATGAAGTGGGCCATTTTAGAAAAGCGGTCCGCGACCATCCAAATGACAGTACACCCGGCAGAGACAGGAAGATCGGTAATGAAGTCCATAGCGATGTGTTGCCACGGGGCAACAGGTATGGGAAGCGGCAGGAGATGACCAGCTGGTAAGTGTCTGGGAACTTTGTTGCGGCCACAAGATGAACAGGCAGAGACGAAGTCTGCCACATCCTTACGCAGGGTAGACCACCAGTAATGCCAGGAAATGAGTAGGAAGGTATTTTTTTGGCCGGCATGGCCAGCTAGTTTAGAAGAATGACCCCAGCGAAGAACCTTCTCACGGTCAGGTGGCTCCACGAACATCTTGCCGGGCGGAAGACGAGTCAAATCCAAGGGGGCCACATTCATCACCTTGGAGGGGTCAATAATGTGCATAGGCTCCTCCTCTTGGTCGGAGGACAGGAAGGATCGGGACAAGGCATCAGCTTTGACATTCTTGTCCGCCGGGCGGAAATGAAGGATGAAATCGAAGCGGGCAAAAAACAAAGACCACCGGGCCTGACGTGGATTAAGTCTCTGGGCATTTTGGAGATATGCCAGGTTTTTGTGATCCGTGTAGATGATCACCGGGTATAGAGCCCCTTCAAGCAGGTAACGCCACTCCTCCAGCGCCAATTTAACGGCTAACAGTTCTCGGTTTCCTATGGAGTAATTGCGCTCAGAGGAGGAGAAGATTTTAGAGAAAAAGCAGCAGGTTACCATTCTCCCGGATGAAGACTTTTGGGTGAGCACCGCTCCGGCTCCAGAGGAGGAAGCATCAACCTCCAGGTAGAACTGTTTGTTGCAGTCCGGACGGTGCAGCACAGGGGCAGAGGAGAAGGCTTGCTTCAGGGAAAGGAAGGCCTCCTCAGCTTCGGGTGGCCATACCTTGGGATTTGCTCCCTTACGGGTGAGCGCAGATATGGGCACAGTCCGAGACGAGAAGTGAGGAATGAAGAGACGATAGTAATTAGCGAAGCCCAGGAATCGCTGTATTGCCTTCAAGCCCTCCGGACGGGGCCACTTTAGGACAGCAGAGAGCTTCTCGGGATCCATTCGCAAGCCTGTCTGGGAGATAACATAGCCCAGGAATGGAAGAGAGGTCTGCTCAAAAAGGCACTTCTCGTATTTAGCATAGAGGTGGTTCTGCCTGAGCCTAAGCAGGACCTGACGAACATCCCTCCGGTGTGTGGGAAGATCCGGAGAGAAGACCAAGATGTCGTCCAGGTATACCACCACGCAGGAGTAAAGAAGGTCACGGAAGATGTCGTTGACCAGTTCTTGGAAGACGGCGGGAGCATTGCAGAGATCGAAGGGCATCACACGGTACTCATAGTGTCCGTCCCGGGTATTAAATGCCGTTTTCCACTCGTCTCCCTGACGGATACGGACCAGGTTATACGCTCCACGTAGATCCAGCTTGGAAAAGATCCTGGCGCCTTTAAGGTGATCAAATAACTCAGAGATGAGCGGAAGGGGGTATTTATTTTTAACCGTGATCTGATTGAGTCCTCTATAGTCAATACAGGGACGTAGTGAGCCATCCTTTTTTTTGACAAAGAAGAATCCGGCTCCAGCCGGGGAAGTAGACTTCCGGATGAATCCCCTGGCCAGATTCTCCTCTATGTACTCAGACATGGCCCGGGTTTCAGCCGCAGACAACGGATAAATACGCCCACGGGGTGGAGTGGCGCCAGGTACCAGGTCAATCGGGCAATCATATGGCCTATGAGGTGGCAATGTCTCTGCTTCCTTTTTACCGAAGACGTCAGCATAGGGCCAGTAAGGAGCCGGAAGACCGGGTAAATTAGCTGGGGTAGGTGGAGGACGAACCGGAATCAGGCAGGTCTTATGGAAGACCGGCCCCCACCGGAGTACTTCACCGGAATGCCAGTTCAACACGGGTTCATGTGTCTGCAGCCAAGGTAGACCTAGCAATAAGGAGTGGGAGAGTCCGGGCAACACATGGAAGGAGATTACCTCAGAGTGCAGCATTCCCACCTGCAGGGTTATGGATTCCGTGACGAGCAGGATGGTCACCGGAAGGAGTCTTCCATCCACGGAGGCGACTGGCAAAGGTTCAGCCAGAGACTTGGTGGGAATACGGTATTTCTCAACCAGGGACTGGGAGATGAGGTTTCCAGCGGATCCAGAATCCAGGTGGGCGAGTTCAAAGTGACGGTTCTCTCCCCAGGAGATAGATACAGACAAAGTCAGGGTTGGAGAGGACTTATTTTTGTCTAGGGCGACCTCTCCGAGCGGTCCTAGACACTGGAGTTTCCCGGCCTCTCCGGGCAGGAACGAATCAGGTGCTTCTTACTGCCACAATAGAAACAGCTCCCCTCGGCTCGGCGTGACTCTTGGTGAGATTTGACCATCTTGGTCTGGTCGATCTGCATGGGCTCGGGTGAGTGTGCCCGGGGAGTGACAGAAGAGGAGACAGGTTTCTGGAAAGTAGGAGCTAGGCGGGGAAACCTTCTCTCACGGGTGGTCTCTTTGGTACGTTCTTGAAACCGGATGTCAATCCGGGTAGCCAGCGACACCAGGTCATCCAGGGTGGTAGGAATGTCCCGACCGGCGAGCTCATCTTTAATCCGACCGGAAAGGCCCTCCCAGAAGACGGACACTAGGGCCTCATTATCCCAGGCAAGCTCAGAAGCGAGGGTGCGGAACCGTATGGCATATTGGCCCACGGTGAGACTCCCTTGGCGGAGATGTAGCAAAGAGGAGGCAGGTGAGGTCTTTCGTCCCGGTTCATCGAAGACTCTCCGGAAAGCAGTGAGGAAAGACGACAGGTCGGACACCAGGGGGTCCCCTCTCTCCCACAGGGGGTTAAGCCATGCCAGTGCCTCCCCAGTGAGATGGGACATGATGAATGCCACTTTGGCCCGGTCGGAAATAAACTGGTGAGCCAAGAGTTCAAAGTGCAGGGTGCACTGGTTTATGAAGCCCCGAGCTTGAGCGGGGTCGCCTCCGAAGCGAGGAGGTGCAGAAAGCCGGGGTCCGGGGCAGGATGCCATGGTATTAGTGGGCAGCGGCGCTGCCGGGGTGCGAGTCGTGACACTAGCGGTGGTTGCTGGTGGAGCAGTCAGTGTGTCCAGGCGGGAGTTGACATTCCGCAGGTGATTCAGGATGGACTCCTGCTGGGATCTCTGACGGGAGACTTCATGGTATAGGTCAGAGAGCGAGGGAGCTTGGGTGCCACCGGGTTCCATGGCCCGAGCAAACTGTTACGGGTCCGGGAGGTGGAACCTCTGAGCTGCAATACAAGGGGGAAGTCCTTGTAAGGAAGCGGGTGACTTCCAGGGAAGGCAAGCAGGCAGCCACAACAAGTGATGGGGACAGTCTCTGGGTAGACAGGCAGGTGGTCACAGCAAGTGACGGGGACAGTCTCTGGGTAGACAGGCAGGTGGTCACAGCAAGTGATGGGGACAGTCTCTGGGTAGACAAGCAGGTTGGCACGGCAAGTGACGGGGACAGTCTCAGGGTAGACAAGCGGGACGGATACCTGACAGGTAACTGGCGGGCGCTCCCAGGTGAGCGAGCTGACGGAGACAGCAGGTAACAGGCGGGTAACTGGTGGACGCTCCCAGGTGAGCGGTCAGACAGACGAGGCAGGTGACAGGCAGGTAACAGGTGGACGCTCCCAGGTGAGCGGTCTGACAGACGAGGCAGGTGACAGGCAGGTAACAAGCAGGTAACTAGTAGACGCTCCCAGGTGAGCGGTCTGGCGGACAAGGCAAGTAACAGGCTGGCAGGCAGGACGAGAAGTCAGGCTAGCAGCGGAACCTGAGGGCTGAAGCACAGGTGAGACACAGTGCAAACAACATTGCTCGGGCACCTCCATTTTGGAGGAGGTGCCTTATATATGGGAGGTCCTCCGGCAATTGGCCGGGGACTCCTTAGGACGGCGCGCGCGGTCCCTTTAAGAGAGGGGGAGCGCGCGCGCGCCCTAAGCACACTGCCGGGGAAGGAGCGCACGCCGGAAGCAGCGGGGAGAGAAGCGCTGGAGGACGCCGCACCAGAAGCGGGGAGGTGAGAGGGAAGGCGTCTCTGCCTAGCAAGGGGCAGAGACGCCGATGCTACAACGGCTTTATACAGGAGCCGACACTATAACAGCTTTATACAGGGGCCGAAACTATAACAGCTTTATACAGGGGCCGACACTATAACAGCTTGATACAGGAGCCGACACTATAACAGCTTTATACAGGGGCGACACTATAACAGCTTTTCCTGCCTGACCCGTCACCCGTAATTTCCTGGGTTCTTAGGGTCCCTTCTGCCTTCTTGTTTCTGAGCCCTTCTGTTTCTCTGTCACTTCTCCTTCTTTCCTGTTCCCTCTTCTCCTCCTTCCCTCGGCCTCTTCTCCAGGCCCACTTCTCCTTCTCCTCCCAGGCTCCGGCCTTCACCCTAGGCCTGCCTTTGAGCAGAGCTCCTACAGAGCCTCCGCTCCCTGTCTTCTCCTCTCACTGACTGACTGACTGAACCCTGATCTAAGATGGTTCCCACCTTTTATACCTCCCCTCTGAGTGTGAGCTCAGGTGACCAGCAACCAATGAGCTCCTACCTATCAGAAACCGTCCCCTTCTGCTCCTACATCACTGGGTTTTCCTCCCCCCTCCCCACTCCAGCCAGGGACATGGTCTGTCGTGCCTGCATTACTGTATAAATGGGAGCACCGTTGAGCTGTCCCCCGGAAATGGGGTGTGTGTGATGCATGCAGCTAACTGAGCCCTGGTCCATACTCCATCCTTACCCGGGAGTGGAATATCACACCTCTGGCAGAGGTGCAATACCCCTGTAGCGGCCGAACCCTCGGGGCGCTACATTCCCCCCTGGTAAACCACAGCACGTCCTCGGGCTGGAAAAGAGTAAAGACATTTTATTACTAGACATGCACAACTTTTTCAATAACTTTTCACATTAGAAAACGGACGACATTGTTCAATTCCCTTTATGGGAAACACTTTTCTTTGTCATTGTTAATACTACCGGAACTCTTTTGTCATATAAAACATCATATAAAACATTTGCATTATCATATAGCAGCATATAAAACTCTTCATATAAAACATTTTTAAGTAAGACATATTCTTGTGCCCTGGCCGCGGTGCAACTTGCGACCAGGTGTTCATTCTTCTTAAAAGTGCAACACTCTAGCAAACTTCTCTTGAGGTAGATGTTGCAGTCTTTTTATAAAACCAGTAGGGGGCGCTTTAGGAAGCGCAACTATTTACAGCGGCGGCCGTTCTCAGTCCTTGGCCAGTTTAGGAAGGGGATGGCTGCTCTCAGTCCTCAGCCAGGTTACTCAGGAAAGGGGGCAACTTTTAACAGTTCCATATCAGTCCCAACGGGGACCACACTCTGAGCGGAAACAGTCCCAAAACAGTCTCTGTACCCTGACGGGTAACTATGTACACTGGTATGCTACTGTTCACTAGTAGCGATACCCTCCAGCCGCTCCTTGCTCCTCATGGTGGTGATCTTCAGACCCGTCCGGGTCCCCTTGGTACTCTGGATCTGAGTAGTGCTGTTCCTCCTCCTCTACTACTCTATGGATGTGGAGGGCATACCACCCCTTCACGCCTTGGTGTCGGGTGTAGGACACCACGTCGCCAGGATACAAATCCCATCCACGATGACCCTCCGGCAGGTGGCTCTCCACATCCCTTCGGGTCAGGAATACGTCACTGATGGTGTCCGGGTCTCTGATGAATCCCCAGCCGTGTTCCATCTGAAATTTTACGACAGTCCCGGTGGCTCGGGGACCGCGGGCAGCTCGGGGGTCTCGCCGGGTCCTCATTTTCTGCTCCGCACTTTGGACCTGTAACTTCTACTGCTTTACGCGCCGCTCCCGTTGCTCCCTTTCAAACATTGCCAACTGCTGGCGGCTAGACTCCCGTCGGCGGGCTGCGGCCGCCCGCGTTTCCTGTACGAACCCGATCAGGTGCTCTCCGGTCGGGTCCCACTCATACTGGGCGTCCTCCATCGGGGGCTGGGAGACTTCCAGAGGCTCCGGAGCAGGTATGAGGGGCTCAGATGGTACTCCGGCCTCCGCATACGGGCCTCTCCTCCACCGAGGGTTAACCCACCCGGGCGGCCAGATAAAGGGCTCTCCATCTGGACCCGTATGTTGGGCGAACAGGTCCGCGCCCAGAGGTGGTATCGTAGAGGCCGGGGGCGCGAGCGGGTTAGCGGCGCCCGGAGGTACTCGGCCTTGCGACCAGACCTGCCGTGGACGTCTTCTGATCGCGCCCGGGGTCAGAGGGCACGGCGCGGGGCGGGGCTCGCTAGTGGTGTCGGCGGCCTGGGGACCGGTTGGTAGCGGTGGAGGCGCGGTGACAGTGACGGTTCCCGGGGCTTCGGGCTCCGCAACATGATGCAGGGGCAGGTTGACGGCCCCAGGACTCGGGGTAAGGACGCCTCCGTTACCTGCTTTCGCTGCTGCGGCCTCCTCCGCGGCGGCGTCCTCGGCCTCCGATCTGTTCTCACCACCCTCGGAGGCAGGCGTGCTGCTGGGTGGTCGCGGCGTCCCTTGCGGCTGGGTCACGGCCCGCCGGGCCATCTCCTCCTTCCACCCGGCGATGACGTCCCGCTGCGCTCGTCCATTCTCCGGTCCAGCTCCTCCAGCACAGTCCGCATGAACTCCGGGTCTTCTTTGGGGAGCTGTGCTAGCAGCTCCGTGAGGCTGCATGGAGATTCGGCCTGCAGCAGGCCACGCGCCAGGGTGCTGGAGCTGGTTCCTGTCTCCATCTCCGGGTGCGGCCTGGTAAGACTGATCCAAACCACACCCTGCCCCGCAGTTTTCTTCTCTTTCTGCCCCCATTGGGGGTGGTCCTGGGGCCATCTTCTGACAATCACTTTCAGGGGCAGCCCCCCAACGTCGATGAACATCTCCACAGCCGCACCCATGGCTGTTGGGGGTGGGCTCCTTCTTTGGCGCCATTCTGGGACCTGGCCCACGATGGGAGGTGGCCTCCTGTGGTATTTTGGCGCGCACATTATGGCGCTCGTTCTTCTGGGGCGGGCGCCATCTTTAATACAGTAAAACAGTCTCTTTTCAGGCACACAATACCCGTTCGTTGCGGGTTGGTCACAATCCTGCTGACTACGCCAGAGCTGACTCGCCCCTGGGCCGTGGGGCACTCAGGACCAGGCTTCAGGGCAATGCTGGGAGTAGTAGTGGCAACCCGGTCCTGTGGCTCAGGGTGGTCAGACCAGTGGCATTCTTTTATATGTTTTAGGTAATGTCTGACTACGCCACCAGTGGATTGCGGCTATCATGAACCGCCGCTGCAAGGCAGTCCCCTGAGGCTGATGGTGTGTGCAGCTGAGTTAGTATAACTCCCCACGGGAAGAGTGTAGCCTCAGGGCAATGTAGTAGATGGTGGGGTTGATGGTGCAGGGAGTCCCAGTACCGTTAGTGCTGGCGAAGTAAGAAGCACAAAGACAACATGTTGCAGTCGAGGGTCTTTTACTCACAGTTCGTATACTCCAAGCCACTTCTGTACAGGTAGTGACTGCCAAACCGTGCCGTGTCCACCAGGTGAGGGGCTCGGTCAATCCCCAGGCAATTCCGGAGTATGGCACAGGACTCCCTTCTATCCTTCCTCTGGCTCGTGCCCCACCAGTGACCAAGCTTTTGTCCAGCTGCCGCGGATCTATGCGGGTAAACGTGGGCCCCGTTTCCCGCTATCCTATATGGTGCCTTACTAGCAAGGTTTGGCGGGGGGGTCGCACCAAGTGATGATCACGACCTCCGGTTCTTGGCTGAGGGATAATTTACCTCCACCAACTTGGGATCCGGTACCCTTTTCCTGCCTGACCCGTCACCCGTAATTTCCTGGGTCCTTAGGGTCCCTTCTGCCTTCTTGTTTCTGAGCCCTTCTGTTTCTCTGTCACTTCTCCTTCTTTCCTGTTCCTTCTTCTCCTCCTTCCCTCGGCCTCTTCTCCAGGCCCACTTCTCCTTCTCCTCCCAGGCTCCGGCCTTCACCCTAGGCCTGCCTTTGAGCAGAGCTCCTACAGAGTCTCCGCTCCCTGTCTTCTCCTCTCACTGACTGACTGACTGAACCCTGATCTAAGATGGTTCCCACCTTTTATACCTCCCCTCTGAGTGTGAGCTCAGGTGACCAGCAACCAATGAGCTCCTACCTATGCTCAGAAACCGTCCCCTTCTGCTCCTACATCACTGGGTTTTCCTTCCCCCCCCTCCCCACTCCAGCCAGGGACATGGTCTGTCGTGCCTGCATTACTGTATAAATGGGAGCACCGTTGAGCTGTCCCCCGGAAATGGGGTGTGTGTGATGCATGCAGCTACCTGAGCCCTGGTCCACACTCCATCCTTACCCGGGAGTGGAATATCACACCTCTGGCAGAGGTGCAATACCCCTGTAGCGGCCGAACCCTCGGGGCGCTACACATACAGGGGCCGACACTATAACAGCTTTATACAGGAGCCGACACTATAACAGCTTTATACAGGGGCCGACACTATAACGGCTTTATACAGGGGCCGACATTATAACAGCTTTATACAGGAGCCGATACTATAACAGCTTTATACAGGGGCGACACTATAACAGCTTTATACAGGGGTCGACACTATAACAGCTTTATACAGGGGCCGACACTATAACGGCTTTATACAGGAGCCGACACTATAACAGCTTTATACAGGGGCCGACACTATAACGGCTTTATACAGGGGCCGACACTATAACGGCTTTATACAGGGGCCGACACTATAACAGCTTTATACAGGGGCCGACACTATAACAGCTTTATACAGGGGCCGACACTATAACGGCTTTATACAGGGGCCGACACTATAACAGCATTATACAGGGGCCGACACTATAACAGCTTTATACAGGAGCCGACACTATAACAGCTTTATACAGGAGCCGACACTATAACAGCTTTATACAGGGCCGACACTATAACAGCTTTATACAGGAGCCGACACTATAACAGCTTTATACAGGAGCCGACACTATAACAGCTTTATACAGGGGCCGACACTATAACAGCTTTATACAGGAGCCGACACTATAACAGCTTTATACAGGGGCCGACACTATAACAGCTTTATACAGGAGCCGACACTATAACAGCTTTATACAGGGGCTGTAACGGGTCCGGGAGGCGGAACCTCTGAGCTATTATACAAGGGGGCGGCCCTTGTAAGGGAGCGGGTGGCAGTCTCTGGGTGAACGGACAGGGAGTTACGGCAAGTGATCAGGGCAGTCTCTGGGTAAGGGGTAGGTACGACCTGTGATGGCAGAGCCTCCGGGTAGGCTAGCAGGCAGATGGTAGATGTGTGCTCCCAGGTGAGCAAGCGAAAGTCTCTGGAATAGCAGGTGGTCACGGCACATGACGGCGGAACCTCCGGGCTGGCAGGCAGGTAGGTAACGGAGAAGCGCTCCCAGGTGAGCGGGCAAGAGTCTCTGGAATAGCTGGTGGTCACCGCACGTGACAACGGGACCTCCGGGCTGGCAAGTAGGCAGGTAACGGAGATGCGCTCCCAGGTGAGCGGGCAAGAGTCTCTGAGATAGCTGGTGGTCACAACACGTGACAACGGAGCCTCCGGGCTGACAAGTAGGCAGATAACGGAGAAGCGCTCCCAGGTGAGCGGGCAAGCTGGTCCATAGACAGACTGACCGGAGTAGTAAGGCAGACCGTCGGACCTCAGGCAAGCAGGCAGGTAACTGATATGCGCTCCCAGGTGAGCGGGCAGGCTGGTCCTTTAGACAGACTGACAGGAGTAGTAAGGCAGACCGTCGGACCTCAGACTGGCAGACAGGTAACAAGTATTCAGGCAGGAATCAGGCAGGTAACTAGCAGGAAACTGGCAGGAAACTGGCAGGTAACTGGCAGGTAACTGGCAACGGGACCTGAGGGCTGAAGCACAGGTGAGACACAGGTGCAAACAACATTGCTCGGGCACCTCCATTTTGGAGGAGGTGCCTTATATATGATGAAGTCCTCCGGCCATTGGCCGGGGACTCCTTAGGACGGCGCGCGCGGCCCCTTTAAGAGGAGGGGAGCGCGCGCGCGCGCGCCCTAAGCACAGGGGCTGGGAAGGAGCGCGCGCTGAGAGCAGAGCGGGAGGAGGACGCCGGGAAGGAGCAGAGCAGGAGGAGGACGCCGGGACGGAGCGCGCGCTGCCAGCAGAGCGGTGAGGGGAGCAGCGTCCCTGCCTAGCAGAGGGCAGGGACGCCAGCGCTACAGTACCCCCCCCTTTAGGCCCCCCCTTTTTTAGGCCAGACAGAAATTTAGCTAGGATGAGAGGGGCATGGATATTCTCCCGGGGCTCCCACGTTCTCTCCTCAGGACCAAACCCCCTCCAATCTACCAAGAAAAAGGTCTTTCCTCTTACCCTTTTGGTGGCAAGAATGTTCTCTACCTCAAACTCGTCCTCAGCAGAAACCGGAGCAAGAGGCGTACCTGTAGACTTAGAAAAAGAGTTAAGTACCACAGGTTTGAGGAGAGATACATGGAAGGAGTTAGGGATCCGTAAGTTGGCCGGGAGTTTCAATTTATAGGCCACCGGGTTGATCTGACTGATAACCTCCAGTGGGCCGATGAACCGAGGCCCCAACTTATAGGAAGGGATCTTGAGCCGGACATATTTGGACGAGAGCCAGACTTTATCCCCAGGACGGAATTGAGGAGGATCCAGACGTCCTTTGTCAGCGTGCCTTTTCATACGCTCGGATGACAGAAGGAGTGCGGACCGGGTACTCTCCCATATGGAGGAAGACTCGCTCTTGTGATTGTTGTACGAGAATTCGGCCCTTGGCAGGAGATCCACCCAGTCAGAATGGTGAGCATTAACGAAGTGCCGGAGGTAACTGGTCAGGTTCTGATTGATCCGCTCCACTTGACCATTAGACTGTGGGTGGTAAGCGGAGGAGAAGTCCAGAGTGACGTCTAGCAATTTACAAGTGGCTCTCCAGAAACGAGAAGTGAACTGTACTCCTCGATCCGACACGATGTGACGGGGCAGGCCATGAAGACGGAAGATGTGGCGGATAAAGACTCTGGCCAGCTCGGGTGCAGACGGAAGACCTGGCAGGGGAAAGAAGTGAGCCATCTTGGAAAAGCGGTCAGCGACCACCCAAATGACCGTACAACCGGCAGAGACGGGCAGATCAGTTACGAAGTCCATCGCTATATGCTGCCAGGGGGCAGCAGGTGCTGGCAGAGGAAGAAGGCGGCCGGCCGACAGGTGTCTCGGAACCTTGTTGCGGGCGCAGGACACACAGGCAGAAACAAAGTCCATAACATCCTTGTGCAGGTTAGGCCACCAGTAGTGCCGGGTAATAAGCTGGAGGGTCTTTTTCTGACCGGCGTGGCCAGCTAGTTTAGACGAATGACCCCAGTGTAGGATCCTCTCCCGATCAGGTACCGATACGAACGTCTTACCAGGAGGGAGACAATTTAGACTCACGGGGGCCACCTGCATTACTCTGGCGGGATCGATGGGGCAGTCACATGGTCTACGAGGTGGTAATGTCTCTGCCTCCTCCATATCAAAGACATCAGCACAAGACCAATAAGGAATCGGAAGTCCAGGTAGATTAGCTGGGATAGGAGAGGGACGGACGGAATGGACGGGAACCAGACAGGTTTTATGACAGTCTTGTCCCCAGCGAAGGACTTCTCCGGTTTGCCAGTCAAGCACGGGTGCATGTCTCTGGAGCCAAGGCAGACCTAGCAAGAGGGCGTGAGAGAGTCCAGGCAGAACGTGAAGGGAGATACTCTCTGAATGCAGCATACCCACTTGCAGAGTAATGGATTCGGTGATGAATTGGATGGGGCGAGATAAGAGGCCCCCATCCACGGCAACAACAGACAAGGGTACAGCCAGAGGTTTGGTGGGGATGCGGTATTTCTCCACCAGGGACAGTGAAATAAGATTTCCGGCTGCTCCAGAGTCAAGTTGGGCTTGTTCGGAATAACGATTCTCCCCGCAGATGATTGAGACAGACAGCAGCAGGGATGGAGAGGATTTATTTTTGTCTAGATCAAGTCCTCTGAGCGAACCTAGACACAGGCGTTCTCCCGACCTCTCCGGGCAGGCACGGATCCGATGCTCCTTACTGCCACAGTAGAAGCAGCTCCCCTCGGCACGGCGAAAGTCCTGACGGGATTTGACCATCTTGGTCTGGTCGACCTGCATAGGCTCAGGAGAGTGTACCTGGGGAGAAACGGAAGGAGTGACGGGTTTCAGAAAAATAGGACCCAGACGTGGAAGCCCCTTTTCACGGGTGACCTCTTTGGCACGTTCCTGGAACCGTAGGTCAATCCGGGTGGCAAGAGTTATTAGGTCATCGAGAGTGGTAGGAATGTCCCGACCAGCAAGTTCATCTTTAATACGGCCGGACAGACCCTCCCAGAAGACGGATACCAGAGCTTCGTTATCCCAGGCCAGCTCCGAGGCAAGGGTGTGGAACCGTATGGCATATTGACCCACGGTGAGGCTTCCCTGACGGAGGCGTAGCAGAGATGATGCGGATGAGGTCCTCCGTCCGGGTTCGTCGAAGGCTTTCCGGAAAGCCGTGAGAAAGGCAGGCAAGTCGGACACCAGGGGGTCTCCTCTCTCCCACAGAGGATTTAGCCAGGCCAGAGCCTCCCCGGTGAGATGGGACATGATGAATGCAATTTTGGCTCGGTCGGAGTTAAACTGGTGGGACAATAGTTCAAAATGCAGGGTGCACTGATTTATGAAGCCCCGAGCCAGGACGGAGTCGCCTCCGAAGCGAGGAGGTGCAGAGAGCCGGGGTCCGGAAAAGGATACCATGGTACTGGCCGTAGTTGCAGGATCAGACAGGGTGTTCAGGCGAGTATTAACATTCCGCAGATGACCCAGGATGGCCTCCTGTTGGGACTTCAGACGGGACAGTTCAAGACAGAGGTCCGAGAGCGAGGGAGCTTGGGTGCCACCGGGTTCCATGGCCCGAGCAAACTGTAACGGGTCCGGGAGGCGGAACCTCTGAGCTATTATACAAGGGGGCGGCCCTTGTAAGGGAGCGGGTGGCAGTCTCTGGGTGAACGGACAGGGAGTTACGGCAAGTGATCAGGGCAGTCTCTGGGTAAGGGGTAGGTACGACCTGTGATGGCAGAGCCTCCGGGTAGGCTAGCAGGCAGATGGTAGATGTGTGCTCCCAGGTGAGCAAGCGAAAGTCTCTGGAATAGCAGGTGGTCACGGCACGTGACGGCGGAACCTCCGGGCTGGCAGGCAGGTAGGTAACGGAGAAGCGCTCCCAGGTGAGCGGGCAAGAGTCTCTGGAATAGCTGGTGGTCACCGCACGTGACAACGGGACCTCCGGGCTGGCAAGTAGGCAGGTAACGGAGATGCGCTCCCAGGTGAGCGGGCAAGAGTCTCTGAGATAGCTGGTGGTCACAACACGTGACAACGGAGCCTCCGGGCTGACAAGTAGGCAGATAACGGAGAAGCGCTCCCAGGTGAGCGGGCAAGCTGGTCCATAGACAGACTGACCGGAGTAGTAAGGCAGACCGTCGGACCTCAGGCAAGCAGGCAGGTAACTGATATGCGCTCCCAGGTGAGCGGGCAGGCTGGTCCTTTAGACAGACTGACAGGAGTAGTAAGGCAGACCGTCGGACCTCAGACTGGCAGACAGGTAACAAGTATTCAGGCAGGAATCAGGCAGGTAACTAGCAGGAAACTGGCAGGAAACTGGCAGGTAACTGGCAGGTAACTGGCAGGTAACTGGCAACGGGACCTGAGGGCTGAAGCACAGGTGAGACACAGGTGCAAACAACATTGCTCGGGCACCTCCATTTTGGAGGAGGTGCCTTATATATGATGAAGTCCTCCGGCCATTGGCCGGGGACTCCTTAGGACGGCGCGCGCGGCCCCTTTAAGAGGAGGGGAGCGCGCGCGCGCCCTAAGCACAGGGGCCGGGAAGGAGCGCGCGCTGAGAGCAGAGCAGGAGGAGGACGCCGGGACGGAGCGCGCGCTGCCAGCAGAGCGGTGAGGGGAGCAGCGTCCCTGCCTAGCAGAGGGCAGGGACGCCAGCGCTACAGGGGCCGACACTATAACCGCTTTATACAGGGGCCGACACTATAACAGCTTTATACAGGGGCCGACACTATAACAGCTTTATACAGGGGCCGACACTATAACCGCTTTATACAGGGGCCGACACTATAACAGCTTTATACAGGGGCCGACACTATAACAGCTTTATACAGGGGCCGACGCTATAACAGCTTTATACAGGAGCCGACACTATAACAGCTTTATACAGGGGCCGACACTATAACGGCTTTATACAGGGGCCGACACTATAACGGCTTTATACAGGGGCCGACAATATAACAGCTTTATACAGGGGCCGACACTATAACAGCTTTATACAGGAGCCGACACTATAACAGCTTTATACAGGAGCCGACACTATAACGGCTTTATACAGGAGCCGACACTATAACAGCTTTATACAGGAGCCGACACTATAACAACTTTATACAGGAGCCGACACTATAACAGCTTTATACAGGAGCCGACACTATAACAGCTTTATACAGGAGCCGACACTATAACAACTTTATACAGGAGCCGACACTATAACAGCTTTATACAGGGGCCGACACTATAACAGCTTTATACAGGGGCCGACACTATAACGGCTTTATACAGGAGCCGACACTATAACGGCTTTATACAGGAGCCGACACTATAACGGCTTTATACAGGGGCCGACACTATAACAGCTTTATACAGGGGCCGACACTATAACAGCTTTATACAGGAGCCGACACTATAACGGCTTTATACAGGAGCCGACACTATAACAGCTTTATACAGGAGCCGACACTATAACAGCTTTATACAGGAGCCGACACTATAACAGCTTTATACAGGAGCCGACACTATAACGGCTTTATACAGGAGCCGACACTATAACGGCTTTATACAGGGGCCGACACTATAACAGCTTTATACAGGAGCCGACACTATAACAGCTTTATACAGGAGCCGACACTATAACGGCTTTATACAGGGGCCGACACTATAACAGCTTTATACAGGGGCCGACACTATAACAGCTTTATACAGGAGCCGACACTATAACAGCTTTATACAGGAGCCGACACTATAACAGCTTTATACAGGAGCCGACACTATAACGGCTTTATACAGGAGCCGACACTATAACGGCTTTATACAGGGGCCGACACTATAACAGCTTTATACAGGGGCCGACACTATAACAGCTTTATACAGGGGCCGACACTATAACGGCTTTATACAGGAGCCGACACTATAACGGCTTTATACAGGGGCTGACACTATAACAGCTTTATACAGGAGCCGACACTATAACGGCTTTATACAGGAGCCGACACTATAACAGCTTTATACAGGAGCCGACACTATAACGGCTTTATACAGGAGCCGACACTATAACAGCTTTATACAGGGGCCGACACTATAACGGCTTTATACAGGAGCCGACACTATAACGGCTTTATACAGGAGCCGACACTATAACAGCTTTATACAGGGGCCGACACTATAACAGCTTTATACAGGAGCCGACACTATAACAGCTTTATACAGGAGCCGACACTATAACAGCTTTATACAGGGGCCGACACTATAACGGCTTTATACAGGACCCGACACTATAACGGCTTTATACAGGACCCGACACTATAACAGCTTTATACAGGAGCCGACACTATAACAGCTTTATACAGGAGCCGACACTATAACAGCTTTATACAGGGGCCGACACTATAACGGCTTTATACAGGAGCCGACACTATAACAGCTTTATACAGGGGCCGACACTATAACAGCTTTATACAGGAGCCGACACTATAACAGCTTTATACAGGAGCCGACACTATAACGGCTTTATACAGGAGCCGACACTATAACGGCTTTATACAGGAGCCGACACTATAACGGCTTTATACAGGAGCCGACACTATAACGGCTTTATACAGGAGCCGACACTATAACAGCTTTATACAGGGGCCGACACTATAACAGCTTTATACAGGAGCCGACACTATAACAGCTTTATACAGGAGCCGACACTATAACAGCTTTATACAGGGGCCGACACTATAACGGCTTTATACAGGACCCGACACTATAACGGCTTTATACAGGGGCCGACACTATAACGGCTTTATACAGGGGCCGACACTATAACGGCTTTATACAGGACCCGACACTATAACGGCTTTATACAGGGGCCGACACTATAACGGCTTTATACAGGAGCCGACACTATAACGGCTTTATACAGGAGCCGACACTATAACAGCTTTATACAGGGGCCGACACTATAACGGCTTTATACAGGAGCCGACACTATAACAGCTTTATACAGGGGCCGACACTATAACAGCTTTATACAGGAGCCGACACTATAACAGCTTTATACAGGAGCCGACACTATAACAGCTTTATACAGGGGCCGACACTATAACGGCTTTATACAGGACCCGACACTATAACGGCTTTATACAGGGGCCGACACTATAACGGCTTTATACAGGAGCCGACACTATAACGGCTTTATACAGGAGCCGACACTATAACAGCTTTATACAGGAGCCGACACTATAACGGCTTTATACAGGAGCCGACACTATAACAGCTTTATACAGGAGCCGACACTATAACAGCTTTATACAGGAGCCGACACTATAACAGCTTTATACAGGAGCCGACACTATAACAGCTTTATACAGGAGCCGACACTATAACAGCTTTATACAGGTGCCGACACTATAACAGCTTTATACAGGGGCCGACACTATAACGGCTTTATACAGGAGCCGACACTATAACGGCTTTATACAGGAGCCGACACTATAACAGCTTTATACAGGAGCCGACACTATAACGGCTTTATACAGGAGCCGACACTATAACGGCTTTATACAGGAGCCGACACTATAACAGCTTTATACAGGAGCCGACACTATAACGGCTTTATACAGGAGCCGACACTATAACGGCTTTATACAGGGGCCGACACTATAACAGCTTTATACAGGGGCCGACACTATAACAGCTTTATACAGGGGCCGACACTATAACGGCTTTATACAGGAGCCGACACTATAACAGCTTTATACAGGAGCCGACACTATAACGGCTTTATACAGGAGCCGACACTATAACGGCTTTATACAGGAGCCGACACTATAACAGCTTTATACAGGAGCCGACACTATAACAGCTTTATACAGGAGCCGACACTATAACGGCTTTATACAGGGGCCGACACTATAACAGCTTTATACAGGGCCGACACTATAACGGCTTTATACAGGAGCCGACACTATAACGGCTTTATACAGGAGCCGACACTATAACGGCTTTATACAGGGGCCGACACTATAACAGCTTTATACAGGGGCCGACACTATAACAGCTTTATACAGGAGCCGACACTATAACGGCTTTATACAGGAGCCGACACTATAACAGCTTTATACAGGAGCCGACACTATAACAGCTTTATACAGGAGCCGACACTATAACAGCTTTATACAGGAGCCGACACTATAACGGCTTTATACAGGGGCCGACACTATAACAGCTTTATACAGGGGCCGACACTATAACAGCTTTATACAGGGGCCGACACTATAACGGCTTTATACAGGAGCCGACACTATAACGGCTTTATACAGGGGCTGACACTATAACAGCTTTATACAGGAGCCGACACTATAACGGCTTTATACAGGAGCCGACACTATAACGGCTTTATACAGGAGCCGACACTATAACAGCTTTATACAGGGGCCGACACTATAACAGCTTTATACAGGAGCCGACACTATAACAGCTTTATACAGGAGCCGACACTATAACAGCTTTATACAGGGGCCGACACTATAACGGCTTTATACAGGACCCGACACTATAACGGCTTTATACAGGGGCCGACACTATAACGGCTTTATACAGGAGCCGACACTATAACGGCTTTATACAGGAGCCGACACTATAACAGCTTTATACAGGGGCCGACACTATAACGGCTTTATACAGGAGCCGACACTATAACAGCTTTATACAGGAGCCGACACTATAACGGCTTTATACAGGAGCCGACACTATAACGGCTTTATACAGGAGCCGACACTATAACGGCTTTATACAGGAGCCGACACTATAACAGCTTTATACAGGAGCCGACACTATAACAGCTTTATACAGGAGCCGACACTATAACGGCTTTATACAGGAGCCGACACTATAACGGCTTTATACAGGAGCCGACACTATAACGGCTTTATACAGGAGCCGACACTATAACAGCTTTATACAGGGGCCGACACTATAACAGCTTTATACAGGAGCCGACACTATAACAGCTTTATACAGGAGCCGACACTATAACAGCTTTATACAGGGGCCGACACTATAACGGCTTTATACAGGACCCGACACTATAACGGCTTTATACAGGGGCCGACACTATAACGGCTTTATACAGGGGCCGACACTATAACGGCTTTATACAGGACCCGACACTATAACGGCTTTATACAGGGGCCGACACTATAACGGCTTTATACAGGAGCCGACACTATAACGGCTTTATACAGGAGCCGACACTATAACGGCTTTATACAGGAGCCGACACTATAACAGCTTTATACAGGAGCCGACACTATAACAGCTTTATACAGGAGCCGACACTATAACGGCTTTATACAGGAGCCGACACTATAACAGCTTTATACAGGGGCCGACACTATAACGGCTTTATACAGGGGCCGACACTATAACGGCTTTATACAGGAGCCGACACTATAACGGCTTTATACAAGAGCCGACACTATAACAGCTTTATACAGGGGCCGATACTATAACAGCTTTATACAGGGGCCGACACTATAACGGTTTTATACAGGGGCCGACACTATAACGGCTTTATACAGGGGGCGACACTATAACAGCTTTATACAGGGGCCGACACTATAACGGCTTTAAACAGTGGCCGACACTATAACGGCTTTATACAAGAGCCGACACTATAACAGCTTTATACAGGGGCCGATACTATAACAGCTTTATACAGGGGCCGACACTATAACAGTTTTATACAGGGGCCGACACTATAACGGCTTTATACAGGGGGCGACACTATAACAGCTTTATACAGGGGCCGACACTATAACAGCTTTATACAGTGGCCGACAGTATAACAGCTTTATACAGGGGCCGACACTATAACAGCTTTATACAGGAGCCGACACTATAACAGCTTTATACAGGGGCCGACACTATAACAGCTTTATACAGGGGCCGACACTATAACAGCTTTATACAGGGGCCGACACTATAACGGCTTTATACAGGGGCCGACACTATAACGGCTTTATACAGGGGCCAACACTATAACGGCTTTATACAGGGGCCGACACTATAACAGCTTTATACAGGGGCCGACACTATAACGGCTTTATACAGGAGCCGACACTATAACGGCTTTATACAGGAGCCGACACTATAACGGCTTTATACAGGAGACGACACTATAACAGCTTTATACAGGGGCCGACACTATAACAGCTTTATACAGGGGCCGACACTAGAACGGCTTTATACAGGACCGACACTATAACAGCTTTATACAGGAGCCGACACTATAACGGCTTTATACAGGAGCCGACACTATAACGGCTTTATACAGGAGCCGACACTATAACAGCTTTATACAGGAGCCGACACTATAACAGCTTTATACAGGAGCCGACACTATAACAGCTTTATACAGGAGCCGACACTATAACGGCTTTATACAGGAGCCGACACTATAACAGCTTTATACAGGGGCCGACACTATAAAAGCTTTATACAGGGGCCGACACTATAACAGCTTTATACAGGGGCCGACACTATAACAGCTTTATACAGGGGCCGACACTATAACAGCTTTATACAGGGGCCGACGCTATAACAGCTTTATACAGGAGCCGACACTATAACAGCTTTATACAGGAGTCGACACTATAACAGCTTTATACAGGAGCCGACACTATAACGGCTTTATACAGGGGCCGACACTATAACAGCTTTATACAGGAGTCGACACTATAACAGCTTTATACAGGGGCCGACACTATAACGGCTTTATACAGGAGCCGACACTATAACGGCTTTATACAGGTGCCGACACTATAACAGCTTTATACAGGAGCCGACACTATAACAGCTTTATACAGGAGCCGACACTATAACAGCTTTATACAAGAGCCGACACTATAACAGCTTTATACAGGAGCCGACACTATAACGGCTTTATACAAGAGCCGACACTATAACAGCTTTATACAGGGGCCGACACTATAACGGCTTTATACAGGGGCCGACACTATAACAGCTTTATACAGGGGCCGACACTATAACAGCTTTATACAGGAGCCGACACTATAACAGCTTTATACAGGGGCCGACACTATAACAGCTTTATACAGGGGCCGACACTATAACAACTTTATACAGGGGCCGACACTATAACAGCTTTATACAGGGGCAGACACTATAACAGCTTTATACAGGAGCCGACACTATAACAGCTTTATACAGGGGCAGACACTATAACAGCTTTATACAGGGGCCGACACTATAACAGCTTTATATAGGAGCCGACACTATAACGGCTTTATACAGCGGCCGACACTATAACAGCTTTATACAGGGGCCGACACTATAACGGCTTTATACAGGGGGCGACACTATAACAGCTTTATACAGGAGCCGACACTATAACAGCTTTATACAGGGGCCGACACTATAACAGCTTTATACAGGGGCCGACACTATAACAGCTTTATACAGGGGCCGACACTATAACAGCTTTATACAGGGGCCGACACTATAACGGCTTTATACAGGGGCCGACACTATAACGGCTTTATACAGGGGCCGACACTATAACGGCTTTATACAGGGGCCGACACTATAACAGCTTTATACAGGGGCCGACACTATAACAGCTTTATACAGGGGCCGACACTATAACAGCTTTATACAGGGGCCGACACTATAACAGCTTTATACAGGGGCCGACACTATAACAGCTTTATACAGGGGCCGACACTATAACAGTTTCATACAGGGGCCGACACTATAACAGTTTCATACAGGGGCCGACACTATAACAGCTTTATACAGGGGCCGACACTATAACGGCTTTATACAGGGGCCGACACTATAACAGCTTTATACAGGAGCCGACACTATAACAGCTTTATACAGGAGCCGACACTATAACAGCTTTATACAGGGGCCGACACTATAACAGCTTTATACAGGGGCCGACACTATAACAGCTTTATACAGGGGTCGACACTATAACAGCTTTATACAGGGGCCGACACTATAACAGCTTTATACAGGGGCCGACACTATAACAGCTTTATACAGGGGCCGACACTATAACAGCTTTATACAGGGGCCGACACTATAACAGCTTTATACAGGAGCCGACACTATAACAGCTTTATACAGGAGCCGACACTATAACAGCTTTATACAGGGGCCGACACTATAACAGCTTTATACAGGGGCCGACACTATAACAGTTTCATACAGGGGCCGACACTATAACAGTTTCATACAGGGGCCGACACTATAACAGCTTTATACAGGGGCCGACACTATAACGGCTTTATACAGGGGCCGACACTATAACAGCTTTATACAGGAGCCGACACTATAACAGCTTTATACAGGAGCCGACACTATAACAGCTTTATACAGGGGCCGACACTATAACAGTTTCATACAGGGGCCGACACTATAACAGTTTCATACAGGGGCCGACACTATAACAGCTTTATACAGGAGCCGACACTATAACAGCTTTATACAGGAGCCGACACTATAACAGCTTTATACAGGGGCCGACACTATAACAGCTTTATACAGGGGCCGACCCTATAACAGCTTTATACAGGGGCCGACACTATAACAGCTTTAAACAGGGGCCGACACTATAACGGCTTTATACAGGGGCCGACACTATAACAGCTTTATACAGGGGCCGACACTATAACAGCTTTATACAGGGGCCGACACTATAACAGCTTTATACAGGGGCCGACACTATAACAGCTTTATACAGGGGCCGACACTATAACAGCTTTATACAGGGGCCGACACTATAACAGCTTTATACAGGGGCCGACGCTGTAACAGCTTTATACAGGAGCCGACACTATAACAGCTTTATACAGGGGCCGACACTATAACAGCTTTATACAGGAGCCGACACTATAACAGCTTTATACAGGAGCCGACACTATAACAGCTTTATACAGGAGCCGACACTATAACAGCTTTATACAGGGGCCGACACTATAACGGCTTTATACAGGAGCCGACACTATAACAGCTTTATACAGGAGCCGACACTATAACAGCTTTATACAGGAGCCGACACTATAACAGCTTTATACAGGAGCCGACACTATAACGGCTTTATACAGGAGCCGACACTATAACAGCTTTATACAGGAGCCGACACTATAACGGCTTTATACAAGAGCCGACACTATAACAGCTTTATACAGGGGCCGACACTATAACGGCTTTATACATGAGCCGCCACTATAAGGCTTTATACAAGAGCCGACACTATAACAGCTTTATACAGGGGCCGACACTATAACAGCTTTATACAGGGGCCGACACTATAACAGCTTTATACAGGAGCCGACACTATAACGGCTTTATACAGGGGCCGACACTATAACAGCTTTATACAGGGGCCGACACTATAACAGCTTTATACAGGGGCCGACACTATAACGGCTTTATACAGGGGGCGACACTATAACGGCTTTATACAGGAGCCGACACTATAACAGCTTTATACAGGGGCCGACACTATAACAGCTTTATACAGGGGCCGACACTATAACAGCTTTATACAGGAGCCGACACTATAACAGCTTTATACAGGGGCCGACACTATAACAGCTTTATACAGGGGCCGACACTATAACAGCTTTATACAGGGGCCGACACTATAACGGCTTTATACAGGGGCCGACACTATAACGGCTTTATACAGGGGCCGACACTATAACGGCTTTATACAAGGGCCGACACTATAACAGCTTTATACAGGGGCCGACACTATAACAGCTTTATACAGGAGCCGACACTATAACAGCTTTATACAGGGGCCGACACTATAACAGCTTTATACAGGGGCCGACACTATAACAGCTTTATACAGGGGCCGACACTATAACAGCTTTATACAGGGGCCGACACTATAACAGCTTTATACAGGGGCCGACACTATAACGGCTTTATACAGGGGCCGACACTATAACGGCTTTATACAGGGGCCGACACTATAACGGCTTTATACAGGGGCCGACACTATAACGGCTTTATACAGGGCCGACACTATAACAGCTTTATACAGGGGCCGACACTATAACAGCTTTATACAGGGGCCGACACTATAACAGCTTTATACAGGGGCCGACACTATAACAGCTTTATACAGGAGCCGACACTATAACGGCTTTATACAGGAGCCGACACTATAACAGCTTTATACAGGGGCCGACACTATAACAGCTTTATACAGGGGCCGACACTATAACTGCTTTATACAGGGGCCGACACTATAACAGCTTTATACAGGAGCCGACACTATAACAGCTTTATACAGGGGCCGACACTATAACAGCTTTATACAGGAGCCGACACTATAACAGCTTTATACAGGAGCCGACACTATAACAGCTTTATACAGGAGCCGACACTATAACGGCTTTATACAGGAGCCGACACTATAACAGCTTTATACAGGGGCCGACACTATAACAGCTTTATACAGGGGCCGACACTATAACGGCTTTATACAGGGGCCGACACTATAACAGCTTTATACAGGAGCCGACACTATAACAGCTTTATACAGGGGCCGACACTATAACTGCTTTATACAGGAGCCGACACTATAACGGCTTTATACAGGGGCCGACACTATAACGGCTTTATACAGGGGCCGACACTATAACGGCTTTATACAGGAGCCGACACTATAACGGCTTTATACAGGAGCCGACACTATAACGGCTTTATACAGGGGCCGACACTATAACGGCTTTATACAGGGGCCGACACTATAACGGCTTTATACAGCGGCCGACACTATAACAGCTTTATACAGGGGCCGACACTATAACGGCTTTATACAGGGGCCGACACTATAACAGCTTTATACAGGGGCCGACACTATAACAGCTTTATACAGGGGCCGACACTATAACAGCTTTATACAGGGGCCGACGCTGTAACAGCTTTATACAGGAGCCGACACTATAACAGCTTTATACAGGGGCCGACACTATAACAGCTTTATACAGGGGACGACCCTATAACAGCTTTATACAGGGGCCGCCACTATAACAGCTTTATACAGGGGCCGACACTATAACGGCTTTATACAGGGGCCGACACTATAACAGCTTTATACAGGGGCCGACACTATAACAGCTTTATACAGGGGCCGACACTATAACAGCTTTATACAGGGGCCGACACTATAACAGCTTTATACAGGGGCCGACACTATAACAGCTTTATACAGGGGCCGACACTATAACAGCTTTATACAGGAGCCGACACTATAACAGCTTTATACAGGGGCCGACACTATAACAGCTTTATACAGGAGCCGACACTATAACGGCTTTATACAAGAGCCGACACTATAACAGCTTTATACAGGGGCCGACACTATAACGGCTTTATACAGGGGCCGACACTATAACGGCTTTATACATGAGCCGCCACTATAAGGCTTTATACAAGAGCCGACACTATAACAGCTTTATACAGGGGCCGACACTATAACAGCTTTATACAGGGGCCGACACTATAACGGCTTTATACAAGAGCCGACACTATAACAGCTTTATACAGGGGCCGACACTATAACGGCTTTATACAGGGGCCGACACTATAACGGCTTTATACAGGAGCCGACACTATAACGGCTTTATACAAGAGCCGACACTATAACAGCTTTATACAGGGGCCGACACTATAACGGCTTTATACAGGGGCCGACACTATAACGGCTTTATACATGAGCCGCCACTATAAGGCTTTATACAAGAGCCGACACTATAACAGCTTTATACAGGGGCCGACACTATAACAGCTTTATACAGGGGCCGACACTATAACAGCTTTATACAGGAGCCGACACTATAACGGCTTTATACAGGGGCCGACACTATAACAGCTTTATACAGGGGCCGACACTATAACAGCTTTATACAGGGGCCGACACTATAACGGCTTTATACAGGGGGCGACACTATAACGGCTTTATACAGGAGCCGACACTATAACAGCTTTATACAGGGGCCGACACTATAACAGCTTTATACAGGGGCCGACACTATAACAGCTTTATACAGGAGCCGACACTATAACAGCTTTATACAGGGGCCGACACTATAACAGCTTTATACAGGGGCCGACACTATAACGGCTTTATACAGGGGCCGACACTATAACGGCTTTATACAGGGGCCGACACTATAACGGCTTTATACAGGGGCCGACACTATAACGGCTTTATACAAGGGCCGACACTATAACAGCTTTATACAGGGGCCGACACTATAACAGCTTTATACAGGAGCCGACACTATAACAGCTTTATACAGGGGCCGACACTATAACAGCTTTATACAGGGGCCGACACTATAACAGCTTTATACAGGGGCCGACACTATAACAGCTTTATACAGGGGCCGACACTATAACGGCTTTATACAGGGGCCGACACTATAACGGCTTTATACAGGAGCCGACACTATAACGGCTTTATACAGGGGACGACACTATAACAGCTTTATACAGGAGCCGACGCTATAACAGCTTTATACAGGGGCCGACACTATAACGGCTTTATACAGGGGCCGACACTATAACAGCTTTATACAGGAGCCGACACTATAACAGCTTTATACAGGAGCCGACACTATAACAGCTTTATACAGGGGCCGACACTATAACAGCTTTATACAGGAGCCGACACTATAACAGCTTTATACAGGGGCCGACACTATAACGGCTTTATACAGGGGCCGACACTATAACAGCTTTATACAGGAGCCGACACTATAACAGCTTTATACAGGAGCCGACACTATAACAGCTTTATACAGGGGCCGACACTATAACAGCTTTATACAGGAGCCGACACTATAACAGCTTTATACAGGGGCCGACACTATAACAGCTTTATACAGGGGCCGACACTATAACAGCTTTATACAGGGGCCGACACTATAACAGCTTTATACAGGGGCCGACACTATAACAGCTTTATACAGGAGCCGACACTATAACAGCTTTATACAGGGGCCGACACTATAACGGCTTTATACAGGGGCCGACACTATAACAGCTTTATACAGGAGCCGACACTATAACGGCTTTATACAGGGGCCGACACTATAACAGCTTTATACAGGAGCCGACACTATAACGGCTTTATACAGGGGCCGACACTATAACAGCTTTATACAGGAGCCGACACTATAACAGCTTTATACAGGGGACGACACTATAACGGCTTTATACAGGGGCCGACACTATAACAGCTTTATACAGGAGCCGACACTATAACAGCTTTATACAGGGGCCGACACTATAACAGCTTTATACAGGGGCCGACACTATAACAGCTTTATACAGGACCGACACTATAACAGCTTTATACAGGGGCCGACACTATAACGGCTTTATACAAGAGCCGACACTATAACGGCTTTATACAGGGGCCGACACTATAACGGCTTTATACAGGAGCCGACACTATAACAGCTTTATACAAGAGCCGACACTATAACGGCTTTATACAGGGGCCGACACTATAACAGCTTTATACAGGACCGACACTATAACGGCTTTATACAGGGGCCGACACTATAACAGCTTTATACAGGGGCCGACACTATAACAGCTTTATACAGGGGCCGACACTATAACAGCTTTATACAGGAGCCGACACTATAACAGCTTTATACAGGGGCCGACACTATAACAGCTTTATACAGGGGCCGACACTATAACGGCTTTATACAGGAGCCGACACTATAACGGCTTTATACAGGAGCCGACACTATAACGGCTTTATACAAGAGCCGACACTATAACGGCTTTATACAGGGGCCGACACTATAACGGCTTTATACAGGGGCCGACACTATAACGGCTTTATACAGGGGCCGACACTATAACAGCTTTATACAGGGGCCGACACTATAACGGCTTTATACAGGGGCCGACACTATAACAGCTTTATACAGGGGCCGACACTATAACAGCTTTATACAGGGGCCGACACTATAACAGCTTTATACAGGGGCCGACGCTGTAACAGCTTTATACAGGAGCCGACACTATAACAGCTTTATACAGGGGCCGACACTATAACAGCTTTATACAGGGGACGACCCTATAACAGCTTTATACAGGGGCCGCCACTATAACAGCTTTATACAGGGGCCGACACTATAACGGCTTTATACAGGGGCCGACACTATAACAGCTTTATACAGGGGCCGACACTATAACAGCTTTATACAGGGGCCGACACTATAACAGCTTTATACAGGGGCCGACACTATAACAGCTTTATACAGGGGCCGACACTATAACAGCTTTATACAGGGGCCGACACTATAACAGCTTTATACAGGAGCCGACACTATAACAGCTTTATACAGGGGCCGACACTATAACAGCTTTATACAGGAGCCGACACTATAACGGCTTTATACAAGAGCCGACACTATAACAGCTTTATACAGGGGCCGACACTATAACGGCTTTATACAGGGGCCGACACTATAACGGCTTTATACATGAGCCGCCACTATAAGGCTTTATACAAGAGCCGACACTATAACAGCTTTATACAGGGGCCGACACTATAACAGCTTTATACAGGGGCCGACACTATAACGGCTTTATACAAGAGCCGACACTATAACAGCTTTATACAGGGGCCGACACTATAACGGCTTTATACAGGGGCCGACACTATAACGGCTTTATACAGGAGCCGACACTATAACGGCTTTATACAAGAGCCGACACTATAACAGCTTTATACAGGGGCCGACACTATAACGGCTTTATACAGGGGCCGACACTATAACGGCTTTATACATGAGCCGCCACTATAAGGCTTTATACAAGAGCCGACACTATAACAGCTTTATACAGGGGCCGACACTATAACAGCTTTATACAGGGGCCGACACTATAACAGCTTTATACAGGAGCCGACACTATAACGGCTTTATACAGGGGCCGACACTATAACAGCTTTATACAGGGGCCGACACTATAACAGCTTTATACAGGGGCCGACACTATAACGGCTTTATACAGGGGGCGACACTATAACGGCTTTATACAGGAGCCGACACTATAACAGCTTTATACAGGGGCCGACACTATAACAGCTTTATACAGGGGCCGACACTATAACAGCTTTATACAGGAGCCGACACTATAACAGCTTTATACAGGGGCCGACACTATAACAGCTTTATACAGGGGCCGACACTATAACGGCTTTATACAGGGGCCGACACTATAACGGCTTTATACAGGGGCCGACACTATAACGGCTTTATACAGGGGCCGACACTATAACGGCTTTATACAAGGGCCGACACTATAACAGCTTTATACAGGGGCCGACACTATAACAGCTTTATACAGGAGCCGACACTATAACAGCTTTATACAGGGGCCGACACTATAACAGCTTTATACAGGGGCCGACACTATAACAGCTTTATACAGGGGCCGACACTATAACAGCTTTATACAGGGGCCGACACTATAACGGCTTTATACAGGGGCCGACACTATAACGGCTTTATACAGGAGCCGACACTATAACGGCTTTATACAGGGGACGACACTATAACAGCTTTATACAGGAGCCGACGCTATAACAGCTTTATACAGGGGCCGACACTATAACGGCTTTATACAGGGGCCGACACTATAACAGCTTTATACAGGAGCCGACACTATAACAGCTTTATACAGGAGCCGACACTATAACAGCTTTATACAGGGGCCGACACTATAACAGCTTTATACAGGAGCCGACACTATAACAGCTTTATACAGGGGCCGACACTATAACGGCTTTATACAGGGGCCGACACTATAACAGCTTTATACAGGAGCCGACACTATAACAGCTTTATACAGGAGCCGACACTATAACAGCTTTATACAGGGGCCGACACTATAACAGCTTTATACAGGAGCCGACACTATAACAGCTTTATACAGGGGCCGACACTATAACAGCTTTATACAGGGGCCGACACTATAACAGCTTTATACAGGGGCCGACACTATAACAGCTTTATACAGGGGCCGACACTATAACAGCTTTATACAGGAGCCGACACTATAACAGCTTTATACAGGGGCCGACACTATAACGGCTTTATACAGGGGCCGACACTATAACAGCTTTATACAGGAGCCGACACTATAACGGCTTTATACAGGGGCCGACACTATAACAGCTTTATACAGGAGCCGACACTATAACGGCTTTATACAGGGGCCGACACTATAACAGCTTTATACAGGAGCCGACACTATAACAGCTTTATACAGGGGCCGACACTATAACAGCTTTATACAGGGGCCGAAACTATAACGGCTTTATACAGGAGCCGACACTATAACAGCTTTATACAGGGGCCGAAACTATAACAGCTTTATACAGGGGCCGAAACTATAACAGCTTTATACAGGAGCGACACTATAACAGCTTTATACAGGGGCCGACACTATAACGGCTTTATACAGGAGCGACACTATAACAGCTTTATACAGGAGCGACACTATAACAGCTTTATACAGGAGCCGACACTATAACGGCTTTATACAGGGGCCGACACTATAACAGCTTTATACAGGACCGACACTATAACAGCTTTATACAGGGGCCGACACTATAACGGCTTTATACAAGAGCCGACACTATAACGGCTTTATACAGGGGCCGACACTATAACGGCTTTATACAGGAGCCGACACTATAACAGCTTTATACAAGAGCCGACACTATAACGGCTTTATACAGGGGCCGACACTATAACGGCTTTATACAGGAGCCGACACTATAACGGCTTTATACAGGAGCCGACACTATAACGGCTTTATACAAGAGCCGACACTATAACGGCTTTATACAAGAGCCGACACTATAACGGCTTTATACAGGAGCCGACACTATAACAGCTTTATACAAGGGCCGACACTATAACGGCTTTATACAGGAGCCGACACTATAACAGCTTTATACAGGAGCCGACACTATAACAGCTTTATACAGGAGCCGACACTATAACGGCTTTATACAGGAGCCGACACTATAACAGCTTTATACAGGAGCCGACACTATAACAGCTTTATACAGGAGCCGACACTATAACGGCTTTATACAGGGGCCGACACTATAACAGCTTTATACAGGAGCCGACACTATAACGGCTTTATACAGGGGCCGACACTATAACAGCTTTATACAGGGGCCGACACTATAACGGCTTTATACAGGAGCCGACACTATAACAGCTTTATACAGGAGCCGACACTATAACAGCTTTATACAGGAGCCGACGCTATAACAGCTTTATACAAGGGCCGACACTATAACAGCTTTATACAGGAGCCGACACAATAACAGCTTTATACACGGGCCGACACTATAACAGCTTTATACAGGAGCCGACACTATAACAGCTTTATACAGGAGCCGACACTATAACAGCTTTATACAGGAGCCGACACTATAACAGCTTTATACAGGAGCCGACACTATAACAGCTTTATACAGGAGCCGACACTATAACAGCTTTATACAAGGGCCGACACTATAACAGCTTTATACAGGAGACGACACTATAACAGCTTTATACAGGAGCCGACACTATAACAGCTTTATACAAGGGCCGACACTATAACAGCTTTATACAGGAGCCGACACTATAACAGCTTTATACAGGAGCCGACACTATAACAGCTTTATACAAGGGCCGACACTATAACAGCTTTATACAGGAGACGACACTATAACAGCTTTATACAGGAGCCGACACTATAACAGCTTTATACAGGAACCGACACTATAACAGCTTTATACAGGAGCCGACACTATAACAGCTTTATACAGGAGCCGACACTATAACAGCTTTATAGAAGGGCCGACACTATAACAGCTTTATACAGGGGCCGACACTATAACGGCTTTATACAGGGGCCGACACTATAACGGCTTCATACAGGGGCCGACACTATACCGGCTTTATACAGGGGCCGACACTATAACAGCTTTATACAGGGGCCGACACTATAACAGCTTTATAGAAGGGCCGACACTATAACAGCTTTATACAGGGGCCGACACTATAACGGCTTTATACAGGGGCCGACACTATAACGGCTTTATTCAGGGGCCGATACTATAACGGCTTTATACAGGGGCCGACACTATAACAGCTTTATACAGGGGCCGACACTATAACAGCTTTATAGAAGGGCCGACACTATAACAGCTTTATACAGGAGCCGACACTATAACAGCTTTATACAGGGGCCGACACTATAACAGCTTTATAGAAGGGCCGACACTATAACAGCTTTATACAGGGGCCGACACTATAACGGCTTTATACAGGGGCCGACACTATAACGGCTTTATACAGGGGCCGACACTATAACGGCTTTATACAGGGGCCGACACTATAACGGCTTTATACAGGAGCCGACACTATAACGGCTTTATACAGGAGCCGACACTATAACAGCTTTATAGAAGGGCCGACACTATAACAGCTTTATACAGGGGCCGACACTATAACGGCTTTATACAGGGGCCGACACTATAACGGCTTTATACAGGGGCCGACACTATACCGGCTTTATACAGGGGCCGACACTATAACAGCTTTATACAGGGGCCGACACTATAACAGCTTTATAGAAGGGCCGACACTATAACAGCTTTATACAGGGGCCGACACTATAACGGCTTTATACAGGGGCCGACACTATAACGGCTTTATTCAGGGGCCGATACTATAACGGCTTTATACAGGGGCCGACACTATAACAGCTTTATACAGGGGCCGACACTATAACAGCTTTATAGAAGGGCCGACACTATAACAGCTTTATACAGGAGCCGACACTATAACAGCTTTATACAGGGGCCGACACTATAACAGCTTTATAGAAGGGCCGACACTATAACAGCTTTATACAGGGGCCGACACTATAACGGCTTTATACAGGGGCCGACACTATAACGGCTTTATACAGGGGCCGACACTATAACGGCTTTATACAGGGGCCGACACTATAACGGCTTTATACAGGGGCCGACACTATAACAGCTTTATACAGGGGCCGACACTATAACGGCTTTATACAGGGGCCGACACTATAACAGCTTTATAGAGGAGCCGACACTATAACAGCTTTATACAGGAGCCGACACTATAACAGCTTTATACAGGAGCCGACACTATAACAGCTTTATACAGGGGCAGACACTATAACAGCTTTATACAGGAGCCGACACTATAACAGCTTTATACAGGAGCCGACACTATAACAGCTTTATACAGGAGCCGACACTATAACGGCTTTATACAAGGGCCGACGCTATAACAGCTTTATACAGGGGCCGACACTATAACGGCTTTATACAGGAGCCGACACTATAACAGCTTTATACAGGAGCCGACACTATAACGGCTTTATACAGGAGCCGACACTATAACAGCTTTATACAGGAGCCGACACTATAACGGCTTTATACAAGGGCCGACGCTATAACAGCTTTATACAGGAGCCGACACTATAACGGCTTTATACAAGGGCCGACGCTATAACAGCTTTATACAAGGGCCGACGCTATAACAGCTTTATACATGGGCCGACACTATAACAGCTTAATACAGGGGCCGACACTATAACGGCTTTATACAAGGGCCGACGCTATAACAGCTTTATACAGGGGCCGACGCTATAAAAGCTTTATACAGGAGCCGACACTATAACAGCTTTATACAGGGGCCGACACTATAACAGCTTTATACAGGAGCCGACACTATAACAGCTTTATACAGGAGCCGACACTATAACGGCTTTATACAAGGGCCGACGCTATAACAGCTTTATACAGGGGCCGACGCTATAACAGCTTTATACAGGAGCCGACACTATAACAGCTTTATACAGGAGCCGACACTATAACGGCTTTATACAGGGGCCGACACTATAATAGCTTTATACAGGGGCCGACACTATAACAGCTTTATACAGGGGCCGACGCTATAACAGCTTTATACAGGAGCCGACACTATAACAGCTTTATACAGGGGCCGACACTATAACAGCTTTATACAGGGGCCGACGCTATAACGGCTTTATACAGGGGCCGACGCTATAACAGCTTTATACAGGAGCCGACACTATAACAGCTTTATACAGGAGCCGACACTATAACGGCTTTATACAGGGGCCGACACTATAACAGCTTTATACAGGGGCCGACACTATAACGGCTTTATACAGGGGGCGACACTATAACGGCTTTATACAGGAGCCGACACTATAACAGCTTTATACAGGGGCCGACACTATAACAGCTTTATACAGGGGCCGACACTATAACAGCTTTATACAGGAGCCGACACTATAACAGCTTTATACAGGGGCCGACACTATAACAGCTTTATACAGGGGCCGACACTATAACAGCTTTATACAGGGGCCGACACTATAACGGCTTTATACAGGGGCCGACAATATAACGGCTTTATACAGGGGCCGACACTATAACGGCTTTATACAAGGGCCGACACTATAACAGCTTTATACAGGGGCCGACACTATAACAGCTTTATACAGGAGCCGACACTATAACAGCTTTATACAGGGGCCGACACTATAACAGCTTTATACAGGGGCCGACACTATAACAGCTTTATACAGGGGCCGACACTATAACAGCTTTATACAGGGGCCGACACTATAACAGCTTTATACAGGGGCCGACACTATAACGGCTTTATACAGGGCCGACACTATAACGGCTTTATACAGGGGCCGACACTATAACGGCTTTATACAAGGGCCGACACTATAACAGCTTTATACAGGGGCCGACACTATAACGGCTTTATACAGGGCCGACACTATAACAGCTTTATACAGGGGCCGACACTATAACGGCTTTATACAGGAGCCGACACTATAACGGCTTTATACAGGAGCCGACACTATAACAGCTTTATACAGGGGCCGACACTATAACAGCTTTATACAGGGGCCGACACTATAACTGCTTTATACAGGAGCCGACACTATAACGGCTTTATACAGGGGCCGACACTATAACGGCTTTATACAGGAGCCGACACTATAACGGCTTTATACAGGAGCCGACACTATAACGGCTTTATACAGGGGCCGACACTATAACGGCTTTATACAGGGGCCGACACTATAACGGCTTTATACAGGGGGCAACACTATAACGGCTTTATACAGGAGCCGACACTATAACGGCTTTATACAGGGCCGACACTATAACAGCTTTATACAGGAGCCGACACTATAACGGCTTTATACAGGGGCCGACACTATAACAGCTTTATACAGGGGCCGACACTATAACAGCTTTATACAGGGGCCGACACTATAACTGCTTTATACAGGAGCCGACACTATAACGGCTTTATACAGGGGGCAACACTATAACGGCTTTATACAGGAGCCGACACTATAACGGCTTTATACAGGGCCGACACTATAACAGCTTTATACAGGAGCCGACACTATAACGGCTTTATACAGGGGCCGACACTATAACAGCTTTATACAGGGGCCGACACTATAACTGCTTTATACAGGAGCCGACACTATAACGGCTTTATACAGGGGCAGACACGATAACGGCTTTATACAGGGGCCGACACTATAACGGCTTTATACAGGAGCCGACACTATAACGGCTTTATACAGGAGCCGACACTATAACGGCTTTATACAGGAGCCGACACTATAACAGCTTTATACAGGAGCCGACACTATAACCGCTTTATACAGGAGCCGACACTATAACGGCTTTATACAGGAACCGACACTATAACGGCTTTATACAGGAGCCGACACTATAACGGCTTTATACAGGGGCCGACACTATAACGGCTTTATACAGGGGCCGACACTATAACGGCTTTATACAGGGGCCGACACTATAACGGCTTTATACAGGGGCCGACACTATAACGGCTTTATACAGGGGGCGACACTATAACAGCTTTATACAGGGGCCGACACTATAACAGCTTTATACAGGGGCCGACACTATAACAGTTTCATACAGGGGCCGACACTATAACAGCTTTATACAGGGGCCGACACTATAACAGCTTTAAACAGGGGCCGACACTATAACAGCTTTATACAGGGGCCGACACTATAACAGCTTTATACAGGGGCCGACACTATAACAGCTTTATACAGGGGCCGACACTATAACGGCTTTATACAGGGGCCGACACTATAACAGCTTTATACAGGGGCCGACACTATAACAGCTTTATACAGGGGCCGACACTATAACAGCTTTATACAGGAGCCGACACTATAACAGCTTTATACAGGAGCCGACACTATAACGGCTTTATACAGGAGCCGACACTATAACAGCTTTATACAAGAGCCGACACTATAACGGCTTTATACAGGGGCCGACACTATAACAGCTTTATACAGGAGCCGACACTATAACAGCTTTATACAGGAGCCGACACTATAACGGCTTTATACAGGAGCCGACACTATAACAGCTTTATACAGGAGCCGACACTATAACGGCTTTATACAGGGGCCGACACTATAACAGCTTTATACAAGAGCCGACACTATAACAGCTTTATACAGGGGCCGACACTATAACGGCTTTATACAGGAGCCGACACTATAACGGCTTTATACAGGGGCCGACACTATAACAGCTTTATACAGGAGCCGACATTATCACAGCTTTATACAGGGGCCGACACTATAACAGCTTTATACAGGAGCCGACACTATAACGGCTTTATACAGGAGCCGACACTATCACAGCTTTATACAGGGGCCGACACTATAACAGCTTTATACAGGGGCCGACACTATAACAGCTTTATACAGGGGCCGACACTATAACGGCTTTATACAGGGGCCGACACTATAACAGCTTTATACAGGAGCCGACACTATAACAGCTTTATACAGGGGCCGACACTATAACAGCTTTATACAGGGGCCGACACTATAACGGCTTTATACAGGGGCCGACACTATAACAGCTTTATACAGGGGCCGACACTATAACGGCTTTATACAGGGGCCGACACTATAACAGCTTTATACAGGAGCCGACACTATAACAGCTTTATACAGGAGCCGACACTATAACGGCTTTATACAGGGGCAGACACTATAACGGCTTTATACAGGGGCCGACACTATAACAGCTTTATACAGGGGCCGACACTATAACGGCTTTATACAGGGGCCGACACTATAACAGCTTTATACAGGGGCCGACACTATAACGGCTTTATACAGGGGCCGACACTATAACAGCTTTATACAGGAGCCGACACTATAACAGCTTTATACAGGAGCCGACACTATAACAGCTTTATACAGGAGCCGACACTATCACAGCTTTATACAGGGGCCGACACTATAACAGCTTTATACAGGGGCCGACACTATAACAGCTTTATACAGGGGCCGACACTATAACGGCTTTATACAGGGGCCGACACTATAACAGCTTTATACAGGGGCCGACACTATAACGGCTTTATACAGGGGCCGACACTATAACAGCTTTATACAGGGGCCGACACTATAACGGCTTTATACAGGGGCCGACACTATAACAGCTTTATACAGGAGCCGACACTATAACAGCTTTATACAGGAGCCGACACTATAACAGCTTTATACAGGAGCCGACACTATCACAGCTTTATACAGGGGCCGACACTATAACAGCTTTATACAGGGGCCGACACTATAACAGCTTTATACAGGGGCCGACACTATAACGGCTTTATACAGGGGCCGACACTATAACAGCTTTATACAGGAGCCGACACTATAACGGCTTTATACAGGGGCCGACACTATAACAGCTTTATACAGGAGCCGACACTATAACAGCTTTATACAGGAGCCGACACTATAACAGCTTTATACAGGGGCCGACACTATAACGGCTTTATACAGGGGCCGACACTATAACAGCTTTATACAGGAGCCGACACTATAACAGCTTTATACAGGGGCCGACACTATAACAGCTTTATACAGGGGCCGACACTATAACAGCTTTATACAGGGGCCGACACTATAACGGCTTTATACAGGAGCCGACACTATAACAGCTTTATACAGGGGCCGACACTATAACAGCTTTATACAGGGGCCGACACTATAACAGCTTTATACAGGAGCCAACACTATAACAGCTTTATACAGGGGCCGACACTATAACAGCTTTATACAGGGGCCGACACTATAACAGCTTTATACAGGGGCCGACACTATAACGGCTTTATACAGGGGCCGACACTATAACGGCTTTATACAAGGGCCGACACTATAACGGCTTTATACAGGGGCCGACACTATAACAGCTTTATACAGGAGCCGACACTATAACAGCTTTATACAGGGGCCGACACTATAACAGCTTTATACAGGGGCCGACACTATAACAGCTTTATACAGGGGCCGACACTATAACAGCTTTATACAGGAGCCGACACTATAACAGCTTTATACAGGAGCCGACACTATAACGGCTTTATACAGGAGCCGACACTATAACAGCTTTATACAGGAGCCGACACTATAACAGCTTTATACAGGAGCCGACACTATAACGGCTTTATACAGGAGCCGACACTATAACGGCTTTATACAAGGGCCGACACTATAACAGCTTTATACAGGGGCCGACACTATAACGGCTTTATACAGGAGCCGACACTATAACAGCTTTATACAGGAGCCGACACTATAACGGCTTTATACAGGGGCCGACACTATAACGGCTTTATACAGGGGCCGACACTATAACGGCTTTATACAGGGGCCGACACTATAACGGCTTTATACAGGGGCCGACACTATAACAGCTTTATACAGGGGCCGACACTATAACGGCTTTATACAGGGGGCGACACTATAACAGCTTTATACAGGGGCCGACACTATAACAGCTTTATACAGGGGCCGACACTATAACAGCTTTATACAGGGGCCGACACTATAACAGTTTCATACAGGGGCCGACACTATAACAGCTTTATACAGGGGCCGACACTATAACAGCTTTAAACAGGGGCCGACACTATAACAGCTTTATACAGGGGCCGACACTATAACAGCTTTATACAGGGGCCGACACTATAACAGCTTTATACAGGGGCCGACACTATAACGGCTTTATACAGGGGCCGACACTATAACAGCTTTATACAGGGGCCGACACTATAACAGCTTTATACAGGAGCCGACACTATAACAGCTTTATACAGGGGCAGACACTATAACGGCTTTATACAGGGGCCGACACTATAACAGCTTTATACAGGGGCAGACACTATAACAGCTTTATACAGGAGCCGACACTATAACAGCTTTATACAGGGGCAGACACTATAACAGCTTTATACAGGAGCCGACACTATAACGGCTTTATACAGGGGCCGACACTATAACGGCTTTATACAGGAGCCGACACTATAACGGCTTTATACAGGAGCCGACACTATAACAGCTTTATACAAGAGCCGACACTATAACGGCTTTATACAGGAGCCGACACTATAACAGCTTTATACAAGAGCCGACACTATAACGGCTTTATACAGGGGCCGACACTATAACAGCTTTATACAGGGGCCGACACTATAACGGCTTTATACAGGGGCCGACACTATAACAGCTTTATACAGGGGCCGACACTATAACGGCTTTATACAGGAGCCGACACTATAACAGCTTTATACAAGAGCCGACACTATAACGGCTTTATACAGGGGCCGACGCTATAACGGCTTTATACAGGGGCCGACACTATAACAGCTTTATACAGGGGCCGACACTATAACGGCTTTATACAGGGGCCGACACTATAACAGCTTTATACAGGAGCCGACACTATAACAGCTTTATACAGGAGCCGACACTATAACAGCTTTATACAGGGGCCGACACTATAACAGCTTTATACAGGAGCCGACACTATAACAGCTTTATACAGGGGCCGACACTATAACAGCTTTATACAGGGGCCGACACTATAACAGCTTTATACAGGGGCCGACACTATAACAGCTTTATACAGGAGCCGACACTATAACAGCTTTATACAGGGGCCGACACTATAACGGCTTTATACAGGGGCCGACACTATAACGGCTTTATACAGGAGCCGACACTATAACAGCTTTATACAGGGGCCGACACTATAACGGCTTTATACAGGAGCCGACACTATAACAGCTTTATACAGGGGCCGAAACTATAACAGCTTTATACAGGAGCGACACTATAACAGCTTTATACAGGGGCCGACACTATAATGGCTTTATACAGGAGCGACACTATAACAGCTTTATACAGGAGCCGACACTATAACAGCTTTATACAGGAGACGACACTATAACAGCTTTATACAAGGGCCGACACTATAACAGCTTTATACAGGAGCCGACACTATAACAGCTTTATACAGGGGCCGACACTATAACAGCTTTATACAAGGGCCGACACTATAACAGCTTTATACAGGAGACGACACTATAACAGCTTTATACAGGAGCCGACACTATAACAGCTTTATACAGGAGCCGACACTATAACGGCTTTATACAAGGGCCGACACTATAACAGCTTTATACAGGAGCCGACACTATAACGGCTTTATACAGGAGCCGACACTATAACAGCTTTATAGAAGGGCCGACACTATAACAGCTTTATACAGGAGCCGAAACTATAACAGCTTTATACAGGAGCCGACACTATAACGGCTTTATACAAGGGCCGACACTATAACAGCTTTATACAGGAGCCGACACTATAACGGCTTTATACAGGAGCCGACACTATAACAGCTTTATAGAAGGGCCGACACTATAACAGCTTTATACAGGGGCCGACACTATAACGGCTTTATACAGGGGCCGACACTATAACGGCTTTATACAGGGGCCGACACTATACCGGCTTTATACAGGGGCCGACACTATAACAGCTTTATACAGGGGCCGACACTATAACAGCTTTATAGAAGGGCCGACACTATAACAGCTTTATACAGGGGCCGACACTATAACGGCTTTATACAGGGGCCGACACTATAACGGCTTTATTCAGGGGCCGATACTATAACGGCTTTATACAGGGGCCGACACTATAACAGCTTTATACAGGGGCCGACACTATAACAGCTTTATAGAAGGGCCGACACTATAACAGCTTTATACAGGAGCCGACACTATAACAGCTTTATACAGGGGCCGACACTATAACAGCTTTATAGAAGGGCCGACACTATAACAGCTTTATACAGGGGCCGACACTATAACGGCTTTATACAGGGGCCGACACTATAACGGCTTTATACAGGGGCCGACACTATAACGGCTTTATACAGGGGCCGACACTATAACGGCTTTATACAGGGGCCGACACTATAACAGCTTTATACAGGGGCCGACACTATAACGGCTTTATACAGGGGCCGACACTATAACAGCTTTATACAGGAGCCGACACTATAACAGCTTTATACAGGAGCCGACACTATAACGGCTTTATACAGGAGCCGACACTATAACAGCTTTATACAGGAGCCGACACTATAACAGCTTTATACAGGAGCCGACACTATAACAGCTTTATACATGAGCCGACACTATAACAGCTTTATACAGGAGCCGACACTATAACAGCTTTATACAGGGGCCGACACTATAACAGCTTTATACAGGGGCCGACACTATAACAGCTTTATACAGGAGCCGACACTATAACAGCTTTATACAGGAGCCGACAATATAACAGCTTTATACAGGGGCCGACACTATAACAGCTTTATACAGCAGCCGACACTATAACAGCTTTATACAGCAGCCGACACTATAACAGCTTTATACAGGAGCCGACACTATAACGGCTTTATACAGGGGCCGACACTATAACGGCTTTATACAGGGGCCGACACTATAACGGCTTTATACAGGAGCCGACACTATAACAGCTTTATACAGGGGCCGACACTATAACGGCTTTATACAGGGGCCGACACTATAACTGCTTTATACAGGGGCCGACACTATAACTGCTTTATACAGGGGCCGACACTATAACTGCTTTATACAGGGGCCGACACTATAACAGCTTTATACAGGGGCCGACACTATAACAGCTTTATACAGGGGCCGACACTATAACAGCTTTATACAGGGGCCGACACTATAACAGCTGTATAAAGGAGCCGACACTATAACAGCTTTATACAGGGGCTGACACTATAACAGCTTTATACAAGGGATGACACTATAACGGCTTTATACAGGGGCCGACACTATAACAGCTTTATACAGGGGCCGACACTATAACAGCTTTATACAGGGGCCGACACTATAACTGCTTTATACAGGGGCCGACACTATAACTGCTTTATACAGGGGCCGACACTATAACAGCTTTATACAGGGGCCGACACTATAACAGCTTTATACAGGGGCCGACACTATAACAGCTTTATACAGGGGCCGACACTATAACAGCTGTATAAAGGAGCCGACACTATAACAGCTTTATACAGGGGCTGACACTATAACAGCTTTATACAAGGGATGACACTATAACGGCTTTATACAGGGGCCGACACTATAACAGCTTTATACAGGAGCCGACACTATAACAGCTTTATACAGGGGCCGACACTATAACAGCTTTATACAGGGGCCGACACTATAACAGCTGTATAAAGGAGCCGACACTATAACAGCTTTATACAGGAGCCGACACTATAACAGCTTTATACAGGGGCGACACTATAACAGCTTTATACAGGGGCCAACACTATAACAGTTTTATACAGGAGCCGACACTATAACAGCTTTATACAGGGGCCGACACTATAATAGCTTTATACAGGGGCCGACACTATAACAGCTTTATACAGCGGCCGACACTATAACAGCTTTATAGAAGGGCCGACACTATAACAGCTTTATACAGGGGCCGACACTATAACGGCTTTATACAGGGGCCGACACTATAACGGCTTTATACAGGGGCCGACACTATAACGGCTTTATACAGGAGCCGACACTATAACAGCTTTATACAGGGGCAGACGCTATAACAGCTTTATACAGGAGCCGACACTATAACGGCTTTATACAAGGGCCGACGCTATAACAGCTTTATACATGGGCCGACACTATAACGGCTTTATACAAGGGCCGACGCTATAACAGCTTTATACAGGGGCCGACACTATAACGGCTTTATACAAGGGCCGACGCTATAACAGCTTTATACAGGGGCCGACGCTATAAAAGCTTTATACAGGAGCCGACACTATAACAGCTTTATACAGGGGCCGACACTATAACAGCTTTATACAGGGGCCGACACTATAACAGCTTTATACAGGAGCCGACACTATAACAGCTTTATACAGGAGCCGACACTATAACGGCTTTATACAAGGGCCGACGCTATAACAGCTTTATACAGGGGCAGACACTATAACGGCTTTATACAGGGGCCGACGCTATAACAGCTTTATACAGGAGCCGACACTATAACGGCTTTATACAGGGGCCGACGCTATAACAGCTTTATACAGGAGCCGACACTATAACAGCTTTATACAGGAGCCGACACTATAACGGCTTTATACAGGGGCCGACACTATAACAGCTTTATACAGGAGCCGACACTATAACGGCTTTATACAGGAGCCGACACTATAACGGCTTTATACAGGGGCCGACACTATAACGGCTTTATACAGGAGCCGACACTATAACGGCTTTATACAGGAGCCGACACTATAACGGCTTTATACAGGGGCCGACACTATAACGGCTTTATACAGGGGCCGACACTATAACAGCTTTATACAGGGGCCGACACTATAACGGCTTTATACAGGGGCCGACACTATAACAGCTTTATACAGGAGCCGACACTATAACGGCTTTATACAGGAGCCGACACTATAACGGCTTTATACAGGAGCCGACACTATAACGGCTTTATACAGGAGCCGACACTATAACGGCTTTATACAGGAGCCGACACTATAACGGCTTTATACAGGGGCCGACACTATAACGGCTTTATACAGGGGCCGACACTATAACGGCTTTATACAGGGGCCGACACTATAACGGCTTTATACAGGAGCCGACACTATAACAGCTTTATACAGGGGCCGACGCTATAACAGCTTTATACAGGAGCCGACACTATAACGGCTTTATACAAGGGCCGACACTATAACAGCTTTATACATGGGCCGACACTATAACGGCTTTATACAAGGGCCGACGCTATAACAGCTTTATACAGGGGCCGACACTATAACGGCTTTATACAAGGGCCGACGCTATAACAGCTTTATACAGGGGCCGACGCTATAAAAGCTTTATACAGGAGCCGACACTATAACAGCTTTATACAGGGGCCGACACTATAACAGCTTTATACAGGGGCCGACACTATAACAGCTTTATACAGGAGCCGACACTATAACAGCTTTATACAGGAGCCGACACTATAACGGCTTTATACAAGGGCCGACGCTATAACAGCTTTATACAGGGGCCGACGCTATAACAGCTTTATACAGGAGCCGACACTATAACAGCTTTATACAGGGGCCGACACTATAACAGCTTTATACAGGGGCCGACGCTATAACGGCTTTATACAGGGGCCGACGCTATAACAGCTTTATACAGGAGCCGACACTATAACAGCTTTATACAGGGGCCGACACTATAACAGCTTTATACAGGGGCCGACACTATAACAGCTTTATACAGGGGCCGACACTATAACAGCTTTATACAGGGGCCGACACTATAACAGCTTTATACAGGGGCCGACACTATAACAGCTTTATACAGGGGCCGACACTATAACGGCTTTATACAGGGGCCGACACTATAACGGCTTTATACAGGGGCCGACACTATAACGGCTTTATACAGGTGCCGACACTATAACAGCTTTATACAGGAGCCGACACTATAACAGCTTTATACAGGGGCCGACACTATAACAGCTTTATACAGGAGCCGACACTATAACGGCTTTATACAGGGGCCGACACTATAACGGCTTTATACAGGAGCCGACACTATAACGGCTTTATACAGGGGGCGACACTATAACAGCTTTATACAGGGGCCGACACTATAACAGCTTTATACAGGGGCCGACACTATAACAGCTTTATACAGGGGCCGACACTATAACAGCTTTATACAGGGGCCGACACTATAACAGCTTTATACAGGGGCCGACACTATAACAGCTTTATACAGGGGCCGACACTATAACAGCTTTATACAGGAGCCGACACTATAACAGCTTTATACAGGGGCCGACACTATAACAGCTTTATACAGGGGCCGACACTATAACAGCTTTATACAGGGGCCGACACTATAACGGCTTTATACAGGGGCCGACACTATAACGGCTTTATACAGGGGCCGACACTATAACGGCTTTATACAGGGGCCGACACTATAACAGCTTTATACAGGGGCCGACACTATAACAGCTTTATACAGGAGCCGACACTATAACAGCTTTATACAGGGGCCGACACTATAACAGCTTTATACAGGGGCCGACACTATAACCGCTTTATACAGGGGCCGACACTATAACAGCTTTATACAGGAGCCGACACTATAACGGCTTTATACAGGTGCCGACACTATAACAGCTTTATACAGGGGCCGACACTATAACAGCTTTATACAGGGGCCGACACTATAACAGCTTTATACAGGGGCCGACACTATAACAGCTTTATACAGGGGCCGACACTATAACAGCTTTATACAGGGGCCGACACTATAACAGCTTTATACAGGGGCCGACACTATAAGAGCTTCATACAGGGGCCGACACTATAACAGCTTTATACAGGAGCCGACACTATAACAGCTTTATACAGGGGCCGACACTATAACAGCTTTATACAGGGGCCGACACTATAACAGCTTTATACAGGGGCCGACACTTTAACGGCTTTATACAGGGGCCGACACTATAACAGCTTTATACAGGAGCCGACACTATAACAGCTTTATACAGGGGCCGACACTATAACAGCTTTATACAGGAGCCGACACTATAACAGCTTTATACAGGAGCCGACACTATAACAGCTTTATACAGGGGCCGACACTATAACGGCTTTATACAGGGGCCGACACTATAACAGCTTTATACAGGGGCCGACACTATAACGGCTTTATACAGGAGCCGACACTATAACGGCTTTATACAGGAGCCGACACTATAACGGCTTTATACAGGGGCCGACACTATAACGGTTTTATACAGGGGCCGACACTATAACGGCTTTATAGAAGGGCCGACACTATAACAGCTTTATACAGGGGCCGACACTTTAACAGCTTTATAGAAGGGCCGACACTATAACAGCTTTATACAGGGGCCGACACTATAACGGCTTTATACAGGGGCCGACACTATAACGGCTTTATACAGGGGCCGACACTATAACGGCTTTATACAGGGGCCGATACTATAACAGCTTTATACAGGGGCCGACACTATAACAGCTTTATGGAAGGGCCGACACTATAACAGCTTTATTCAGGGGCCGACACTATAACGGCTTTATACAGGGGCCGACACTATAACGGCTTTATACAGGGGCCGACACTATAACAGCTTTATACAGGGGCCGACACTATAACAGCTTTATACAGGGGCCGACACTATAACAGCTTTATACAGGAGCTGACACTATAACAGCTTTATACAGGAGCCGACACTATAACAGCTTTATACAGGGGCCGACACTATAACGGCTTTATACAGGGGCCGACACTATAACGGCTTTATACAGGGGCCGACACTATAACGGCTTTATACAGGGGCCGACACTATAACAGCTTTATACAGGGGCCGACACTATAACAGCTTTATACAGGGGCCGACACTATAACGGCTTTATACAGGGGCCGACACTATAACGGCTTTATACAGGAGCCGACACTATAACAGCTTTATACAGGGGCCGACACTATAACAGCTTTATACAGGGGCTGACACTATAACAGCTTTATACAGGGGCCGACACTATAACGGCTTTATACAGGAGCCGACACTATAACAGCTTTATACAGGGGCCGACACTATAACGGCTTTATACAGGGGCCGACACTATAACAGCTTTATACAGGGGCTGGATGATTTCCTCGATACACATTACATTGTGGGTTACAGTTGGGGGAGGAAGGTTGAACTTTATAGACCCAGGTCTTTATTCTACCTAAGTTACTAGATTACTATCTGGCTACGTCGATGGTGCCGTCAACAAGGATTTGGATTTCTGGATCACGGAATGAATTACCTATACGATGGACTACTTGCTAGAGATGGGGTGCACCTTACGAAGACTGGAAAACATGTACTTGGAAGTCGCCTTGCTACACTCATCAGAAGAGCTTTATACCAGAACAATGTGGGAAGGGAAGCAAAAGGCCAGAAAAAGCCATACAGCTGACAAATACTATTGAGATCTCTGCTACTGGAAGTGGAAAGGAAGAACAAAGACAAAACAATTTAAATAATAAAAATATGGGAGGAAGAGAAACCAATCACAATCTAAAATGTTTTTATACAAATGCACAAAGCATGGGCAACAAACAAGGAGAAGTGGAACTATTAACGCAGGAAAAGGAATATGTCATTGACATGACTGAGACTTGGACTTAATAAAAGGGGAAGAAGTGTCACATTGTAAGTTAGAAAAGCGAATTTCTGCACCGAGATTGAAGCTTCAGAGACTGGGAGATCTGTGGGAACTGTCTGGGTAAGAATACGAGGAGAGAACAACGGAAAGAACACCATTGTAGGCATTTACTACAGGCCACCTGGGAAAGCTGAAGATATAGATGAACTCTTTATGTATCAGATGGCCAAGTTATCAAAAAATATGACGTAGTGGTCATGGGAGAATTCAACTATCCAGACATTCCTTGGGAATCTCTCTCAGGCAAAAGTAACAGGTCCAGCAAATTCTTATCCTCTCTTGCTGACAACTTCATCTTCCAAAAGCTAGAAGGGAGAACAAGGGGATATGCTGCCTTGGATCCAATCCTCACATTAGGGAGGAAATGGTTGAGGAGTTAAGGGTGCCTAGGACCCTAGGAGGCAGCGATCTGCTATCAGAGAATTTTGGATATGCAGAGGAGGAGGACCCGTGAAGGGTCAGACTTCAAGGTTGGAGTTCAGAAAGGCAGATTTTAAGGAAGAAAGAGGATAGGAGGGATCCAATGGCTGGATTTTGCTTCGGTGTTCTCTAAGAAAGTAAATGTTACATCAACTGATCTTCACTTGACTAATGAAGGAAGGGAAGAATCCACACTATCTATAAAACAGAGAGATGGTGAGGGAACACTTAACTAACATAAATTAATTCAACTCTCCAGGTCCGGATGAATGACAGAATCACTGACTGGGTGGATCAGGGAAACACATTAGATAGAGTATATCTTGACTTCAGCAAAGCATTTGACAAAGTATCTCACACCATCCTAATTGAAAAACTGACCAACTATGGAATGGACAAGGCAACTGTTAGGTGGATTCATAACTGGCTTAGTGATTGGACCCAAAGAGTGGTCATAAATGGTGGCACATCCAGTTGGAAGAATGTCTCAAGTGGGTACCACAAGGGTCTGCTCTGGATCCTGTGCTATTCAACATCTTTATCAATGATTTAGATGAAGGAATTGAGGGTAAACTGATTAAATTTGCTGATGACACAAAGCTAGGAGGGATAGCCAATACTAGCGAAGAGAGAAGGTTCAAAAAAATCTAAAAACAAACTGGAACTGTAGGCAGCAACTAACAGAATGGTTCTTAACAAGGAGAAATGCGAAGTCCTACATCTGGGCAATAAAAATGAAAAAAGGCATGTACAGGATGGGAGGAATAGGGCTAAGCAACAGTACATGTGAAAAAACTGGGGTATACACTAATAGATCACAGACTGAACATGAATCAACAGTGTGATGCAGCAGAAAAAAAGGCAAACAGTTCTGGGAGGTATTAAGAGAAGCATGGAGTCTAGATCACATGAAGTAATTATCCTCCTCTACTCCTCCTTGGTCAGACCTCATCTGGATACTGCGTCCAGTTCTGGGAGGTATTAGGAGAAGCATAGAGTCTAGATCACGTGAAGTAATTATCCCCTCTACTCCTCCTTGGTCAGACCTCATCTGGATACTGTGTCCAGTTCTGGGAGGTATTAGGAGAAGCACAGAGTCTAGATCACGTGAAGTAATTATCCCCTCTACTCCTCCTTGGTCAGACCTCATCTGGATACTGTGTCCAGTTCTGGGAGGAATTAGGAGAAGCATCGAGTCTAGATCACGTGAAGTAATTATCCCCTCTACTCCTCCTTGGTCAGACCTCATCTGGATACTGTGTCCAGTTCTGGGAGGTATTAGGAGAAGCATAGAGTCTAGATCACGTGAAGTAATTACCCCCCTCTACTCCTCCTTGGTAAGACCTCATCTGGATACTGTGTCCAGTTCTGGGAAGTATTAGGAGAAGCATAGAGTCTAGATCACGTGAAGTAATTATCCCCTCTACTCCTCCTTGGTCAGATCTCATCTGGATACTGTGTCCAGTTCTGGGAGGTATTAGGAGAAGCATAGAGTCTAAATCACGTGAAGTAATTACCCCCTCTACTCCTCCTTGGTCAGACCTCATCTGGATACTGTGTCCAGTTCTGGGAGGTATTAGGAGAAGCATAGAGACTAGATCATGTGAAGTAATTATTCCCCTCTACTCCTCCTTGGTCAGACCTCATCTGGATACTGTGTCCAGTTCTGGGAGGTATTAGGAGAAGCATAGAGTCTAGATCACGTGAATTAATTATCCTCCTCTACTCCTCCTTGGTCAGACCTCATCTGGACACTGTGTCCAGTTCTGGGAGGTATTAGGAGAAGCATAGAGTCTAGATCACGTGAAGTAATTATCCCCCTCTACTCCTCCTTGGTCAGATCTCATCTGGATACTGTGTCCAGTTCTGGGAGGTATTAGGAGAAGCATAGAGTCTAGATCACGTGAAGTCATTATCGCCCTCTGCTCTTCCATGGTCAGATCTCATCTGGATACTGTGTCCAGTTCTGGGAGGTATTAGGAGAAGCATCGAGTCTAGATCACGTGAAGTCATTATCGTCATCTGCTCTTCCATGGTCAGATCTCATCTGGATACTGTGTCCAGTTCTGGGAGGTATTAGGAGAAGCATAGAGTCTAGATCACGTGAAGTCATTATCGCCCTCTGCTCTTCCATGGTCAGATCTCATCTGGATACTGTGTCCAGTTCTGGGAGGTATTAGGAGAAGCATCGAGTCTAGATCACGTGAAGTAATTATCCCCTCTACTCCTCCTTGGTCAGACCTCATCTGGATACTGTGTCCAGTACTGGAAGGTATTAGGAGAAGCATAGAGTCTAGATCACGTGAAGTAATTATCCCCTCTACTCCTCCTTGGTCAGACCTCATCTGGATACTGTGTTCAGTTCTGGGAGGTATTAGGAGAAGCATAGAGTCTAGATCATGTGAAGTAATTATCCCCTCAACTCCTCCTTGGTCAGACCTCATGGGGATACTGTGTCCAGTTCTGGGAGGTATTAGGAGAAGCATAGAGTCTAGATCACGTGAAGTAATTATCTCCCTCTACTCCTCCTTGGTCAGACCTCATCTGTATACTGTGTACAGTTCTGGGAGGTATTAGGAGAAGCATAGAGTCTAGATGACGTGAAGTAATTACCCCCTCTCTACTCCTCCTTGGTAAGACCTCATCTGGATACTGTGTCCAGTTCTGGGAGGTATTAGGAGAAGCATAGAGTCTACATCACGTGAAATAATTATCCTCCTCTACTCCTCCTTGGTCAGACTTCATCTGGATACTGTGTCCAGTTCTGGGAGGTATTAGGAGACGCATAGAGTCTAGATCACGTGAAGTAATTACCCCCCTCTACTCCTCCTTGGTCAGACCTCATCTGGATACTGTGTCCAGTTCTGGGAGATATTAGGAGTAGCATAGAGTCTAGATCACGTGAAGTCATTATCCCCCTCTACTCCTCCTTGGTCAGATCTCATCTGGATTCTGTGTCCAGTTCTGGGAGGTATTAGGAGAAGCATAGAGTCTAGATCACATGAAGTAATTACTCCCCTCTACTCCTTGGTCAGATCTCATCTGGATACTGTGTCCAGTTATGGGAGGTATTAGCAGAAGCATAGAGTCTAGATCATGTGAAGTCATTATCCCCTCTACTCCTCCTTGGTCAGACCTCATCTGGATACTGTGTCCAGTTCTGGGAGGTATTAGGAGAAGCATAGAGTCTAGATCACGTGAAGTAATTACCCCCCTCTACTCCTCCTTGGTCAGACCTCATCTGGATACTGTGTCCAGTTCTGGGAGGAATTAGGAGAAGCATAGAGTCTAGATCACGTGAAGTAATTACCCCCCTCTACTCCTCCTTGGTCAGACCTTATCTGGATACTGTGCCCAGTTCTGGGAGGTATTAGGAGAAGCATAGAGTCTAGATCAGGTGAAGTAATTATCCTCCTCTACTCCTCCTTGGTCAGACCTCATCTGGATACTGTGTCCAGTTCTGGGAGATATTAGGAGAAGCATAGAGTCTAGATCACGTGAAGTCATTATCCCCTCTACTCCTCCTTGGTCAGACCTCATCTGGATACTGTGTCCAGTTCTGGCAGGTATTAGGAGAAGCATAGAGTCTAGATCACGTGAAGTAATTACCCCCCTCTACTCCTCCTTGGTCAGACCTCATCTGGATACTGTGTCCAGTTCTGGGAGGTATTAGGAGAAGCATAGAGTCTAGATCATGTGAAGTAATTAATCCCTCTACTCCTCCTTGGTAAGACCTCATCTGGATACTGTGTCCAGTTCTGGGAGGTATTAGGAGAAGCATAGAGTCTAGATCACGTGAAATAATTATCCTCCTCTACTCCTCCTTGGTCAGACTTCATCTGGATACTGTGTCCAGTTCTGGGAGGTATTAGGAGACGCATAGAGTCTAGATCACGTGAAGTAATTACCCCCCTCTACTCCTCCTTGGTCAGACCTCATCTGGATACTGTGTCCAGTTCTGGGAGATATTAGGAGTAGCATAGAGTCTAGATCACGTGAAGTAATTATCCTCCTCTACTCCTCCTTGGTCAGACCTCATCTGGATACTGTGTCCAGTTCTGGGAGGTATTAGGAGAAGCATAGAGTCTAGATCACATGAAGTAATTACTCCCCTCTACTCCTTGGTCAGATCTCATCTGGATACTGTGTCCAGTTATGGGAGGTATTAGCAGAAGCATAGAGTCTAGATCATGTGAAGTCATTATCCCCTCTACTCCTCCTTGGTCAGACCTCATCTGGATACTGTGTCCAGTTCTGGGAGGTATTAGGAGAAGCATAGAGTCTAGATCACGTGAAGTAATTACCCCCCTCTACTCCTCCTTGGTCAGACCTCATCTGGATACTGTGTCCAGTTCTGGGAGGTATTAGGAGAAGCATAGAGTCTAGATCACGTGAAGTAATTACCCCCCTCTACTCCTCCTTGGTCAGACCTCATCTGGATACTGTGCCCAGTTCTGGGAGGTATTAGGAGAAGCATAGAGTCTAGATCAGGTGAAGTAATTATCCTCCTCTACTCCTCCTTGGTCAGACCTCATCTGGATACTGTGTCCAGTTCTGGGAGATATTAGGAGAAGCATAGAGTCTAGATCACGTGAAGTCATTATGCCCTCTACTCCTCCTTGGTCAGACCTCATCTGGATACTGTGTCCAGTTCTGGGAGGTATTAGGAGAAGCATAGAGTCTAGATCACGTGAAGTAATTACCCCCCTCTACTCCTCCTTGGTCAGACCTCATCTGGATACTGTGTCCAGTTCTGGGAGGTATTAGGAGAAGCATAGAGTCTAGATGACGTGAAGTAATTACCCCCCTCTACTCCTCCTTGGTGAGACATCATCTGGATACTGTGTCCAGTTCTGGGAGGTATTAGGAGAAGCATAGAGTCTAGATCATGTGAAGTAATTAATCCCTCTACTCCTCCTTGGTAAGACCTCATCTGGATACTGTGTGCAGTTCTGGGAGGTATTAGGAGAAGCATAGAGTCTAGATCACGTGAAGTAATTATCCTCCTCTACTCCTCCTTGGTCAGACCTCATCTGGATACTGTGTCCAGTTCTGGGAGGTATTAGGAGAAGCATAGAGTCTAGATCACGTGAAGTAATTATCCTCCTCTACTCCTCATTGGTCAGACCTCATCTGGATACTGTGTCCAGTTCTGGGAGGTATTAGGAGAAGCATAGAGTCTAGATCACGTGAAGTAATTATCCCCTCTACTCCTCCTTGGTCAGACCTCATCTGGATACTGTGTCCAGTTCTGGGAGGTATTAGGAGAAGCATAGAGTCTAGATCACGTGAAGTCATTATCCCCCTCTACTCTTCCTTGGTCAGACCTCATCTGGATACTGGGTCCAGTTCTGGGAGGTATTAGGAGAAGCATAGAGTCTAGATCACGTGAATTAATTATCCCCCTCTACTCCTCCTTGGTCAGATCTCATCTGGATACTGTGTCCAGTTCTGGGAGGTATTAGGAGAAGCATAGAGTCTAGATCACTTGAAGTCATTATCGCCCTCTGCTCTTCCATGGTCAGATCTCATCTGGATACTGTGTCCAGTTCTGGGAGGTATTAGGAGAAGCATCGAGTCTAGATCACGTGAAGTAATTATCTCCCTCTTCTCCTCCTTGGTCAGACCTCATCTGTATACTGTGTACAGTTCTGGGAGGTATTAGGAGAAGCATAGAGTCTAGATCACGTGAAGTAATTACCCCCCTCTACTCCTACTTGGTAAGACCTCATCTGGATACTGTGTCCAGTACTGGGAGGTATTAGGAGAAGCATAGAGTCTAGATCACATGAAGTAATTATCCCCTCTACTCCTCCATGGTCAGACCTCATCTGGATACTGTGTCCAGTTCTGGAAGGTATTAGGAGAAGCATAGAGTCTAGATCACGTGAAGTAATTATCTCCCTCTTCTCCTCCTTGGTAAGACCTCATCTGGATACTGTGTTCAGTTCTGGGAGGTATTAGGAGAAGCATAGAGTCTAGATCACGTGAAGTAATTACCCCCCTCTACTCCTCCTTGGTAAGACCTCATCTGGATACTGTGTTCAGTTCTGGGAGGTATTAGGAGAAGCATAGAGTCTAGATCATGTGAAGCAATTATCCCCTCTACTCCTCCTTGGTCAGATCTCATCTGGATACTGTGTCCAGTTCTGGAAGGTATTAGGAGAAGCATAGAGTCTAGATCACGTGAAGTAATTATCTCCCTCTTCTCCTCCTTGGTCAGACCTCATCTGTATACTGTGTACAGTTCTGGGAGGTATTAGGAGAAGCATAGAGTCTAGATCACGTGAAGTAATTACCCCCCTCTACTCCTCCTTGGTAAGACCTCATCTGGATACTGTGTCCAGTTCTGGGAGGTATTAGGAGAAGCATTGAGTCTAGATCACGTGAAGTAATTATCCCCCTCTACTCCTCCTTGGTCAGACCTCATCTGGATACTGTGTCCAGTTATGGGAGGTATTAGCAGAAGCATAGAGTCCAGATCACTTGAAGTAATTATCCTCCTCTACTCCTCCTTGGTCAGGCTTCATCTGGATACTGTGTCCAGTTCTGGGAGGTATTAGGAGACGCATAGAGTCTAGATCACGTGAAGTAATTACCCCCCTCTACTCCTCCTTGGTCAGACCTCATCTGGATACTGTGTCCAGTTCTGGGAGGTATTAGGAGTAGCATAGAGTCTAGATCACGTGAAGTCATTATCCCCCTCTACTCCTCCTTGGTCAGATCTCATCTAGATTCTGTGTCCAGTTCTGGGAGGTATTAGGAGAAGCATAGAGTCTAGATCACATGAAGTAATTACTCCCCTCTACTCCTTGGTCAGATCTCATCTGGATACTGTGTCCAGTTCTGGGAGGTATTAGGAGAAGCATAGAGTCTAGATCATGTGAAGTAATTACCCCCCTCTACTCCTCCTTGGTCAGACCTCATCTGGATACTGTGTCCTGTCCAGTTCTGGGAGGTATTAGGAGAAGCATAGAATCTAGATCACATGAAGTAATTACCCCCCTCTACTCCTCCTTGGTCAGACCTCATCTGGATACTGTGTCCAGTTATGGGAGGTATTAGCAGAAGCATAGAGTCTAGATCAGGTGAAGTAATTATCCTCCTCTACTCCTCCTTGGTCAGACCTCATCTGGATACTGTGTCCAGTTCTGGGAGATATTAGGAGAAGCATAGAGTCTAGATCACGTGAAGTCATTATCCCCTCTACTCCTCCTTGGTCAGACGTCATCTGGATACTGTGTCCAGTTCTGGGAGGAATTAGGAGAAGCATCGATTCTAGATCACGTGAAGTAATTATCCCCTCTACTCCTCCTTGGTCAGACCTCATCTGGATACTATGTCCAGTTCTGGGAGGTATTAGGAGAAGCATAGAGTCTAGATCATGTGAAGTAATTATCCCCTCTACTCCTCCTTGGTAAGACCTCATCTGGATACTGTGTCCAGTTCTGGGAGGTATTAGGAGAAGCATAGAGTCTAGATCACGTGAAGTAATTATCCCCTCTATTCCTCCTTGGTCAGATCTCATCTGGATACGGTGTCCAGTTCTGGGAGGTATTAGGAGAAGCATAGAGTCTAAATTCCGTGAAGTAATTACCCCCCTCTACTCCTCCTTGGTCAGACCTCATCTGGATACTGTGTCCAGTTCTGGGAGGTATTAGGAGAAGCATAGAGTCTAGATCACGTGTAGTAATTATCCTCCTCTACTCCTCCTTGGTCAGACCTCATCTGGATACGGTGTCCAGTTCTGGGAGGTATTAGGAGAAGCATAGAGTCTAGATCACGTGAAGTAATTATCCCCTCTACTCCTCCTTGGTCAGACCTCATCTGGATACTGTGTCCAGTTCTGGGAGGTATTAGGAGAAGCATAGAGTCTAGATCACGTGAAGTAATTATCCCCCTCTACTCCTCCTTGGTCAGATGTCATCTGAATACTGTGTCCAGTTCTGGGAGGTATTAGGAGAAGCATAGAGTCTAGATCACGTGAAGTCATTATCGCCCTCTGCTCTTCCATGGACAGATCTCATCTGGATACTGTGTCCAGTTCTGGGAGGTATTAGGAGAAGCATCGAGTCTAGATCACGTGAAGTAATTACCCCCCTCTACTCCTCCTTGGTCAGACCTCATCTGGATACTGTGTTCAGTTCTGGGAGGTATTAGGAGAAGCATAGAGTCTAGATCATGTGAAGTAATTATCCCCTCTACTCCTCCTTGGTCAGACCTCATCTGGATACTGTGTCCAGTTCTGGGAGGTATTAGGAGAAGCATAGAGTCTAGATCACGTGAAGTAATTATCTCCCTCTTCTCCTCCTTGGTCAGACCTCATCTGTATACTGTGTACAGTTCTGGGAGGTATTAGGAGAAGCATAGAGTCTAGATCACGTGAAGTAATTATCCCCTCTACTCCTCCATGGTCAGACCTCATCTCGATACTGTGTTCAGTTCTGGGAGGTATTAGGAGAAGCATAGAGTCTAGATCATGTGAAGTAATTATCCCCTCTACTCCTCCTTGGTCAGACCTCATCTGGATACTGTGTCCAGTTCTGGGAGGTATTAGGAGAAGCATAGATTCTAGATCACATGAAGTAATTATCCTCCTCTACTCCTCTTTGGTCAGACCTCATCTGGATCCTGTGTCCAGTTCTTGGAGGTATTAGGAGAAGCATAGAGTCTAGATCACGTGAAGTAATTATCCTCCTCTACTCCTCTTTGGTCAGATCTCATCTGGATACTGTGTCCAGTTCTGGGAGGTATTAGGAGAAGCATAGAGTCTAGATCACGTGAAGTAATTATCCCCCTCTACTCCTCCTTGGTCAGACCTCATCTGGATACTGTGTCCAGTTTTGGGAGGTATTAGGAGAAGCATAGAGTCTAGATCACGTGAAGTAATTATCCCTCTACTCCTCATTGGTCAGACCTCATCTGGATACTGTGTCCAGTTCTGGGAGGTATTAGGAGAAGCATAGAGTCTAGATCACGTGAAGTAATTATCCCTCTACTCCTCCTTGGTCAGACCTCATCTGGATACTGTGTCCAGTTCTGGGAGGTATTAGGAGAAGCATAGAGTCTAGATCACGTGAAGTAATTATTCCCTCTACTCCTCCTTGGTCAGACCTCATATGGATACTGTGTCCAGTTGTGGGAGGTATGAGGAGAAGCACAGAGTCTAGATCACGTGAAGTAATTATCCCCCTCTACTCCTCCTTGGTCAGATCTCATCTGGATACTGTGTCCAGTTCTGGGAGGTATTAGGAGAAGCATAGAGTCTAGATCACATGAAGTAATTACCCCCTCTCTACTCCTCCTTGGTCAGACCTCATCTGGATACTGTGTCCAGTTCTGGGAGGTATTAGCAGAAGCATAGAGTCTAGATCACGTGAAGTAATTATCCTCCTCTACTCCTCCTTGGTCAGACCTCATCTGGATACTGTGTCCAGTTCTGGGAGATATTAGGAGAAGCATAGAGTCTAGATCACGTGAAGTCATTATCCCCTCTACTCCTCCTTGGTCAGACCTCATCTGGATACTGTGTCCAGTTCTGGGAGGTATTAGGAGAAGCATAGAGTCTAGATCACGTGATGTAATTATCCCCTCTACTCCTCCTTGGTCAGACCTCATCTGGATACTGTGTCCAGTTCTGGGAGGTATTAGGAGAAGCATAGAGTCTAGATCACGTGAAGTAATTATCCCTCTACTCCTCCTTGGTCAGACCTCATCTGGATACTGTGTCCAGTTCTGGGAGGTATTAGGAGAAGCATAGAGTCTAGATCACGTGAAGTAATTATCCCTCTACTCCTCCTTGGTCAGACCTCATCTGGATACTCTGTCCAGTTCTGGGAGGTATTAGGAGAAGCATAGAGTCTAGATCACGTGAAGTAATTATTCCCTCTACTCCTCCTTGGTCAGACCTCATCTGGATACTGTGTCCAGTTGTGGGAGATATGAGGAGAAGCACAGAGTCTAGATCACGTGAAGCAATTATCCCCTCTACTCCTCCTTGGTCAGACCTCATCTGGATACTGTGTCCAGTTCTGGGAGGTATTAGGAGAAGCATAGAGTCTAGATCACGTGAAGTAATTACCCCCTTCTACTCCTCCTTGGTCAGTCCTCATTTGGATACTGTGTCCAGTTCTGGGAGGTATTAGGAGAAGCATAGAGTCTAGATCACATGAAGTAATTACCCCCCTCTACTCCTCCTTGGTCAGACCTCATCTGGATACTGTGTCCAGTTATGGGAGGTATTAGCAGAAGCATAGAGTCCAGATCACGTGAAGTAATTATCCTCCTCTACTCCTCCTTGGTCAGACTTCATCTGGATACTGTGTCCAGTTCTGGGAGGTATTAGGAGACGCATAGAGTCTAGATCACGTGAAGTAATTACCCCCCTCTACTCCTCCTTGGTCAGACCTCATCTGGATACTGTGTCCAGTTCTGGGAGATATTAGGAGTAGGATAGAGTCTAGATCACGTGAAGTCATTATCCCCCTCTACTCCTCCTTGGTCAGATCTCATCTGGATTCTGTGTCCAATTCTGGGAGGTATTAGGAGAAGCATAGAGTCTAGATCACATGAAGTAATTACTCCCCTCTACTCCTTGGTCAGATCTCATCTGGATACTGTGTCCAGTTCTGGGAGGTATTAGGAGAAGCATAGAGTCTAGATCATGTGAAGTAATTACCCCCCTCTACTCCTCCTTGGTCAGACCTCATCTGGATACTGTGTCCAGTTATGGGAGGTATTAGCAGAAGCATAGAGTCTAGATCACGTGAAGTCATTATCCCCTCTACTCCTCCTTGGTCAGACCTCATCTGGATACTGTGTCCAGTTCTGGGAGGTATTAGGAGAAGCATAGAGTCTAGATCACGTGAAGTAATTACCCCCCTCTACTCCTCCTTGGTCAGACCTCATCTGGATACTGTGCCCAGTTCTGGAAGGTATTAGGAGAAGCATAGAGTCTAGATCAGGTGAAGTAATTATCCTCCTCTACTCCTCCTTGGTAAGACCTCATCTGGATACTGTGTCCAGTTCTGGGAGGTATTAGGAGAAGCATAGAGTCTAGATCACGTGAAGTAATTATCCTCCTCTACTCCTCCTTGGTCAGACCTCATCTGGATACTGTGTCCAGTTCTGGGAGGTATTAGGAGAAGCATAGAGTCTAGATCACGTGAAGTAATTATCCTCCTCTACTCCTCATTGGTCAGACCTCATCTGGATACTGTGTCCAGTTCTGGGAGGTATTAGGAGAAGCATAGAGTCTAGATCACGTGAAGTAATTATCCCCTCTAATCCTCCTTGGTCAGACCTCATCTGGATACTGTGTCCAGTTCTGGGAGGTATTAGGAGAAGCATTGAGTCTAGATCACGTGAATTAATTATCCCCCTCTACTCCTCCTTGGTCAGATCTCATCTGGATACTGGGTCCAGTTCTGGGAGGTATTAGGAGAAGCATAGAGTCTAGATCACTTGAAGTGATTATCGCCCTGTGCTCTTCCATGGTCAGATCTCATCTGGATACTGTGTCCAGTTCTGGGAGGTATTAGCAGAAGCATAGAGTCTAGATCACGTGAAGTCATTTTCCCCTCTACTCCTCCTTGGTCAGACCTCATCTGGATACTGTGTCCAGTTCTGGGAGGTATTAGGAGAAGCATAGAGTCTAGATCACGTGAAGTAATTACCCCCCTCTACTCCTCCTTGGTCAGACCTCATCTGGATACTGTGCCCAGTTCTGGGAGGTATTAGGAGAAGCATAGAGTCTAGATCAGGTGAAGTAATTATCCTCCTCTACTCCTCCTTGGTCAGACCTCATCTGGATACTGTGTCCAGTTCTGGGAGATATTAGGAGAAGCATAGAGTCTAGATCACGTGAAGTCATTATCCCCTCTACTCCTCCTTGGTCAGACCTCATCTGGATACTGTGTCCAGTTCTGGGAGGTATTAGGAGAAGTATAGAGTCTAGATCACGTGAAGTAATTACCCCCCTCTACTCCTCCTTGGTCAGACCTCATCTGGATACTGTGTCCAGTTCTGGGAGGTATTAGGAGAAGCATAGAGTCTAGATCACGTGAAGTAATTACCCCCCTCTACTCCTCCTTGGTGAGACCTCATCTGGATACTGTGTCCAGTTCTGGGAGGTATTAGGAGAAGCATAGAGTCTAGATCATGTGAAGTAATTATCCCCTCTACTCCTCCTTGGTAAGACCTCATCTGGATACTGTGTCCAGTTCTGGGAGGTATTAGGAGAAGCATAGAGTCTAGATCACGTGAAGTAATTATCCTCCTCTACTCCTCCTTGGTCAGACCTCATCTGAATACTGTGTCCAGTTCTGGGAGGTATTAGGAGAAGCATAGAGTCTAGATCACGTGAAGTAATTATCCTCCTCTACTCCTCATTGGTCAGACCTCATCTGGATACTGTGTCCAGTTCTGGGAGGTATTAGGAGAAGCATAGAGTCTAGATCACGTGAAGTAATTATTCCCTCTACTCCTCCTTGGTCAGACCTCATCTGGATACTGTGTCCAGTTCTGGGAGGTATTAGGAGAAGCATAGAGTCTAGATCACGTGAAGTCATTATCCCCCTCTACTCCTCCTTGGTCAGACCTCATCTGGATACTGGGTCCAGTTCTGGGAGGTATTAGGAGAAGCATAGAGTCTAGATCACGTGAATTAATTATCCCCCTCTACTCCTCCTTGGTCAGATCTCATCTGGATACTGTGTCCAGTTCTGGGAGGTATTAGGAGAAGCATAGAGTCTAGATCACTTGAAGTGATTATCGCCCTGTTCTCTTCCATGGTCAGACCTCATCTGGATACTGTGTCCAGTTATGGGAGGTATTAGCAGAAGCATAGAGTCCAGATCACGTCAAGTAATTATCCTCCTCTACTCCTCCTTGGTCAGACTTCATCTGGATACTGTGTCCAGTTCTGGGAGGTATTAGGAGACGCATAGAGTCTAGATCACGTGAAGTAATTACCCCCCTCTACTCCTCCTTGGTCAGACCTCATCTGGATACTGTGTCCAGTTCTGGGAGATATTAGGAGTAGCATAGAGTCTAGATCACGTGAAGTCATTATCCCCCTCTACTCCTCCTTGGTCAGATCTCATCTGGATTCTGTGTCCAATTCTGGGAGGTATTAGGAGAAGCATAGAGTCTAGATCACATGAAGTAATTACTCCCCTCTACTCCTTGGTCAGATCTCATCTGGATACTGTGTCCAGTTCTGGGAGGTATTAGGAGAAGCATAGAGTCTAGATCATGTGAAGTAATTACCCCCCTCTACTCCTCCTTGGTCAGACCTCATCTGGATACTGTGTCCAGTTATGGGAGGTATTAGCAGAAGCATAGAGTCTAGATCACTTTAAGTCATTATCCCCTCTACTCCTCCTTGGTCAGACCTCATCTGGATACTGTGTCCAGTTCTGGGAGGTATTAGGAGAAGCATAGAGTCTAGATCACGTGAAGTAATTACCCCCCTCTACTCCTCCTTGGTCAGACCTCATCTGGATACTGTGCCCAGTTCTGGAAGGTATTAGGAGAAGCATAGAGTCTAGATCACGTGAAGTAATTATCCTCCTCTACTCCTCCTTGGTAAGACCTCATCTGGATACTGTGTCCAGTTCTGGGAGGTATTAGGAGAAGCATAGAGTCTAGATCACGTGAAGTAATTATCCTCCTCTACTCCTCCTTGGTCAGACCTCATCTGGATACTGTGTCCAGTTCTGGGAGGTATTAGGAGAAGCATAGAGTCTAGATCACGTGAAGTAATTATCCTCCTCTACTCCTCATTGGTCAGACCTCATCTGGATACTGTGTCCAGTTCTGGGAGGTATTAGGAGAAGCATAGAGTCTAGATCACGTGAAGTAATTATCCCCTCTACTCCTCCTTGGTCAGACCTCATCTGGATACTGTGTCCAGTTCTGGGAGGTATTAGGAGAAGCATTGAGTCTAGATCACGTGAAGTCATTATCCCCCTCTACTCCTCCTTGGTCAGACCTCATCTGGATACTGGGTCCAGTTCTGGGAGGTATTAGGAGAAGCATAGAGTCTAGATCACGTGAATTAATTATCCCCCTCTACTCCTCCTTGGTCATATCTCATCTGGATACTGTGTCCAGTTCTGGGAGGTATTAGGAGAAGCATAGAGTCTAGATCACTTGAAGTGATTATCGCCCTGTGCTCTTCCATGGTCAGACCTCATCTGGATACTGTGTCAAGTTCTGGGAGGTATTAGGAGAAGCATAGAGTCTAGATCACGTGAAGTAATTACCCCCCTCTACTCCTCCTTGGTCAGACCTCATCTGGATACTGTGCCCAGTTCTGGGAGGTATTAGGAGAAGCATAGAGTCTAGATCAGGTGAAGTAATTATCCTCCTCTACTCCTCCTTGGTCAGACCTCATCTGGATACTGTGTCCAGTTCTGGGAGATATTAGGAGAAGCATAGAGTCTAGATCACGTGAAGTCATTATCCCCTCTACTCCTCCTTGGTCAGACCTCATCTGGATACTGTGTCCAGTTCTGGGAGGTATTAGGAGAAGCATAGAGTCTAGATCACGTGAAGTAATTACCCCCCTCTACTCCTCCTTGGTCAGACCTCATCTGGATACTGTGTCCAGTTCTGGGAGGTATTAGGAGAAGCATAGAGTCTAGATCACGTGAAGTAATTACCCCCCTCTACTCCTCCTTGGTGAGACCTCATCTGGATACTGTGTCCAGTTCTGGGAGGTATTAGGAGAAGCATAGAGTCTAGATCATGTGAAGTAATTATCCCCTCTACTCCTCCTTGGTAAGACCTCATCTGGATACTGTGTCCAGTTCTGGGAGGTATTAGGAGAAGCATAGAGTCTAGATCACGTGAAGTAATTACCCCCCTCTACTCCTCCTTGGTCAGACCTCATCTGGATACTGTGTCCAGTTCTGGGAGATATTAGGAGTAGCATAGAGTCTAGATCACGTGAAGTCATTATCCCCCTCTACTCCTCCTTGGTCAGATCTCATCTGGATTCTGTGTCCAATTCTGGGAGGTATTAGGAGAAGCATAGAGTCTAGATCACATGAAGTAATTACTCCCCTCTACTCCTTGGTCAGATCTCATCTGGATACTGTGTCCAGTTCTGGGAGGTATTAGGAGAAGCATAGAGTCTAGATCATGTGAAGTAATTACCCCCCTCTACTCCTCCTTGGTCAGACCTCATCTGGATACTGTGTCCAGTTATGGGAGGTATTAGCAGAAGCATAGAGTCTAGATCACTTTAAGTCATTATCCCCTCTACTCCTCCTTGGTCAGACCTCATCTGGATACTGTGTCCAGTTCTGGGAGGTATTAGGAGAAGCATAGAGTCTAGATCACGTGAAGTAATTACCCCCCTCTACTCCTCCTTGGTCAGACCTCATCTGGATACTGTGCCCAGTTCTGGAAGGTATTAGGAGAAGCATAGAGTCTAGATCAGGTGAAGTAATTATCCTCCTCTACTCCTCCTTGGTAAGACCTCATCTGGATACTGTGTCCAGTTCTGGGAGGTATTAGGAGAAGCATAGAGTCTAGATCATGTGAAGTAATTATCCCCTCTACTCCTCCTTGGTCAGATCTCATCTGGATACTGTGTCCAGTTCTGGGAGGTATTAGGAGAAGCATAGAGTCTAGATCACGTGAAGTAAATATCCCCTCTACTCCTCCTTGGTCAGACCTCATCTGGATACTGTGTCCAGTTCTGGGAGGTATTAGGAGAAGCATAGAGTCTAGATCACGTGAAGTAATTATCTCTAGAGATGAGCGTTGTTCTACTCGAACTGTTCGCCAATCTCAAATTCGAGCTGTTTTGGGCGGTGTTCGAGCCGTTCGGCGAACACGAACAATTTGAGAAAAATTCGGCTGTTCGAGGTTATGTTCGATAACTGTTCGTGCACCAAAATCATAACTGGATTTTTTCTCAGTAATGATGAAAATTAATGTTAATCCGCAGTTTGAGTGTACAGCGGGGTGGGGGGAGGGGCAGGGGATGGATCTCTGCAGGAACAATGAAGATCTCCATTTTTTTTTCTCTTTCCCGCATTTACAGTGGGGAGGTGCAATCTGTCAGCCTATCAGCAGCGCACACACGGAGCGAAGTGCTTTTTTTCACACAAGCAAGGGCATGTGTCATTGGCAGTGTATGTCACATGTCCTTGCCCTCTAAGACCAAGCATTTTCCCCGTCGCCACCATTTTCTCACTGCTGCAGCTGCGTGTTAGACGGCACCGTTGTTGCTGTGTGTGACGCGCCCCCTGGGCCATATTCTTTAGGGGGAATATCCGGAGCCGGATCAGATGGGAGTTGTAGTCTTCCGAGTGGCTGTGACCCGGTCCGTGCCCAGGGTGTCAAACTCAGTTGTATGTGGCAGTCCTACAGATGTTATAAGTTCTTTATTGTCGACTACGCCACCCGTTGTGTTGCGGTCACTATGGCCGCCGCTGCAGCAGGGTCCGCTGAGGCTGATGGTGTAGGTGCAGCTTGTGATGGTATAACCCCCAACGGGTGGGGTATAGCCTCAGGGGGTCAGGTGCAGAGGATGGGGGTTGTGGTGGTGCAGCATAGGTGTTAAAGGAAGACAGAGTCGGGTTATGCAGTTTAGGGTATTTACTCACTGCTGATGTTCCCGGTCACTCCAGCTTCAAGTGACCTCCCGAGCCGTGCTGCGTCCACCAGGTCCTGGATCCAGCCAACCCCCAAGCGAGTCCGGAGCGTGACCCTGAGCTCTCCTTCTGTCCTTTCTCTGGCCGTCCCCACTATTGATCCACCCAGGTCCAGCTCCCTCGGGCCTTCTGTTGGGTGACCCTTGGCCTTGGGTTCCCTGACCCTCCACGTGGTATGCCTTCGTGGTGGATGTGGTGGGTGGCCGTGGCAGACGCTGCCCACGGCCTCCGGTCTCTGGCTGGGGTGTGTTTTTGCCCCCACCAGCTTGGGTTCCGGTACCCTGATGCCGACTCTTCACCCGTGGATTGGATTTGGGGTCTTAGAGTCCTCTCTTCTGCTTCCCCCTCTGGGTCTCTCCTTCTTTCTCCTCTCTTTCTCTTTGGATCTGCTCTGCTCCTCTTCCTGACTCTGACAGACTGACCCTGTTCTTTGATGGTGCCCACCTTATATACACCCTCTATGTGTGAGCTCAGGTGACCAGCACCCAATGAGCTCCTATCTTTACCCAGGCTGCTCCCCCTATCTGCCCCTACACTACTTGGGATGTACCACCCCCCTCCCACTCCAGCCAGGAACAGACTCGGTCGTACCTGCACATTTCTAAGTGGGAGTACCGTCGGCCTGCTCCTCGGAAATGGGATGTGTGTAGTGCATGCAGCCTACCGAGCTCAGATCCACACTCCATCCTTACCCGGGAGTGGAATATCACACCTCTGGGTTGAGGTGCAATACCCCTGTAGCAGCCGAATCCTCAGGGTGCTACATTCCCCCCTGGTAAATCACAGCACGTCCTCGGGCTGTAAGACATAACACCAAAACATACAAATTTTTGCATAAACATAAACATAATAAAACATCATATAAAACTTTTCATAAAAAACATTCTCTCTTCTTTTTCTGGTTCCTCCTCCGGACACTGTGCAACGTGTGTCCGGGAAAAGTGCGACAGTCTCTTAGAAAAATGGTTTTCCTATAAAACCGGTAGGGGGCGCTTTAGGACGCGCAACTATTTACAGGGGTAGTGGCCGCTCTCAGTCCTCGGCCAGGTATTGGGGAGGAATGACCGCTCTCAGTCCTCGGTCAGTGGGATTTAAGGGAAATACGGGTAAACAGTTCACACTTGCTGGTCCCAACGGGGACTATATTAGCAACAGTAACAGTTTCAGTTTCAGTTTATGGTGCCCCGACGGGCAACTATATACAGCTCCTGCTTCGCTGTACTTAACGACGGCGTCCTCCTGCTCTTTCTTTATTGTTACCTTTGGCTCTAGTTTCAGACCCGTCCGGGTCCTCTTGTTCTTCCTCCTCACACCGCAGCTCTTCCTCCGTCAGACGATGCACATGGAGGGCGTAGGGTCCTTTGGCACACTTGTGCCGGGTGAAGGTGACCTCGTCCCCGATGTAAAGGTCACGACCTCTGTGTCCCTCCGGTAGGTGGGACTCAACGTCTCTCCTGGTCACGAAGACGTCGCCTAGGGTGCGGTGGTCTCGGATGAAGCCCCACCCATGCTGCATATTAAACTTTATCACAGTCCCGGTGGTGCCGGGACTATGCGCTGCACGGGGGTCTCTCCTGGCCCGGCTCTTCTGCTCCGCGCTCCTTATTTGAGCTTGCTGTTCCCGGACCCGCCTCTCTCTCCGCTCCCTCTCAAAGTCCTTGAGCTGTTGGCGGCAGCACTCAGCACGCTCCGCTGCAGCTGCCCGAGTCTCTTGAGTGAACCCCATGAGATCTTCTCCGGTGGGGTCCCACTCGAACTGCGCTTCTGCTAGCGGGGGCGAGATCCTCTTTACGGGCTTTGGAGCCGGGATCAGGGGTTCATCCAGGGGTCTCTCTCTCCGGAGTCGGGGATGGTGGAACTCCGGTGGCCATATAAATGGCTGCCCATCCGGGCACGTATGCTGGGCGTACAGGTCCTCTCCCAGATGCGGCATTTTAGGTCTTATGGGCGCAGTGGTGTTAGCGCCCGGGTTGCCCGGGCCTTGCGGCCAGGCCTGGGGTATCTGGAAGGTGAAGGGCACCGTAAGGACGGCGGCGCCCTGGGCTACTTGGCCCTGCGACCAGGCCGGGGGCTCCGCGGAGGTAGGGGGCGCTGTTGGTATTGCGGCGCCCGGGGGTACTAGGCCTTGCGACCAGGCTGGTGGTACTTCCTGCTTGGTCACGCTCGGGGTCGAGGCGTGTGACGTCACAGGGGTCGCGGCTCCCGTTTGAGGCCTAGTCTGCGGCGGTGACGTTGCAGCGACGGGCACGGCAGGATAGACTTCGGGCTCTGCGACGGGGAGCTGGGGCAGGTACGCGGTTTCCCGGTTTGGGGTATAGACGTCCCCTTTACCTGCCTCCACTCGTTCGGCTCCCTTCTCGGCGCCGTCTCCGGCCTTCAGTCCTCCCGCGCCATCCTCAGAGGCGGTCGGTCTCCTCGTCTTGGGTGGCGTGCTCCGCTGACAGGTCTCGGTCTGCTGGGCCATCTCACGGCTCCACTCCGCCAACGTCTCTCGCTGCACCCGGGCCATCCTCCTTGCGAGGCCCTCCAGAGCGGTCTGCGCACACTCCCGATCTCGGGGGAGCTGTGCTAGGACCTCCACTAGTCCTAGTGGGGTCGTTGTTTCCAACAGGCTCCTGACCAGCGGGTCGGTGCTGCTCTGCTCTCCTACAGTTGCTTCCAGCAGGCTCCTGGCCAGCGGGCCGGTGCTGCTCTACTCTCCCTCCTCTGTTTCTAGCAGGCTCCTGGCCAACGGGCCGGTGCTGCTCTGCTTTCTCGCCATCTCCGGGTAAGCTCCTCCGATATTCTTCTCCCGGCTTCTTGCCTCCGGGTGCGCTCGCTCTAGACTGCTCCAAGCGACACCCATCTTTGTTCTCTCCTTTCGTCTCCTCCCACCTCGAGGGCGGTCCCGGGGCCACTTGGTGACTGTCAGCTCCAGGGGCTGTTCTTTCACGCTGACAGACACCTCTAGCATCACAGTCTCTGTTGGTGGGGGCGGTTTCCACTTTTGGCGCCATTTTCGGTCCTGGCCCACGATGGGAGGTGGCCTCTTGCCACCCTCTGGCACGCCCATAATGGCGTCCGCTCTTCCAAGGCGGGAAACCTTTGGAAATGGCGGGAATCGCTTCCCAGTGGCGGGAAACTCTGCAGATGGCGGGAAAAAGCTGTTAATGGCGGACAACCGGCAGGAATCGACTGGTGATGGGGTCCGATGGCGGGACCCTCCAGAACCGGCAGGAGACTTCTTTTTGAGGTAAACTCGCACTTTTCTTCAGGCACGCAGTACCCGGGTGTTGCGGGCACGTTATCCTGCCGACTACGCCAAAGTTGACGCGCCCCCTGGGCCATATTCTTTAGGGGGAATATCCGGAGCCGGATCAGATGGGAGTTGTAGTCTTCCGAGTGGCTGTGACCCGGTCCGTGCCCAGGGTGTCAAACTCAGTTGTATGTGGCAGTCCTACAGATGTTATAAGTTCTTTATTGTCGACTACGCCACCCGTTGTGTTGCGGTCACTATGGCCGCCGCTGCAGCAGGGTCCGCTGAGGCTGATGGTGTAGGTGCAGCTTGTGATGGTATAACCCCCAACGGGTGGGGTATAGCCTCAGGGGGTCAGGTGCAGAGGATGGGGGTTGTGGTGGTGCAGCATAGGTGTTAAAGGAAGACAGAGTCGGGTTATGCAGTTTAGGGTATTTACTCACTGCTGATGTTCCCGGTCACTCCAGCTTCAAGTGACCTCCCGAGCCGTGCTGCGTCCACCAGGTCCTGGATCCAGCCAACCCCCAAGCGAGTCCGGAGCGTGACCCTGAGCTCTCCTTCTGTCCTTTCTCTGGCCGTCCCCACTATTGATCCACCCAGGTCCAGCTCCCTCGGGCCTTCTGTTGGGTGACCCTTGGCCTTGGGTTCCCTGACCCTCCACGTGGTATGCCTTCGTGGTGGATGTGGTGGGTGGCCGTGGCAGACGCTGCCCACGGCCTCCGGTCTCTGGCTGGGGTGTGTTTTTGCCCCCACCAGCTTGGGTTCCGGTACCCTGATGCCGACTCTTCACCCGTGGATTGGATTTGGGGTCTTAGAGTCCTCTCTTCTGCTTCCCCCTCTGGGTCTCTCCTTCTTTCTCCTCTCTTTCTCTTTGGATCTGATCTGCTCCTCTTCCTGACTCTGACAGACTGACCCTGTTCTTTGATGGTGCCCACCTTATATACACCCTCTATGTGTGAGCTCAGGTGACCAGCACCCAATGAGCTCCTATCTTTACCCAGGCTGCTCCCCCTATCTGCCCCTACACTACTTGGGATGTACCACCCCCCTCCCACTCCAGCCAGGAACAGACTCGGTCGTACCTGCACATTTCTAAGTGGGAGTACCGTCGGCCTGCTCCTCGGAAATGGGATGTGTGTAGTGCATGCAGCCTACCGAGCTCAGATCCACACTCCATCCTTACCCGGGAGTGGAATATCACACCTCTGGGTTGAGGTGCAATACCCCTGTAGCAGCCGAATCCTCAGGGTGCTACATGTGCGCTATACCTTGTTAATTTCAAGCCAATTTTCGCACAAATATACAGATAGCTTGGGAGTAGGGAATAGTTGTGATTGCAGTCCTTTTAAGGACTAGGTTACAGCATTTCCTACGACTTTTATCAGGCAGGTCTGTGCTCTTAAATAGATAGATTGTGGGAGTAAAGACTAATTGTAATTGGAGTCCTTTTCAGGACTAGGTTACATGAGTTCCTATCAGTTTTTGCCAGGCAGGTCTGTGCCAGTGCTGTGCAAGTTTTTTTCACAGCATTTGGCTGAATCTAGCAAAGCTAATCCTTTTTGGCCTATTGCAGAGTGTGTTAGTCAGTGGAGTAGCCTATCTGTGTTGCAAGATATACCACCTGTGTATAGAATACCAATTTTTTTACTGCACCTAGTGAAGTAAAATCTTTTGGGCATAGCATCATTCTATTAGTCCATCTATACTGACCTCCATCAGGTTGCAAATTGAATATAATTTTTATCTGCATCTACAGTACCTCTGAAAAAATATTTGGGCTTCTAGCAGTGTGTGGGACTTGTTGTATTAGTCCATCTATACTGACCTCCATCAGGTTGCAAACTGAATATATTTTTTTCTGCATCTACCTCTGAAAAAATATTGGGCTTCTAGCTGTGTGTGGGACTTGTTGTATTAGTCCATCTATACTGACCTCCATCAGGTTGCAAATTGAATATAATTTTTTTCTGCATCTAACCCAGCCAATAGTTTTGGCCTAATACCACAGTTTGGCCACTCAGCTCTGCTCGGTTACCATCCATTGTTTTTTTGTGCAAACAACTCCAGAGTTGTGAATTAGTTAACCACCAAAATGAGTGGAAAAAGGCCTGCTGCTGGTGGAAAGGGGAATAGGCGTGTTGGGAAGGGGAAAAAAGGTTGTGTCCGTGGGGTAGGTGTTAAAGCAACAGTAACATCTGCAGAAGAAAGACCATCTTCCAGCCAAACTAAAATGTCTACTTCTTTTAGCGGACAATGTGATAAGATCCCTTTCTTACGGCCACGCCAATCGCTACAAATTCCAGATGAGGCACAAAAACAGCAGGTGCTTCAACGGATATCAAGTGCTCCTTTAAGTGGGCTCTCCTCCACATCAACTTCAACATCACAAATACTCCAGTCCTCAAAGGTGTCACCCAAATCGCACTTGCTTCCTCACAGCTCCCAAATCTCCAGCTGCCCGTCTGAGTATGAGGTAGAACAGATGGTTGAGTCTGCAGAGCTGTTTACTCATACTATAGCCTGGGAATCAGAGGTCGACTCCAGCGCTTCTGTGAATCCAGACGAGGAAATGATCTGCACTGATGCCCAGAATCTTTATGAGTCGGATCCAGGACCAGACGCAGAAGGTTCTGACCATAATGTAGACCCTCATTCCCAAACTGTAACTCCTGTTGGTGGAGACAATGAGGAAGACGATGATAAGACTCAAATACCTGATTGGAGCGACAACTTTAGTTTTTTGTCAGGGCAGGAACAGGTTGGCTCTGAGGACGACGGGTGTGATAACACACAGGGTGATGATGATGAGGTTGGAGATCCCACTTACTGTTAACCCACAGTCAGCCAAGAGATGAGGTCAGCAGAGGAGGTGGAGGAAGATGCTAGTGACGACGAGGTCAGGTTGCGCCTTCCTGGACAGAGACGTAGTACTGGAAGCACGTCAACAACTGCATCCTCAAACACAACTCTGCCTCTCACCACAAGTCGTGGTGGCTCTTCAGGTCGCATGGGTGCTAAGCCTTGCATAGCCTGGGCATTTTTTCAGATCGATAAAGATGACCCAACCCGTGTTATCTGTAACATTTGTCAGCAAAAGCTAAGTAGAGGCCAAAAAATACATAGTTTGAGTACTTCATGCATGAACCGGCACATGGACATGAAGCATAAGTTGCAGTGGGAAGCTCAGTGTGCTACAATGCGGCCTAGCCGGCCGGGCCAACCACCGTCTGCCATATCTTGTGCATCCGCGGCCTCTTCATCCTCTGTGACTGGGGGGACAGCAGTCACACCTGTTTTGGGGCGCAGACCTGCCACCTCTTTACCCGCAACAGCCAGCGTGATTGGCAGGTCATCATTTTCTTTGGAGGTGGTAACACCAGCTGGTGTTGAGCGCTGTCCGACATCGATAGCACCACCTTTGGATCAAGGCAACCTAACATGTCCGCCTGCATCTTCCTCACAGACCGGCAGTTTGCCGGGGACACCCTTATCAACCCCGTCTAAGCACAATAGCCAGCCCTCGGTCCCTCAGATGTGGACAAGTAAAAGACCATTTCCTCCTAGCCATGAGAAAGCTAAGAGGTTGAATTTCACCATCTGCAAGCTCTTGGCTACAGAAATGCTGCCTTTCCGCCTGGTGGACACAGAGGATTTTCGAGACCTTATGTCCGTCGCAGTGCCCCAGTACCAGATGCCCAGTCAGCACTACTTCTCAAAGAAAGGTGTGCCTGCGCTCCACCAGCATGTCGCACACAACATCACCGCTTCTTTGAGAAACTCTGTGTGTGACAGGGTGCATTTCACCACAGACACTTGGACGAGTAGGCATGGACAGGGGCGTTACATGTCGCTGACTGGGCACTGGGTAACTATGGTGACAGCAGGACAAGAGGCTGCTGTCCAAGTCTTGCCGTCCCCACGAGTTGTGCGTCAATCCTCTTTATGTCAAAGTTCCTCCACTGCTTCTGCCTCCTCAACCTCCTCTCGGTCTTCCACCTGCACCGAAAGCCTGTCTGGTCATGCCACAAGCTTTCTAACTGCGCAGAAGGGATCCTGCACACCTCCTTACTATGCTGGCAGTAGGGCTCAACGTCATCAGGCGGTTTTTACTTTGAAATGTCTGGGAAATGTGAGTCACACAGCTGAGGAGTTGTGGTCAGCTCTGGAGAACCAATTTCATGAATGGTTGTCTCCACTGGACCTGAAACCAGGGAAGGCCGTGTGCGACAATGCTGCAAACCTGGGTGCGGCCCTTCGCCGGGGCAATGTCACACACGTGCCTTGTATGGCTCACGTGTTGAACCTGGTTGTCCAGCAATTTTTAGCCCACTATCCCAGACTAGATGGCCTTCTGCAGAGGGCACGGTCGCTGTGTGCTCACTTCCGCCGTTCGCATCCCGCAGCTCAGCGACTTACATCTCTACAGAAGTCGTTGGGCCTGCCACTTCACCGGCTAAAATGCGATGTGCCTACCCGGTGGAATTCAACTCTCCACATGTTGCAGCGACTGTGGCAGCACCGACAAGCCCTGGTGCAATACGTTCTGACGTATAGCCTGGGCCAACGAGATTCAGAGGTGGGGCAAATCACGCTGGAGGAGTGGTCTCAGATCAGGGACCTATGCACCCTTCTGCACAGTTTTGAAATGGCGACGAAGATGTTTAGTGCTGACGATGCCATTATCAGCATGACTATTCCGGTGATTTACATGCTGGAGCACATGTTAAACAGAATTCGGAGTCAGGTGGTGGCACAAGAGGAGGTGGAGGAAGTAGAGGAGGAGGAGTTGTATGCGGAAGGGCTAACATCTGCAAGGTCCAGACGGTCAGCAGCACCAAGGCAGCAGGCATGTGAGGGTGGGGGAGATGGTTTTACCAGGGCGCATGGTAGCAGCCAAACTAGTGAGGAAGGTGCAGGAGCCCAGGAAGAAGTGGAGGACGAACTGATGGAAGACTCATCAGATGAGGGAGACCTTGATCACATTTCTGTTGTGCGAGGTTGGGGGGAGAGGACAGAGGAAGGAAGCATGATTGTTACCTCGCCACCAACACAACAGGGACTTGATGCTCCTGGATGCGCAACACACATGAGTGCCTTCTTGCTGCACTACCTGCAACATGACCCTCGAATTGTGAGAATTAGAAATAATCCTGACTACTGGGTTGCCACACTGTTAGATCCCCGGTACAAAAGTAAATTTGCAGAAATTATTCCTGCCATAGAAAGGGATGCACGCATGCAGGAGTATCAGCAGAGACTGTTGCAGAATCTTACATGTGCTTTTCCACAAAATACCAGTGGTGCACGTAGTGAATCTCACAGTTCCAACTTGCCAACCGTGGGACCGTCAAGTGTTCAGCACTCAAACCGTAACAGAACCACAGTATCTGCTGGTAACATCAATTTTGCGGAATCATTTCACCACTTTTTTAGCCCATCCTTTGCAAGGCCACAGGAGACAAGAAGTCTGACACATAGTCAACGCCTAGAGACGATGGTACAGGAGTATCTCCAAGTAAACATTGAAGCCACGACTGTGTCACTGGACCCTTGCTCTTTTTGGGCTTCCAATCTGGATAAATGGCCGGAGCTAGCCACTTACGCCTTGGAGATCTTGTCATGCCCCGCAGCCAGCGTTCTGTCTGAACGTGTGTTCAGCGCTGCTGGTGGTGTGCTGACAGATAAGCGCACGCGGCTCTCCACTGATAATGTAGACAGACTCACGTTCATAAAGATGAACAAATCATGGATCCGAAACGACTTTTCTACCCCTGTGTCATCCTGGGGAGAGTAAAAGCTTGATGATTGGTTAAAATCACCCTACCAACCGTTTTAAGCTTTCAAATTACTAATCATGTTTATCTGTATCTTGACTGGAAAATAATTTGGGCTTTGTAGCAGTGTGCAGCACTGATCCTATTAGGCCATCTATAATAAGCTCCACCAGATTTAAAATTAAAAATAATTTTTAGCTGCATCTAGCCCGGAAAATAATTTTGGGGCTCCGAGATGCGCAAGACACATAAGTGCCTTCTTGCTGCACTACCTGCAGCATGACCCTCATATTGTCAGAATTCGAAGTAATCATGACTACTGGGTTGCCACACTCTTAGATCCCCCAAACTTTTCGATCAACCTTTTCATTTTAATAAAGACCAAAAAAATGGTCATTTTTGAAATTATAAGCATTAGCAGGTTGTTAGAAACTGAAATCAAACAGTTTTCAACTCAAAACTTTATTGTAGGTGATGTTACATTTTCACATAGGACCCCTTGTTCGAAAGGAGCTTCTGAACTCTCTCGTCCATTGAATTTGTCAGGTTTTGGATGGTTTCTGCTTCAATTGTTTTGCATGAGGACAGAATACCCTCCCAGAGCTGTTGCTTAGATGTGAACTGCCTCCCGCCATCATAGACACTCCTTTTAATGATGCTCCAAAGGTTCTGAATGGGGTAGAGGTCAGGGGAGCATGGGGGTCACACCATAAGTTTGTCCCCTTTTATGCCCATATCAGCCAGAGATGCAGATGTTTTATGTGCAGCATGAGATGGTGCATTATCATGCAGAAAAATGATCTTGCTGTGAAATACACGGTTCTTCTTCTTGAACCATGGCAGGAAGTGCTGTTTGAGAAAATCCACATACATTATGGAGTTCATCTTTAGCGCCTTCAGGGATCCTAAAGGGGCCGACAATCTCTCTCCCCATGATTCCAGCCCAAAACATTACTCCACCTCCTCCTTGTTGGCGCTGTAGCCGTGTTTGCGTGGGGTGTCCATCAACCAGCCATCCTCCACTCCATCCATCTGGACCATCGAGCGCTGCACGGCACTCATCCGTGAACAAAACAGTTTTGAAATCAGTCTTCATGTAATGTTTGGCCCACTGGAGCCGTTTCTGCTTGTGTGAAGTGGATAGAGGAGGTCGACAGGATGGCGTATGCACAGCTGCAAACCTCTGAAGGACCCTGCATCTTGTTGTTCGGGGGACGTTGGAGGCACAAGCAGCTTCAAAAACTTGTCTGCTGCTATGACAAGGCTTTTTTGCCGCTGCTCTTTCAACCTGACGTAATTGCCTGTAGGAAAGAGTCCTCAATTTGCCCTTATCAGCACGCACACGTGTGTACTGTGAATCAGCTACATACTTCTTGATTGCCAAGACACTTCATCCTGATCATCGCACAATGTTGATTGTAGTCATGCCTTGACCTAAACACTCCACAATTTGTTGCTTCTCAGCAGCCGACACATCCTTTTTCTTTCCCATTTTGGCAGAAAATGTAGGCTGCTTAATAATGTGAGAGAGCCTTCTTAAGTAGTCTTGCCTTTCATTGGACACACCTGCCAAACTAATTAGCACAGGTGTCTGCAATTGCTTACAGTGATATAAAGAGCCCTGACACACATCACCATCAATGAGTTTAACTGACAAACAAACAAATTCTTCCCTTATCACTCCTAAACACTTTTTGCATAATAATTTGGAACACAGTGTACATGTGCTTTTCCACAAAACACCAGTGGTTCACGTAGTGAATCTTACAGTTCTAACTTGCCAACCGTGGTCTGTATGGAGTTGTTCAATAAAGGGCCCAAAATTAAGATAACATAGATGGGAGCGGTCTCTATGAATAGGAATTCCTAAGTATTTGATACCCTGTGAGGGCCAGGCAAAGGGAAAGTTGGACTGGATGGAATCCTATATGGATTTGGGGAGGGAGACATCGAGGGCCTCAGACTTCGCTGCATTGATTTTAAAATTTTACCATGTAACAAAGTGATCTATTTCAGCCATAACAGCAGGGATGGATATATGTGATTGAGTGATATATACTAGGACATCATCAGCAAATAGAGAGCACTTGTACTCGGTGCCTCCCACCTCAATCCACCTAATATTGGGGTTATGGCGAATTGATGAGAGCAGGTGCTCCGTCACTAGGATGTATAAGAGAGGGGACAGAGGACATCACTGCCTTGTCCCATTGGTGATTGTGAAAGGTGATGAAAATGTTCTGACGCACCCCCTGGGCCTTGGGACACCCGGAGCCGGACCCTTTTTGGTGGATGCTGGTGGTTGTAGTCCGTGGCTCAGGGCGGTCAAACCAGTGGCGGAACTATTTATGTGGTTTTGATGTTTAAATGTCCGACTACGCCACCCGTGGATTGCGGTCAGAGTGAACCGCCGCTACAGGGCAGACCGCTGAGGCTGGTGTTGTGGGTGCAGCAGAGCGTAGCATAACTCCCCACGGGAGGAGTATAGCCTCAGGGCAGTGTATGCGGAGGATGGGGGTGATGGTGCAGGGCAGCAGCAGTAACGACACGGAGTCAGTGATGCAGTCCAGGGCCTTTACTCACAGTTCTTATTATCCAGACCACGTCTGCAGGTAACGGCTGCCCACGTCGTACTGTGCTCACCAGGTGAGGGGCTCAGACAACTCCCAGATAACTTTGGAGCACTTCACAGGACCCCCTTTGTGTGTCCTTTGTCTGGCCTTTCTTACCAACACTTCTGTCCGGCTGCCTCGGGCCTCCTCTTGGTAAACTTGGCGCCAGTTTCCCTGACCCTATGTGGTGCCTTCCTAGCGGGTGTAGCGAGGGGCTGCGCCACATAAAATGTCAGAGCCTCCGGTTTCTAGCTGAGGGTCATTTCCTGCCTCCACTAGTTCGGGGACCGGTCTCCCCCTTTGGCCTGACCCCTCCACGCAGGTGGATTCGGGCGTGCGGTGGCGACTCGCCCGTCCGCACCCCTGGGATCCCTTCATTCCTCGTTCCTGGAGCCTTCTCCGCTCCTCTTCCTTCCTTCTCCCTCTTCCAGGCCTGGGCCTCTGTTACTAGGCCCGCCTCCGGAGCAGAGCTCATGCAGAGCCCCTGCTCCCTGCCACTTCTGCTCAGACTTCTCTGCACTGAACTAAGATGGTGCCCACCTTTTATACTCCCTTCTCAATGCACCCAGGAACTGCTTCCTCCCTGCTCCTGCACTACAGGGTTCCCCTTCCTCAGTGTTCCCTCCCCCCACTCCAGCCAGGGACAGGGACTGTCGTGCCCATCTCAGGGGCATATTGGTCGCCCTGCCCCACGGCAATGTGGTGTAATGCATGCAGGTGTCGGGTCCTGATCCACACTCCATCCTTACCTGAGAGTGAGATATCACACCTCTGGGTGAGGTGCAATACGTCTGTAGCAACCGAGCCCTCAGGGTGCTACAGTTCCATTTATCTTCAGCCTAGGTGACGTATTGCGATACAGGGCCGTGATTTTGGCTATAAAAGGGTCCCCTACCCCAAGCTTTTTAAGAGAATCATATATGGCGTGCCAGGAGACTCTATGGAATGCTTTCTCAGCATCCAACGAGAGTATCTAATTACAAATTTTTAACTGCATCTAGCCCAGGAAATACTTTGTGCCTAGTAGCAGTGTCTGCTAGTCAGCGGATTATCCCGGCTGTTAAGCAAGCTACACCACCTGTAGTTTAGACACTTAATTTTTTCAAAGGAAATGCTTCGGGACCATGGGATACTTAGTGAAGAGCATCAGGAGGCACCCCAAGGCATAGGGGCTGGGACTGGCAGTAGGATGCCTTGCGGTGGACAGCCGAGCTCGATCCTTATAAAAGCTTTTTAACTGCAGCAGCTTTAGTGGACGCTACTGGAGCTGGAATTACCGCGGCTGCTGGCATGAGACTTGCCCTCCAATAGATCCTTGTAAATGGATTTAAAGTGTATTCATTCAAATTAGAGAGACAATTTAAATTAAAAAGCTTAGAGCTGCCTCCACCACAGGGGGGCTCGCTCGACCCCCCAGCGGACAGGCACCAGTATTGGGAGAGGGGGGCTGGCCGTCAGGGTTCACCGCGGCTCTGGCACAAACCCGGCGACACGGAGGTGGCACGGGCAGGAGCGGACTGGCCGTGTCGGCTTCTCACTTTTTGGATTTTAGAAGGGCATGACATGCCTATATCTGTGTCTCCCCCTCCTTTTACTCCTCCACCTCTTTTATTTTCGCATGACTATATGTACTTGTCACTTTTCCATGTGTTAGTTATGTCTTCTGAGCAGTTTGTCAGCTTTTGGACACCTTTGAAGGTGTTTTCTATTTGTTTCTATGTGTTTTTGTTTGCCTGCCATTGGTTTTAACGGTGTTCGAAGGTGTTCGACGCACAGTTCGGCGAACACACGGGTGTTCGACGAACCGAACCGAACTCGAACACTACGGGGGTGGCTCAACACTAATTATCTCCCTCTTCTCCTCCTTGGTCAGACCTCATCTGTATACTGTGTACAGTTCTGGGAGGTATTAGGAGAAGCATAGAGTCTAGATCACGTGAAGTAATTATCCCTCTACTCCTCCTTGGTAAGACCTCATCTGGATACTGTGTCCAGTTCTGGGAGGTATTAGGAGAAGCATTGAGTCTACATCACATGAAGTAATTATCTCCTCTACTCCTCCTTGGTCAGACCTCATCTGGATACTGTGTCCAGTTATGGGAGGTATTAGCAGAAGCATAGAGTCCAGATCACGTGAAGTAATTATCCTCCTCTACTCCTCCTTGGTCAGACTTCATCTGGATACTGTGTCCAGTTCTGGGAGGTATTAGGAGCCGCATAGAGTCTAGATCACGTGAAGTAATTACCCCCCTCTACGCCTCCTTGGTCAGACCTCATCTGGATACTGTGTCCAGTTCTGGGAGGTATTAGGAGTAGAATAGAGTCTAGATCACGTGAAGTCATTATCCCCCTCTACTCCTCCTTGGTCAGATCTCATCTAGATTCTGTGTCCAGTTCTGGGAGGTATTAGGAGAAGCATAGAGTCTAGATCACATGAAGTAATTACTCCCCTCTACTCCTTGGTCAGATCTCATCTGGATACTGTGTCCAGTTCTGGGAGGTATTAGGAGAAGCATAGAGTCTAGATCATGTGAAGTAATTACCCCCTCTACTCCTCCTTGGTCAGACCTCATCTGGATACTGTGTCCAGTTCTGGGAGGTATTAGGAGAAGCATAGAGTCTAGATCACATGAAGTAATTACCCCCCTCTACTCCTCCTTGGTCAGACCTCATCTGGATACTGTGTCCAGTTATGGGAGGTATTAGCAGAAGCATAGAGTCTAGATCAGGTGAAGTAATTATCCTCCTCTACTCCTCCTTGGTCAGACCTCATCTGGATACTGTGTCCAGTTCTGGGAGGTATTAGGAGAAGCATAGAGTCTAAATCCCATGAAGTAATTACCCCCCTCTACTCCTCCTTGGTCAGACCTCATCTGGATACTGTGTCCAGTTCTGGGAGGTATTAGGAGAAGCATAGAGTCTAGATCACGTGAAGTAATTATCCCTCTACTCCTCCTTGGTCAGACCTCATCTGGATACTGTGTCCAGTTCTGGGAGGTATTAGGGGAAGCATAGAGTCTAGATCACGTGTAGTAATTATCCTCCTCTACTCCTCCTTGGTCAGACCTCATCTGGATACTGTGTCCAGTTCTGGGAGGTATTAGGAGAAGCATAGAGTCTAGATCACGTGAAGTAATTATCCCCTCTACTCCTCCTTGGTCAGACCTCATCTGGATACTGTGTCCAGTTCTGGGAGGTATTAGGAGAAGCATAGAGTCTAGATCACGTGAAGTAATTATCCCCCTCTACTCCTCCTTGGTCAGATCTCATCTGGATACTGTGTCCAGTTCTGGGAGGTACTAGGAGAAGCATAGAGTCTAGATCACGTGAAGTCATTATCGCCCTCTGCTCTTCCATGGTCAGATCTCATCTGGATACTCTGTCCAGTTCTGGGAGGTATTAGGAGAAGCATAGATTCTAGATCACGTGAAGTAATTATCCCCTCTACTCCTCCTTGGTCAGATCTCATCTGGATACGGTGTCCAGTTCTGGGAGGTATTAGGAGAAGCATAGAATCTAGATCACATGAAGTAATTATCCTCTCTACTCCTCCTTGGTCAGATCTCATCTGGATGCTGTGTCCAGTTCTGGGAGGTATTAGGAGAAGCATAGAGTCTAGATTACGTGAAGTAATTACCCCCCTCTACTCCTCCTTGGTCAGACCTCATCTGGATACTGTGTCCAGTTCTGGGAGGTATTAGGAGAAGCATAGAGTCTAGATCACGTGAAGTAATTATCCCTCTACTCCTCCTTGGTCAGACCTCATCTGAATACTGTGTCCAGTTCTGGGAGGTATTAGGAGAAGCATCGAGTCTAGATCACGTGAAGTAATTATCCCCCTCTACTCCTCCTTGGTCAGACCTCATCTGGATACTGCGTCCAGTTCTGGGAGGTATTAGGAGAAGCATAGAGTCTAGATCACGTGAAGTAATTATCCCCCTCTACTCCTCCTTGGTCAGACCTCATCTGGATACTGTGTCCAGTTTTGGGCACCACATTTTAAAAAAAGATATTTAGAAATTGAAGCAGGTTCAGAGAAGAGCGACCAGAATGGTGACCGGTCTGCAAACCATGTCCTATGAGGAACGGTTACAGGATTTGGGAATGTTTAGCTGCAAAAGAGAAGACTGAGAGGAGACTTAATAGTTGTCTACAAATATCTCAAGGGCTGTCACATTGTAGAGGGATCATCTTCATTCTCATTTGCACAAAGACTAGAAGCAATGGGACGAAACTGAATGGGAGGAGACACGGATTAGATATTAGAAAAAACTTTTTAACAGTTAGGGTGATCAACCAGTGGAACAGGCTGCCACGAGAGGTGGTGAGTTCCCCTTCAATGGACGTCTTCACACAGAGGCTGGACAGATATCTGTCTGAGATGGTTTAGGGAATCCTGCTTTGAGCAGGGGGTTGGACCAGATGACCCAGGAGGTCCCCTCCAACTCTACCATTCTATGATTCTATGACTATATGAATACTTGCTACAGTGCGCCAATACCATGCGCATGGAGCAGGAGGATAAGATGAAGAAACTCTGCCAGATGATATTAAACGCCAAAAGCCACACCGTCCGTGACACCCAAATCCTTGAGAAAAGCCTCATATCCAAGCCCAACCAATTTATGGAGGTGAAGTGGCAGAAAGCCATAAAGATGCAGGAGGAGATTGAGCAGATGAACAAACTGGAATTTTCAGAGAAAAATTCCACATCATTCAGCAGATGAAGGAGCAAGAGCGTCTGGAAGCCCTGCGAGTGCTGACCAAGCAGAAACTGGCTCAAGAAGCAGAAGGCGGAACAGGAAAAAATGAGAATATGTTCAAGTGTTTATTGTTTCATGCTACTATGCCTTTATCATTACAGGTTTTCGGACTGTATTCAAAGGACATTAGTTCAATAGTGAAATCCCTAATGGAATTTCAGATGGGAAATGTGTTGTTCCCCAGATATAATTTCTATCCAGCTGTTCGCTTTGCATGTCGTATAAAATTAGTTCTGCATTTTATTTCTTACCTGATAAATATATTATCTTGCTATTGTATTTGTTTACTGCTTGCTCTTGTTCGTTCCAATAAAGTTGGTTCAAACTGGGCAAAGCTTCACACTGAAGTTCATGGGTCACTTCCTCTAGGCAGCCATTTTTAGCCCGTGTTGTTGTGAGATAGGGAACAATTGTGCTGGGCTTGTGAAGTTATCAACTTCTGACCAGCAGCAACCGTCAGCAGCTTCAGAGAAAGTTACAGTATTGTACCGATAAGTATTGCTTCTAGATCCAGGTTTAAATGAACCAAGTCTTGAGTTGGACCAATGCTGATGCTGCGTAGTCTGCGGATGCTGATGCTGCGTAGTCTGCGGATGCTGTGTATAGTCTGCGGATGCTGATGCTGCGTAGTCTGCGGATGCTGATGCTGCGTAGAGTCTGCGGATGCTGATGCTGCGTAGTCTGCGGATGCTGTGTATAGTCTGCGGATGCTGATGCTGCGTAGTCTGCGGATGCTGATGCTGCGTAGAGTCTGCGGATGCTGATGCTGCATAGAGTCTGCGGATGCTGATGCTGCGTAGAGTCTGCGGATGCTGAGTAGAGTCTGCGGATGCTGATGCTGCGTAGAGTCTGCGGATGCTGCGTAGAGTCTGCGGATGCTGATGCTGCGTAGAGTCTGCGGATGCTGATGCTGCGTAGAGTCTGCGGATGCTGATGCTGCGTAGAGTCTGCGGATGCTGATGCTGCGTAGAGTCTGCGGATGCTGAGTCTGCGCTGGTCCTGTCTGCTCCTCATCTTGGATAAGGAGGTAGGAAAATCTTACAGCACCTTATCAGTCAGCTACACCTTCAATCGCCTTATGTGGAGACAGAACAATTTTGTGGATCAACCTGATGCCACAGCTCATCTCCTCCGCCTCCTGTACAATGACTAATAACACCTATATGAACAGAAGATAACAAAGGATCCAATATTCATAATAGGAGATGTCACAGCTCACCTCCTCCTTCTCTATTCACAATGACCTTTGCACATGCTCATTAGATCCTTAAATAAAAAGATAGGATCAGAGTCTGTTCATTGCTGCTAATGTCTAAGTGGGTTTTCAAAATGAAGAGGAAGTAACAGCCTAAAAAATCCCTAGTGGCTGGTGTGAAAACTGTGATTTCTAATTTGTATTTTTAATAAGCATTGTAATATGGAACAAAAATAATAATAAAAAATATTCAACACACAACCTGATTTACACATTAGGTAATTTGCTGATGACACATTCCTTTTAAAGAATCATTGCTTTTCAAATTATTACTGTAATCCTTGCTAAAAAAAATTCCAGAAATGTTGCAGTTTCCACATTCACTGCAGGTTATCATCATGTGGGGTTGGCAGAGTAATTATCATAAGAGGGTGGGGTTCGGCAGTCATTATCATAAAAGGGTGGGGTTGGTATAGTAATTATCATAAAAGAGTGGGGTTTGGCAGAGTCATTATCATAAAAGGGTGGGGTTCGGCAGAGTCATTATCATAAAAGGGTGGGGTTGGTAGAGTCATTATCATAAAAGGGTGGGGTTCGGCAGAGTCATTATCATAAAAGGGTGGGGTTGGTAGAGTCATTATCATAAAAGGGTGAGGTTGGCAGAGTTATATAGAGGGTGTCAGCAGATTCATTATAAGAGTATGGGGTCGACATTATAAGTGTAACATCCCTGGCGGCGTGCTTGCATAGTGCACCACCTCCCACTATCCAAGACCGCAATCTTACCTGTCAGTCCAGCCTGCAAATCTTGCTTCAGTTCATGCTGTGTGCATGCCTCTTGACTGACTGCTTAGGGCGGCAGCCCGGCTACTTCCTGATTCTTATAGCTGCTGTGGGCGCACCCCTAATGCGTCTCCAGCCTATTGCTGTGAGTCACTGGATATTTAAACCCCCTCCACCCAGTAGGAGGTGCCTGAGTAACACTAACATTCAGTGTTCTCCTTGACTCTGAAGTTGCCAGGTCCAGTTCTGCTTCTTGTCTGTTTCCGCCATCTCTGGGGGCAGCATACCCAGACCTGTTATCTGTGACTTCTGTCCGTTTCCGCCATCTCTGGGGGCTGCATACCCAGACCTGTTATCTGTGACTTCTTGTGCGTTTCCTCCATCTCTGGGGGCTGTATACCCAGGCTCGTTCTTGTATCTCATTGCAGTAGCTGTTCCTGTCTGAACTGTATCCTAGCCTGTTACCTGTTTTCCTCTATGTCCGTACCTTCCCTTTTCCTGCAGTATCTGAACCTGCACCTAACTCCAACTCGTTGTCTCTGTACTTGTTTGTGAGTTTTGTGTCCACTCGCTACTTCATAGGAAGTACCTTGTGTGTATCTGGTTCTGCTTGTCCTTTTTCCCTTCCTCTGTATCTTCCTGTATTTTCCAGTCTGTTCCATGTGAACAGAGCCCTGTCCTCTCTGCCTTGCCCACCACTCCAGCGGTTTCTCTCTGCTCTGACTTGCCCACCGCTCCGGCGGTTTCCCTCTGCTCTGCCTTACCCACCGCTCCAGCGGTTTCTCTCTGCTCTGACTTGCCTACTGCTCCGACGGCTTCTCTCTGCTCTGCCTTACCCACCGCTTCGGCGGTTTCTCTCTGCTCTGCCTTGCCCACCGCTCCGGCGGTTCTACTCTGCTCTGCCTTGTCCACCGCACCTGCGGTTTCTCTCTGCTCTGCCTTGTCTACCGCTCTGGCGGTTCCGCTCTGCTCTGCCTTGCCCACCGCTCCTGAGGTTTTCGCTCAGCCGTACTTGCCAGTACCCACCTGTCTGCATACTAGCCGTACTTGCCAGTACCCACCTGTCTGCATACCAGCCGTACTTGCCAGTACCCCCCTGTCTGCATACCAGCCGTACTTGCCAGTACCCACCTGTCTGCATACCAGCCGTACTTGCCAGTACCCACCTGTCTGCATACCAGCCGTACTTGCCAATACCCACCTGCCTGTATGCCAGTCTAACCTGCCTGTTCCTGCATTCCCCGGTGTGGGTCAACAACTGTGACCGGGGTCTGACCTGGAGTCGCACCTGGTCCCTCTGCTCGGTTCCTCCTTGGTCCACGGAGTCGACTAAGCCGCCGTGCGACCTTGGTTGGATCGGGTTGATACTTAGTTACGCCCCTCCAGGCACTCCTCGGTTCATGGTACAGTGGGATCACTAATCACGCTCACGCCAGTCAGTTCGGGAGCGAGCGTAACAATAAGAGTTGGGGTCGGCAGAGTAATTATCATTTGTGGGCAGCACGGTGGCTCAGTGGTTAGTGCTGCAGCTTTGCCGCGCTGGGGTCCTGGGTTCAAACTCCACCAAGGACAACATTTGCAAGGAGTTTGTATTTTCTTCCCAAGTTTGCATGGGTTTCCTTCCACACTCCAAATACATACTGATAGGGACTCTAGATTGTGAGGCCCAATGGGGACAGTGCCAATAATATGTCAGGAAAATGTTGTTGAATAAATGTCGCTATATAAATAAATATGAGGGTGGGGTTGGCCGTGTGATTGTGATAACACAGCACTTATTCTTAGTTATGCCAGACGTATTTTCCAGTATGTCAAGAGACATAAACCATTGTTCATATGAGCCTAAACGTTGACTCTTGTTGTATATTCAATTGATGTTTGTTCAATTGTTGAATGGCTGCTGTTTACCTATTATATCAGCCGCTGCACAGGATAACTGAACAATTGATGTTCGCTAATATGTTCATTACCCATTGTATTAGTCCATGCAGCTTGATTTTCTGCAGACATAAAAGGACAAAATATGCACTCCAACAATGAGAGATGACCTCCTCCCACCTTCCCCCAATCCTGGGGAAAAATTCCTGAATAAGAGCTGTGAAAGCGGGGGGATCTACCTTTGTTTCCAGACTATACAGAACAGCAGCCAGGACACCATGGCACCAACTGGAGGACTATAGATCTGCTCCACTGACCATCACTGAACTTCAAAGACATTTGGAGAACCAAGGTTGGGACAATCAATTCACCTGGCCACATACATCAATGTACCCTGTCCGCTTCCTAAGCTTGCCGCTGACTCCGCTCTGTGGGTGCCCGCCAAAAGCAGGGTGCCACTGGTTGGGTTAGTTGGCCCGGGAAGCTCCAAAGTCGCAATGTTCTAATTCTAGCGGAAGGGTGAGACTCTGTAATTTGCACCATCTTGGGTATTTGCATTGCCACACTGTGCTAGCCGAACCCTGTGTTGACTGAGTAGTATTCTGCCCACGGGAAAGGAGTACGGGAGTTCAGTAGGATGAGCTTTGGTCCATGCGGTCTTTCTTAAAAAAGACGAGGCCGGCAGACGAGAGCACTCACTTACCCTCGTGTCTCCACAGTCATTATCATAAGAGTGTAGGGTCGACAGTCATTATCATAAAAGAAAAAAATGAAATATCAGCTCACAATTGTTGTCATTAATGCCGGAATGCACAATCAATGCACGGAACAAGGGCCAGCACCTAGCTGTGAAACCACAGAAAAAAAGGGTGAAAAAATCCAGCACCGGAAATTATACAAGTAGAATATTTACTGATCCATATCAAGGTAAAAATTTGTACGAAGACATAAATTACAAAAAAAAAAAAAAGGTGGTGGGAGGGAAGAAGTGGAAAAACAACAACCTTACACGTTTCAGACATGTATGTCCGAAACACGTAAGGTTTTTTTATCCCTTTTATTTTTTTTCATTTTTGATATTCTTATAAAAATATAAAATTTTACCTTGAGATGGATCAATACATTTTTTACTTTTTATATAATTTATGGTGCTGGATTTTCCCCCTTATTTCTGTATTATCATAAAAGAGTGTCATCAGCAGAGTCATTATCATAAAAGTAGAAAACCAAGATATGGGCGCTCCTATTCTTTAACACCAAGGTTCCAAAAAATTAACAACTCTTAGGTTGTTTTTATTATTTTCATATTTTTTAAACCCCCTTTTTTTTACTGTCATTGTTAGCCCCCTTAGAGGACTTGAAGATGCGATCGTCCGATCACTTGTGCTATATACAGAGATGTCGCGGCATCGCTGCATATAGCAGAAATCACTGTCTCCTTTGAAGCCCGGCCACAGGCAGGAAAAGGAGCTCCGTAATGTCAGGCATGGGGGTCATCAGCTGATCCCGGGCTGTCATGAGAACCCAACGGCGACCCACGATCACATCAGAAAATAACGCGCACGCACAGAGATTGACAGCGGAGAGCTCTTCTCCACTCGCGATTGATAGCCATCACCTGCCAGGTATGGGGCCGGCTCGCTGCGGGAGCCCTCTCCATACATCCGCTTCCAGCACGCGCCATACATGTACAGTGCATGTCGTGAAGAGGTTAATAATCTACATAGTTTGGTGTCATCAGCAAAGAGTGACACTTTACTCTCAATCCCATCCCCAAGGTCATTAATAAAGAGATTAAAAAGAATCAGTCCTAGCACAGATCCCTGCGGTCCCCACTGCTCCCGGTACAGATCCCTGCGGCCCCCACTGCTCCCGGTACAGATCCCTGCGGTCTCCACTGCTCCCGGTACAGATCCCTGCGGCCCCCACTGCTCCCGGTACAGATACACGCGGTCCCCACTGCTCCCGGTACAGATCCCTGCGGTCCCCACTGCTCCCGGTACAGATCCCTGCGGTCCCCACTGCTCCCGGAACAGATCCCCGCGGCCCCCACTGCTCCCGGTACAGATCCCCGCGGTCCCCACTGCTCCCGGTACAGATCCCCGCGGTCCCCACCGGTCCCGGTACAGATCCCCGCGGTCCCCACCGCTCCCGGTACAGATCCCCGCGGTCCCCACCGCTCCCGGTACAGATCCCCGCGGTCCCCACTGCTCCCGGTACAGATCCCTGCGGCCCCCACTGCTCCCAGTACAGATCCCTGCGGCCCCCACTGCTCCCGGTACAGATCTCTGCGGTCCCCACTGCTCCCAGTACAGCTCCCCGCGGTCCCCACCGCTCCCGGCACAGCTCCCCGCGGTCCCCACCGCTTCTGGTACAGATCCCTGCGGCCCCCACTGCTCCCAGTACAGATCCCTGCGGCCCCCACTGCTCCCGGCACAGCTCCCCGCGGCCCCCACTGCTATTTCCCATTTAGAGAACGTACCATTTATGATGACTTTGTTTCCTATCGTTTAGCCAGTTCCTCATCCACCTGCATACGGTTCCCCCAGTCCCGGCTCCTGGAGCTTCAGTATAAGGCTGTTATGTGGTTCAGGATCAGAGTCCAGATAAATCACATCAGCCGCATCCACCATCCAGATCTGCACTCACAGTAGTGTTCAAAGTAATAGCAGTCTGTTCAGAAACATGAGTGAAGCACAGAAATTTTTAACTACTTTACAGAAAATAACAAAAAATGACCATTGTTCCGTTCTAAAAAATAGTGTCTGAATTTGTCTTTACAATCTCACAATATGTCTCTTCTTTTGAGGATTTATCATTCCTGTGAATCACTAACCTAATATTTAGTTGTTACCCACACTTTTTTAGAACTGCTTCACATCTATGTTGCATAGAGTCAACCATCTTCTGGTCCCTGTCACTGTTATTCAGCCCAGGATGATTTCACTACACCACACAATTTTTTTGGCATTTGTTGTCTTTGCCTCAGAAACGGCATTTTTGATGTCCCCTCACAAGTGTCCTATCGGATTAAGGTCCGGGGATTGGGCTGGCCGCTCCATAACATCAATTTTGTTCGACTGGAACCAAGATTTTGCTAATTTACTGGTGTGCTTATGGTCGTTGTCTTGTTGAAACACGCATTTCAAGGGCATAGCCTCTTCAGAAAAGGCAACATGACCTTGTGACGACACAGCTTATAAATCTTAATCAGCCAGACAATTATATTTGTTAAGTACAATTGTCAAAAAGGACATACGATTATTTGTATAACTCTGCTTATTGTCTCCTCTTGAGTCTCTGAACAATGTTTGTTAATATGCTAATTACATATTGTACTAAAAGCCAGCTAGATGTTGATTTAAAGAGCCCCTCCTATACTAAGTATGTAAATTGATTAAATGCACAAACAATGAGACCTGAGCCCGGTGGAATCATATCATCCCTAACAGTTGACCTGTGGATGAGTACTTAAAAAGATATGCTTCTATAACAGTCAGATTGAAACAGAGAATCAGAGAGAATTTTACAAGGAGATTCACAGGTCAGACTCTTTTAGACCATCAGCTTGGAAGCATGGCTTTAAACAAAGGACAAAGATTTGGATTCTACATGATTCAGACCTAAGGGTATATTGCCCTGACTGGAAAGATACGGATCTGCTCAAATTGACCATCAGAGAGCCCATGGATACATTTGGGAAGACCAGGTTGTGATGATGAAGAACCCATGTAGATATTCGGGAAGGCCAGATTGGGATCAGCCGGTCACCTGGCCCCATGGAAATTCTTGGAGAGGCCAGGATGGGACCCTCGAGTCTCCTTGTCTTGTACCTTGATGGACTGCTAGCTTCCTAAGCTTGCCGCTGCCTTCTCTCTGTGGGAGCACGCCAGAAGAAGGGGACCACTGGTTGAGATAGTTGGCCCTGGAAGTCTCCAAAGTCGCAGCTGCTCTATCCCAGGCAGGCGGAGGAGGAAGGGTGAGACTGTGTAATGTTGTACCATCTTGGGTATTAGCTGGGACTATTCTGTGTGTTTATTGTTCATTTTGTGGTTCAATAAAGTATTGCCACACTGTTTTACCCTAACCCTGTGTTGTCTGAGTAGTATTATGCCCACAGAAGACTGAGTGTCGTTACAGACCTCTTCAAGTATTTTAATATATGCAAACTGGTCCATGATCCCTGGTATGTGGTAAATACAGTACAGACCAAAAGTTTGGACACACCTTCTCATTTAAAGATTTTTCTGCATTTTCATGACTATGAAAATTGTACATTCACACTGAAGGCATCAAAACTATGAATTACCACATGTGGAATTATATACTTAACAAAAAAGTGTGAAACAACTGAAAATATGTCTTATATTCTAGGTTCTTCAAAGTAGCCACCTTTTGCTTTGATTACTGCTTTGCAAACTCTTGGCATTCTCTTGATGAGCTTCAAGAGGTAGTCACTGGAAATGGTCTTCACTTCACAGGTGTGCCCTATCAGGTTTAATAAGTGGGATTTCTTGCCTTATAAATGGGGTTGGGACCTTCAGTTGTGTTGTGCAGAAGTCTGGTGGATACACAGCTGATAGTCCTACTGAATAGACTGTTAGAATTTGTATTATGGCAAGAAAAAAGCAGCTAAGTAAAGAAAAACAAGTGGCCATCATTACTTTAAGAAATGAAGGTCAGTCAGTCCGAAAAATTGGGGAAACTTTGAAAGTGTCCCCAAGTGCAGTTACAAAAACCACCAAGCGCTACAAAGAAACTGGCTCACATGAGGACCGCCCCAGGAAAGGAAGACCAAGAGTCACCTGTGCTTCTGAGGATAAGTTTATCCAAGTCACCAGCCTCAGAAATCGCAGGTTAACAGCAGCTCAGATTAGAGACCAGGTCAATGCCACACAGAGTTCTAGCAGCAGACACATCTCTACAACAACTGTTAAGAGGAGACTTTGTGCAGCAGGCCTTCATGGTAAAATAGCTGCTAGGAAACCACTGCTAAGGACAGGCAACAAGCAGAAGAGACTTATTTGGGCTAAAGAACACAAGGAATGGACATTAGACCAGTGGAAAACTGTGCTTTGGTCTGATGAGTCCAAATTTGAGATGTTTGGTTCCAATCACAGTGTCTTTGTGCGACGCAGAAAAGGTGAACGGATGGACTCTACATGCCTGGTTCCCACCGTGAAGCATGGAGGAGGAGGTGTGATGGTGCTTTGCTTGTGACACTGTTGGGGATTTATTCAAAATTGAAGGCATACTGAACCAGCATGGCTACCACAGCATCTTGCAGCGGCATGCCATTCCATCCGGTTTGCGTTTAGTTGGACCATCATTTATTTTTCAATCCTCCAATCTTTAGGCACGGACCTGTTACAAGAGTGTCTAAGAATATGAGGTACAGCGGTCTGTCAATTATTGAGCTCAATTCCCTCAGTATCTATGGATGAATACCATCTGGGCCGGGGGATTTATTAATGTTTAACTCATACGCTAGCATACTTTTTTTTGCGTTAACCCCTTTACCCCCGAGGGTGGTTTGCACGTTAATGACCGGGCCAATTTTTACAATTCTGACCACTGTCACTTTATGAGGTAATTACTCTGGAGCTTCAACGGATCCCCCTGATTCTGAGAGTGTTTTTTCATGACATATTGTACTTCATGATTGTACATTTCTTCGATATCACTTGCGTTTATTTGTGAAAAACATGGAAATTTGGCGAAAATGTTGAAAATTTTGCAATTTTCAAAATTTGAATTTTTATGCCCTTAAATCAGAGCGATATGTCACACAAAAGAGTTAATAAATAACATTTCCCACATGTCTACTTTACATCAGCACAATTTTGGAACCAAAATTTTTTTTTTGTTAGTGCGCTATAAGGGTTAAAAGTTGACCAGCGATTTCTCATTTTTACAACAAAATTTACAAAACCATTTTTTAGGGACCACATCACATTTGAAGCCACTATGAGGGGGTCTTTATGACAGAAAATACCCAAAAGTGACACCATTCTAAAAACAGCACCCCTCAAGGTGCTCAAAACCACATTCAAGAACTTTATTAACCCTTCAGGTGCTTCACAGGAATTTTTGGAATGTGTAAAAAAAAAAAAAATTAACATTCAACTTTTTTCACAAAAATGTTACTTCAGACCCAATTTTTTTTTTATTTTCCCAGGGGTAACAAGAAAAAATGGACCCCAAAATTTGTAGTGCAATTTCTCCTGGGCACACAGATACCCCATACGTGGGGAAAAAACACTGTTTGGGCGCACGGCAGGGTTCGGAAGGGAAGGAGTGCCATTTGACTTTTTGAATGTAAAATTTGCTTGAATAATTCGCGTACGCCATGTTGTGTTTGGAGAGCCCCTGATGTGCCTAAACAGTGGAAACCCCCCCACAAGTGACTCCATTTTGGAAACTAGACCCCTCAGGGAACTTATCTAGATATGTGGTGAGCACCTTGAACCCCCAGGTGCTTCACAGAAGTTTAGAACATTGAGCCGTAAAAATAAAGTTTTCACATTTTTCCCACAAAAATGTTTTTCAGCCCCCAATTTTGCATTTTCATAAGGGTAACAGGAGAAATTGCATCATGCAGTTTATTGTGCAATTTCTCCTGAATAAGCAGATGCCCCATATGTGGGGGAAAACCACTGTTTTGGGTGCACGGCAGGCAGAGCTCGGAAGGGAAGGAGCGCCATTTGACTTTTTGATTGTAAAATTTGCTTGAATAATTAGCGGACGCCATGTCGCGTTTGGAGAGCCCCTGATGTGCCTAAACAGTGGAAAACCCCCACAAATGACACCATTTTGGAAACTACACCCCTCAAGGATTTTATCAAGGGGTATAGTGAACATTTTGAATCCAGAGGTACGACACAGAATTTGATTACATTAGGTCATCATATTGAATAAGTTGTCATTAGTCTTGAGCGCAAGTGCTCGCTACTTGAGTTTGCATCGGGTACTCAGGTATGCACTGTGTATCGCGGGAGCTCGAGTGACATGCTTGGAGTCCCCACCTGCATGTTTCACGGTTATTAAACACCCCAAAAAAACCATGCCGGGATCGCTCATGCATGGCAGGCAATCCCAGTGAGGTTTTTTTGGCCACGAAGCATATGGGGCGGAAACTCAAGCATGTCACTTGAGCACCCGATGCAAACTCAAGTAGGGAGCACTTGCGCTCAACACTAGTTACCATATCGTCATCTTTTTTGTTTTTACTTTTGAAAAAAATCCCAACCCCATTACAACCCTAACCCTAACCCTTCCCTAACCCTAGCACAACCCCAACCCTAGAGTTTATTTTTTACGCTGTTCCGGTATAAGTGATGAGATTACTTTATTCTTTGGGTCGGTGCGATTACAGAGATACCAGAATCATATGGGGTTTTTATGACTGACAGCGGTCACACACTAAAAGACGCATTTTTTTTGCAAAATCTAGTTTTTGCATCGCCATATTTTGAGAGCTATATTTTTTCTATATTTAGGCCGACAGTCATGGGACGGCTTGTTTTTTTGCCGGATGAGTTGACGTTTTTATTGGTGCCATTTTCAGGCAGGTGACATTTTTTGATCGCTTTCTATTCCGATTTTTGTGAAGCAGAATTAACAAAAACCAACAATTCCAGAATTTTTTTTATGTTTTTTTTTATGCTGTTCCGCGTGTGGTAAAATTGATAAGGCAGCTTTATTCTTCGGGTCAGTACGTTTACAGCGGTACCACATTTATATCGTTTTTCTAGGTTTTGGCGCTTTTACACAATAAAAGCTATTTTATAGAAAAAAATATTTTTTTGCATCGCTTTATTCTGAGAGCTATAACTTTTTTATTTTTCGGCTGATGGAGCTGGATGGCAGCTTGTTTTTTGCGGGACAAGATGACGTTTTCAGCGGTACCATGTTTATTTATATTAGTCTTTTTGATCGTGTGTTATTCCATTTTTTGTTCGGTGGTATGATGATAAAGCATTGTTTTTTGCTTCGTTTTTTATTTTTTTTACCGTGTTCACTAAAGGGGCTAACTAGTGGGACAGTTTTATAGGTCAGGTCGTTCCGGACGCGCAGATACCAAATATGTGTACTTTTATTGTTTTTTTTTTTTCATAATAATATTTATTGATGGGTACATTATATTTTTATTTTTGGTGGATTACACTGTGTTCCAAATTATTATGCAAATAATATTTTCTCAGATTTTCCCAAATTACCTATATGAATTGCAGTCATTGTAATTTTCCAGTCAAATAACTATTAGAGTACAATTGAAAGGTTTTTGTATAAACTGCCTATGATAACAGGATATTTATAAAAAAATAAAACACTCAAACTGCACTCAAAATGCATGTTCCATATTATTCTGCACAGCAGAGTTTTCAACCTTTTCATTTTAATAAAGAACAAAAAAATGGTCATTTGTGAAATTATAAGCATTAGCAGTTTATTACAAACTGAAATCAAACAGTTTTCAACTCAAAACTTTATTCTAGGTGATGTTACATTTGCACATAGGACCCCTTGTTCGAAAGGAGCTTCTGAACTCTCTCGTCCATTGAATTTGTCAGGTTTTGGATGGTTTCTGCTTCAATTGTTTCGCATGAGGACAGAATACCCTCCCAGAGCTGTTGCTTAGATGTGAACTGCCTCCCGCCATCATAGACACTCCTTTTGATGATGCTCCACAGGTTCTCAATGGGGTTGAGGTCAGGGGAGCATGGGTGCCACACCATAAGTTTGTCCCCTTTTATGCCCATAGCAGCCAGAGATGCAGATGTGTTATGTGCAGCATGAGACGGGGCATTATCATGCATGAAAATGATCTTGCTGTGGAATGCACGGTTCTTCTTCTTGAACCATTGCAGGAAGTGCTGTTTGAGAAACTCAACATACATTATGGAGTTCATCTTTACCCCTTCAGGGATCCTAAAAGGGCCGACAATCTCTCTCCCCATGATTCCAGCCCAAAACATTACTCCACCTCCTCCTTGTTAGCACCATAGCCGTGTTTGCATGGGGTGTCCATCAACCAGCCATCCTCCACTCCATCCATCTGGACCATCGAGATCATTTCATGCATACATCCATGATCTTTTCATCACTAACAAACTTTCCTTCCTCGGCATCACTGAAACCTGGCTCACCCCCTCTGACACGGCCTCTCCTGCTGCACTTTTATATGGCGGATTCCATCTTTCTCACATCCCCTGCCCCGTTGGTAAGCATGGCGGAGGAGTTAGGTTTCTCCTGTCAGATAACTGTTCCTTCACCCCAATTCCATTGCCACCCTGCCCTCTTTTGAGGTGCACTAAGTGCGCATCTACTCCCCCTCCAACCTCCAGTTGGCTGTCATTTAACATCCCCCAGGGTCAGCCACCACCTTCTTCAGCCACTTCCTTTCCACTGACATTCCCACTATCATCATGGGTGACTTCAACGTCCCTATTTACATTTCCCTCTCAGCTGTCTCTAAGCTTCTATCTCTCACTTCCTCCTTTGGCCTCACTCAATGGTTTTTCCGCAGAATCTCACAAAGGTGGCCACACACTGGACCTAATCTTCACCCGCCTGTTCCCTATCTAACCTTTCTAACTCACCTCTCCCTCTTTCTAACCACAATCTACTTACATTCTCTTCCCTTTCCTCTCCTCATCCACAACCTCCACTCCATAAACCTGCACACCCTGGCAGAAATCTTAAACAACTTGATCTACACTTACTCTCTGAATCTCTTCTCCCTCCTACAGATGTAGGTTCCTGACACAATGCAGATGCTTCTGCTACCACAATAGCAGCAGCTCTCGAACCAGCCGTCCCCTCTCACACATACCAAAGCTTGCAAAATCAACAGGCAACCCTGGCACATCAGCCTGACCAAAGAACTGAAGCCGGCTTCCAAAGTTGCTGAGTGAAGATGGAAAAGATCCCCCTCCAAAGAGCACCTCGTCGCATTCAAACAGTCCCTCAATACTTTCAAGTCCACACTCACTGCAGAAAACAAACATACTTCTCATCTCTCATATCCTCCCTGTCTCACAACCCTAAACAGTTACTCAACAATTTCAATTCTCTCCTCCCTCCCCCAGCACCTCCTCCCTCTCCTCTCATCTCAGCTAAAGACTTTACCTCATTCTTCAAGCAGAAGATTGATATAATCAAAATAAGCTTTGGCCTACAACCCCCATAGCCCCTCCTCATAACTATTCAGCCCTCCTCCTCCCAAACCAGATTCTCTGTCATCACGGAAGATCAACTTTCTGCTCTACTCTCAAGGTCACAACTCACCACTTGTGCACTCGACCCGATCCCATCCCACCTCATCCCAAACCTCACCACAGTCTTTACCCCAAGCCTAACCCATCTCTTCAACCTATCACTAACAATTGGTGTTTTTCCCTCATGGTTTAAATATGCCTCAATCACACCCATTGTCAAAGAGAACTCCCTTGACCCATCCTCTGTGTCTAGCTATCGCCCCATATAACTTCTCTGCTATGCCTCAAAACTACTGGAACAACACATCCATCTTAAACTGTCCTCCCACCTGTCCTCTTGCTCCCTCTTTGACCACTTACAATCTGGCTTATGACTTCATCACTGCACTGAAACTGCCCTGTCCAAAGTCACCAATGACCTGCTAACCACCAAATCCAAGCGACACGACTCTGTCCTCTGCTTTTGACACAGTGGACCATTCCCTATTACTACAGATTCTCTCATCTCTTGGCATCACAGACTTGGCCCTAGCTTGGATCTCGTCGACCCAACAGACAGGACACTCAGTGTCTCCCACTCACACACCACCTCCTCACCTTGCCCCTATCGGTCAGTGTCCTGCAAGGTTCAGTTCTAGGACCCCTGCTCTTCCCCATTTACACCTTCTGCCTGGGAAAGCTCATAGTCTCACGGCTTACAGTATCACCTCTATGCTGATGACACACAGATCTAACTCTCTGGACCGGATATCTCCTCCTTACTAACCAGAATCCCACAATATCTGTCCGCTATTTCATCCTTCCTCTCTGCAAGATTTCTAAAACTTAACATGGACAAAACAGAATTCATCATCTTTCCTCCAGCTCACTCAACCACCCCCCAACAGACCCATTGTGACGATCCGGGGTCTTCCGTGGGCATAACGCTACTCAAACAACACAGGGTGCAGGTAAAGCAACGTGGAAATACTTTATTGAACCACAAAATAGGACAATAAACACACAGAACAGTCCCAGCAAATGCCCAATGGTAATGGTGCAATATTACAGTCTCAATCTTCCTTCTCCGCCAAACTGGGATAGAACAGCTGCATCTTTGGAACTTCCAGGGCCAACTACCTCAACCAGTGGCCCCATCTTCTGGCGAGCCCCCACAGAGAGAAGGTAGCGGCAAGTTTAGGAAGCTAACTGTCCATCGAGGTACAAGACCAGGAGACCAGAGGGTCCCACCCTGGCCTCTCCGATAGTTTCCATGGGGGTCAGATGACCGGCGGGTCTCAATCTGGCTTCTTCGAATGTCTCATTGGGTTGCAGGTGTCCGGAGGATCCCTCCTAACATATCCATGGGGCCAGATGACTTCCTCGTCCCACCCTGGTCTCCCTAAAATGTATCCATGTCTTTCTGATGGTCAATGGAGCAGATCTGAATCTTTCCAGTCAGGGCCGATACCATTAGGCTAGAATCATGTAGAATCCAAATCTGTGTCTCTCTGGATGCCATGCTATCCATCTACTATCCTGAAGGATGTCTCTCATTCTCCGGAAAAGTCTTTCTGATCCTCCTTGATTCTGTCTGCAGCACTACAGACATCCCTATTTATATTTACATCTGTGTAAGGTCATCAGTCACATGTTGGGGTTAGGGAGGGCATTACTCATATGGCTCAGCTCTCATTGTTTGAGCTAATCTATTTACATAGTTGGTATCACAGGGGCTATTGTAAATTAACTTTCAGCTGACGTAATATAATATGTAATTAGCATAGTAACAAACAACATTGTTCACCGAACCAAGAGGAGACAGCAATCAGGGTTATACAAATACTGGTCTGTCCTTTAGATTAGTTAAGCCAAGAGGAATACACTATTGTGTTTAAATTGACTTGTATAGGTTTTGCATTTCTAATCGTCTGGCTTATTAAGATTTTAAGCTGTATCGTCACACCCACGAATTAAAGTAAATGGCTGTCCACTCTCCCCAGTCCCGCAAGCTTGCTGCCTTGGGGAAATCCTGGACTATAATCTCTCCTCACCCACCTCTTCTGACAAGCCTACAACCTACAATAACCACCGCCCCACCATACCACTGCGCGACCAGCTCTGCCCCCACCTATTGGATCCTCATCCATCCCTTGTAGATTATGAGCCCTCGCGGGCAGGGTCCTCTCTCCTCCTGTGCCAGTCAGCGACTTCTATTGTCTAAGATTATTGTACTTGCTTTTATTATGTATATCCCTCTTCACATGTAAAGAGCCATGAAATAAATGGCGCTATAATAATAAATAATAATCAGGTGGTGAACTTTGATTTTTGCCTCGTTGAATGATTCCTGGGACAGACAGTTCATTGGTGAACACAGATGAGACTCGCCTGTTTCATATCTCAGCCTTTTCTTTGTCCTCTATAACTATCTTGTTATTATCGTCTTTAAAGGGTCCGATACCGTCCGTTATTTTGTTATTGGCATTGATTTATTTATAATTTTTTTTTAGGCTTTATTTTAACGTAGCTGGTGATGGTTTCTCTGTATATAAAACTTTGCAGCTTGATTTCTCTTGCTTCATTTCTTGTTGAGATCTTTATTTATCCATAATGGATTCTTTTTATTCTTGGACATTTTATTACCATAGGATATACGTTTTCTACAAGATTCTAGTAGTATATACTTAACCATGCCCCATTTACTTTCGGTCCCCAGTTACCATGACATGGTCCCAGTCTACACGATTAAGCTCTTCCGTTAAATTGTTGAAAATCAGCTTTCCAGGTTTTTGCATTTTACAATGTTTTATTGAATTTTACACTGAAACTTCCCATATTATGGTCGCTGCATCCCAAATGCTCCCGGACCTGTAGATTTGAGAATGCATCTGGTCTATATATGTCCCATTGAATGTCTGGATAGTTACAATCCCCCATAACAAGGACATTATTATTATTTGCTGCCTTTTTAATTTGTTGCAGCATTTCATCCTCTGCCTGTTCGCTATATTAGGAGGCTTGTAGCAAACTGCAAACTTTCCATTATTGCCATCCCCAAGGACATTTATTCAGACTGACTCTACATTGTCGCAGCTTCCGGCACCGTCCACATCCTCTTGCTGTCAGATACTGGAGGCAGCACTACACCATTCAGGGTAGAACCTGGAGGCTTGTATGAGATTAGAACAACATAGATGGTTTCTTCAGCGCCTACCCAAGGTGGCGCACGGTACTGCAGTTCACACAATTAACATGCACACATGGACAAGGAGGAGTCACGTGCGTTCAGTAGAAATGATACAAGAACCAATGCGTTTCATGAAATGTAATGGAATCTGTCGGGACACTGCACTCAGCACAATGTCACACACCATTTGTTGCAAACAGCACGACTAATAAGTGTATAATTTTATATATATATATATATATATATATATATATATATATATATATATATATATATATTTATATTTATATTTTATAATACACACTCACACACAAAAAATCATCATTTGTCTACCACCATGTCCAGCCCTGGGAGCAGAACTGATGCCTTTATGGGGTGAGATGCCTTCAGTGCCCGTTACTTGGTGCCTTCAGTGCCCATTCCTGGATGTCCACTTGAGTAGAGTCTGGTCCATCTTTCACATAAGGGGTGCAGTATCGGTCACACGAGGCTCATGCACTCTCCAACACCAGCTGCTGGAGAAGTCTATGACAGTGGTGGGCGAGGGAAGGAGTCCTGGACGATGATGATGTGTCAACAGTCAGAGATGCCGACAGTCTGTCTCCGGCATTGAGCGCACGCAGCCGCTGCAGGGAGAAAGAGGCAGATCCATATATAACAGGAGCAAATACTCAGGCACAGACAGTATCGAGAAGAACAGCAGCCTTAATAAACATGGCAGAACACCCCCAGGATGGACCAGAATATAAGGGTTTCAATCTTTGGCACAGTGTACGAGCCCTGTAAGCATATAGTCACCCTCCCCTTGAAGTACCCCCGCTAGCCTGTGATACCAATACTGCCCACGTCAGATGCATGCAGGACACACAGCACAGCATGGCACAGATTTACCTCCATCTCATTAATTAGTACCTGGCAAATGTTAGAAATGCCACTGAGACTGCGTAAAGCGATGACGGATGCCAACCGCACGGGCTCCTCCTGGTCTGTACAAGCCGCATGAAGCAGAGACTTTGGTACCTTCATCTGAAGAACAGGAAAATCTGCTCCACCACCAGAGAATGACCCCAGGTTCCCAAGAGCTGCGGCTGCATGGACACGAATCTTAGCTTGTGGGTCTCTTAATAAAATTAGTAACTGAGATGCTGCGATAGAAACCCAGGACAAGCTGTCTCCAGAACAGGATCTATGGAAAACGCAATTCCCCACAGCAAATGCAGCAGATCTGCGCACTCTGGCATCTCCATGGGACAGGCAGTCCACAAGGTTTTCAGTCACAGAAGGTGAAAGGAATTCTCCCAGGCGTGAGAGGTTTCCAGCCAAGGAACAGGCAGCCGATATCATCTCTGGATCCACAGACTGAAGGTGCTGATGAAGCAGGCCATCACAGTCTCCTATGACTGACTGCACCAGGGAAGAGTTTGAGCGGGATGATCGGGTTAAGTGACTGAAAAGAGTCAACAGCTCTATGACTATACAGCCCGGCCCAGACCACACTGCTCTTCTCAACCATGACACCACATCCTGTGAAGATAAAGCCTTAGAGAACTGCTGTAAGAACTCCTCATCCATGAGTACGAGGCGGCCAATAAGACAGACTGGGGTCTCCACTTGCCCCTCCGGAAGCAGAGAACACACCTGAAAAACATGATGAAGCCCACGTTATTATCTAGCCATATAGGAAAATGGACCATGAAGTGACGGAGGTCACTGGTACCTGAAGGAGAGAAGACACCACGTGTTCTTGTCTCAGAGATCGCAAGATATCACGTAACGTTTCAGATGAGACGTCCAGAGACAGAGGAATACACAAGAGCTGAGATACAAGACTGGCAATATCCAGAAGAGTCAGAAGAACGTCCCAACCGGAAACCTGGCACCTGCCGGAAATCTCTGATCGGTTAATGAGAGCGCGATTGGCGTACCATCTACATACCATACTGCACATCCAGAGGATTAGATCGGAACTCACCAGGACACCACGGATCATTACAAGTCACAGCCTTTATATCCAAAATACAGCACTAAGCACAACTTACGCATCAATCACATGATCCAGGAATCCAGGATGCACAAGTCGGGCTAAAGTGACCATAACAAGACTTCCAGGGCTCCCAAGAAGACCAAGAAAATGGCCAGGGTCCTGGACTGAAGTAATGAGAGCCAAGTGCAGGAACTTCACAAGCCCTGGAAAAAAACACGGACAGATAAGGAATCAGGGGTCTTCAACGATACCGTCACTCATCCCTCAACCCAAATATATATACACACACCACCTGATCACAACCATAGATACACTTCTGAAAATTCAAACTGCAATATCAAGAAGGAAAAGTTGTCAAAGTCTGAAAAATCACAGCGTGGAGACCTGTTACTATTCTGAAAATGATAAAAACAATGGAAATACTGTAACATTTTCAAAGCATCTTGATTTAAATCAGTATTGAGCATGGCTCCAGGTGCAGAAATCCCGGCACCTCCAGCCTCAGCTGCTGTCACTGATGTTATTAATGGTCGTCTGAGGAAGGGTCTGCCGCTGAATGTACAAATCATCAAGATCCACTGCCGGCAGCTCCTGTGTGATCACTGACCAATGACGTCCCCGATGTGCTTCATGGAGACAAGTCCAGAGACGCTGCCGGCAGCTCCTGTGTGATCACCGACCAATGACGTCCCCGATGTGCTGGATGGAGACAAGTCCAGAGACACTGCCAGCAGCTCCTGTGTAATCACCGACCAATGATGTCCCCGATGTGCTCGATGGAGACAAGTCCAGAGAAGCTGCCTGCAGCTCCTGTGTAATCACCGACCAATGACGTCCCCGATGTGCTCGATGGAGACAAGTCCAGAGACACTGCTGCTAGCTCCTGTGTAATCACCGACCAATGACGTCCCCGATGTGCTTCATGGAGACAAGTCCAGAGACGCTGCCGGCAGCTCCTGTGTAATCACCGACCAATGACGTCCCCGATGTGCTTCATGGAGACAAGTCCAGAGACGCTGCCGGCAGCTCCTGTGTAATCACCGACCAATGATGTCCCCGATGTGCTTCATGGAGACAAATCCGGAGACGCTGCAGGCAGCTCCTGTGTAATCACCGACCAATGATGTCCCCGATGTGCTGAATGGAGATAAATCCGGAGACGCTGCCGGCAGCTCCTGTGTAATCACCAACCAATGATGTCCCCGATGTGCTCGATGGAGACAAGTCCAGAGACACTGCTGCTAGCTCCTGTGTAATCACTGACCAATAACGTCCCCGATGTGCTGGATGAAGATAAATCCAGAGACGCTGCCGGCAGCTCCTGTGTAATCACCGACCAATGACATCCCCGATGTGCTGGATGGAGACAAGTCCAGAGACGCTGCCGGCAGCTCCTGTGTAATCACCGACCAATGACGTCCCTGATGTACTCGATGGAGACAAGTCCAGAGACGCTGCAGCTCCTGTGTAATCACCGACCAATGACGTCCCCGAAGTGCTGGATGGAGACAAGTCCAGAGACACTGCCAGCAGCTCCTGTGTAATCACTGAACAATGGCGTCCCTGATGTGCTTGATGGAGATAAATCCGGAGACACTGCCGGCAGCTCCTGTGTAATCACCGACCAATGACGTCCCCGATGTGCTTCATGGAGACAAGTCCAGAGACACTGCCGGCAGCTCCTGTGTAATCACCGACCAATGACGTCCCTGATGTGCTCAATGGAGACAAGTCCAGAGACGCTGCAGCTCCTGTGTAATGACCAACCAATGGCCTCCCTGATGTGCTTCATGGAGACAAGTCCAGAGACGCTGCCGGCAGCTCCTGTGTAATCACCGACCAATGATGTCCCCGATGTGCTCGATGGAGACAAGTCCAGAGAAGCTGCCTGCAGCTCCTGTGTAATCACCGACCAATGACGTCCCCGATGTGCTCGATGGAGACAAGTCCAGAGACACTGCTGCTAGCTCCTGTGTAATCACTGACCAATGACGTCCCCGATGTGCTTCATGGAGACAAGTCCAGAGACGCTGCCGGCAGCTCCTGTGTAATCACCGACCAATGATGTCCCCGATGTGCTTCATGGAGACAAATCCGGAGACGCTGCAGGCAGCTCCTGTGTAATCACCGACCAATGATGTCCCCGATGTGCTCGATGGAGACAAGTCCAGAGACACTGCTGCTAGCTCCTGTGTAATCACTGACCAATAACGTCCCCGATGTGCTGGATGAAGATAAATCCAGAGACGCTGCCGGCAGCTCCTGTGTAATCACCGACCAATGACATCCCCGATGTGCTGGATGGAGACAAGTCCAGAGACGCTGCCGGCAGCTCCTGTGTAATCACCGACCAATGACGTCCCTGATGTACTCGATGGAGACAAGTCCAGAGACGCTGCAGCTCCTGTGTAATCACCGACCAATGACGTCCCCGAAGTGCTGGATGGAGAAAAGTCCAGAGACGCTGCCGGCAGCTCCTGTGTAATCACCGACCAATGATGTCCCCGATGTGCTTCATGGAGACAAGTCCAGAGACGCTGACGGCAGCTCCTGTGTAATCACCAAACAATGATGTCTTAATGTTCTTGATGGAGACACTGCAGCCACAGGAGCAGGTTTAGGCCCCTCAGACGGCTCACAGTAGTGTTAGGAACATGCGGTCTGGGTTGTCATGTTGAAAACTGTCACAGAAAGACAGCAATGGAGACTGAAATAGAGGTGTCTCCTATTAGACAATGAATCCGGCTTTTGTCTTCACATGGGGTTACGCTGATTTGTTGTTTTTTAATTTTCAAGGTAAATATTATTCCATGGAATTCAGCCCATAGCCGAACATGTTGATCCAGAGGAAGGCAAAAAACGCAGATGGTAATTGCCCCATATTAGGTGAGAAATATCTTCCCAACTGCACATACGGCAATCAGATGAGTTCCTGGCGTCAAGGTCCATCACAGAATTCAGTACTCATATTCTGCAATATTATATTATCAAGAAAGGCGTCCTGTACTAGCGAGCCAACCATTACATCATGTGGCAGATTTCCATAGTCTCACTGCTTTTATGTAAAACAACCATTTCTTCAAAATGATCCAGGAGCCGTTATTCAACACAACAGGCCTGGCCTAATCCTGCTCCCATGGCTGCAGCATCTCCGGACTGGTCTCCATGAAGCACATCGGGGACGTCATTGGTCGGTGATTACACAGGAGCTGCAGCGTCTCTGGACTTGTCTCCATCGAGTACATCAGGGACGTCATTGGTCGCTGATCACACAGGAGCTGCCGGCAGAGTCTCTGGACTTGTCTCCATCCAGCACATCGGGGACGTCATTGGTCGGTGATTACACAGGAGCTGCAGAGTCTCTGGACTTGTCTCCATTGAGCACATCAGGGACGTCATTGGTCGGTGATTACACAGGAGCTGCCGGCAGTGTCTCTGGACTTGTCTCCATCCAGCACATCGGGGACGTCATTGGTCGGTGATTACACAGGAGCTGCAGCGTCTCTGGACTTGTCTCCATCGAGTACATCAGGGACGTCATTGGTCGGTGATTACACAGGAGCAGCCGGCAGAGTCTCTGGATTTGTCTCCATGAAGCACATCGGGGACATCATTGGTCGGTGATTACACAGGAGCTGCCGGCAGAGTCTCTGGACTTGTCTCCATCCAGCACATCGGGGACGTCATTGGTCGGTGATTACACAGGAGCTGCAGCGTCTCTGGACTTGTCTCCATCGAGTACATCAGGGACGTCATTGGTCGCTGATCACACAGGAGCTGCCGGCAGAGTCTCTGGACTTGTCTCCATCCAGCACATCGGGGACGTCATTGGTCGGTGATTACACAGGAGCTGCAGCGTCTCTGGACTTGTCTCCATCGAGTACATCAGGGACGTCATTGGTCGGTGATTACACAGGAGCAGCCGGCAGAGTCTTTGGACTTGTCTTCATCCAGCACATCGGGGACATCATTGGTCGGTGATTACACAGGAGCTGCTGGCAGCGTCTCCGGATTTATCTCCATCAAGCACATCAGGGAGGCCATTGGTTGGTCATTACACAGGAGCTGCAGCGTCTCTGGACTTGTCTCCATGAAGCACATCGGGGACGTCATTGGTCGGTGATTACACAGGAGCTGCCGGCAGTGTCTCCGGATTTATCTCCATCAAGCACATCAGGGACGCCATTGTTCAGTGATTACACAGGAGCTGCCGGCAGTGTCTCTGGACTTGTCTCCATGAAGCACATCAGGGACGTCATTGGTCGGTGATTACACAGGAGCTGCCGGCAGCGTCTCTGGATTTGTCTCCATTGAGCACATAGGGGACGCCATTGGTCGGTGATTACACAGGAGCTGCCGGCAGTGTCTCTGGACTTGTCTCCATCCAGCACATCGGGGACGTCATTGGTTGGTGATTACACAGGAGCGGCCAGCAGTGTCTCCGGATTTGTCTCCATCTAGTACTTTAAGGACGTCATTGGAATGTTGTCTGCTGTCACGGATAACAGCAGGGGGGTGGGGGTCACGCAGATCCCACCGCTGTCACCACTTCGTCACGGAGGAGACTGGGGAGATCACACAGATTCCACCAGTAATGCAGACCAATATGTTTCTCCTGGGACCGCTTGCTCATGCCTCATCTTGGTAGGACAGGTTTACATTAATGTTCCATTTCCTTCCATGTTGTGATCCCTGGCAGAGTTACGTATGTGTGGAGCTCTACCATCTATCGTATTCATAGTATTCTACATAGACCTTCTAATTCTTGTGTGTCCCATATTGCTGGATTATGTGGGGGATTGTTGTGTCCATCTTTTATCACAATATGGACTCTGTACAGGTGGTCTAGACTTTCCCACACTTTTCCACCTTTTTAATTGTCCTGTTTTGCACTTTATATATAAAGCGAAAGTAATGTAGGAAACTGGAGCAAATCAAATAATAAAATATAAAGGAATCTTTATAAAAACCAACAATAAAGTAACACATTTAAATACAAGATAAAAAAAGAGAGAGAGGAAACAGAAGCAACAAAGTGCCTGTGTGTACAGGGAGTATACAGTCATATGGGCAAGAGGGAAACCTGGCTTCAAGGAAGGGAAAAGACGATCAGTCTGAATATGGTCCGATGGAAATTAGTGCAGAATTCAGTACAAACACAAAGCAAGATGTAATGCAACAGCACGGGTATGGATCGCTAGGAGATCACAAAGTGCTTGTGCAGGGTTACATCATAAGGCAAAAGGAGAATAATCAGCCTCAGCTGTGATTAGGAGGGAAGGAAAGCAGCAGGACATGTAGTGCAATCATCAGTACATGCATAAAGGGTATATGATGAGCAGGCGGAGTATTCAGGACTGACCGGAGGGAGGAAAACCTGCTACATCATAACAGAAGGAATACCGGGGAGAATGGCCCAGCCAATCCCAACCCAAAGCACACAATATAGATGTAAGGCCTGATCTACAAACTGGTACGGACGTGGATGAACCGCCCCAACGCGCGTTTTGTGTTTGGCTTCCTTGGGGGCGTCTTCAGGTGGTCTAGTTTTAATTTTTATTGATTGCTGAATAAAAGATTCTCATTGTATTTAATTTTCTCCAGGTTCCTACATTTCTTTCGGTTATGTTTATGCTATGGGAGAACATTATAGATAGACAGGTTTTCTCCTCCTCCTTTTTCAGTTAATTATATATAATAAAGATACAGTTTCACACTATTTTCCCCATCATAAATGCCTTTATGTGAAGATTATTACTCTTTTAGGCTTGTTGGTGCCAGGTATACGCTTTTTCTTCTTCTTAAACACTAGAGTTCTGGCATAAAAAACTGTGAAAAGTCACAATTTCTGCACAATGTGAAGATGCATAAAAATAGGTAAGAAAAGTCAGTCTTAAAGTTTCTATTATTTTAAAGCATTCTTACTTTGCAGCATTTCTGACACTTTTGCACAGTACTGAGTATATAATGCAGTGGCCGGCCGGCACCCTGTCCTGTATATAGGTTGGTAAGCCCCCGACATCTTACCGCATGCAGAGAGCAGTCTCCATTGTGGCTTCTGGAAGGTGTCCTCTCTGGGGGTGTCTCCTTCCAGGGGCGCTCTTACACTGGAGAATCGAAGCAAGAGACACGCAGTTTGCCACAGGAAAGCGCCCTCATCAGCAAGAACAGGGAACAACGGGGGATCCTGAGAGGGGAACAGAGAAAGCGGCATATATCCCAGCGCCAGCAGGAACCTCACCGGGAGCGCGCAGGGAGAAAGCGCTCATTATTACCTGGGAAAGCTGCTGAAGAAGAAGGTGAAATGTCCAGTCATACAATCCTGAGCTCATGGGGGCGCTACAGAGCATCTAGAAAACAGAATTTCTCAGGTGAGTATGGAAGTGTCTGGAGGATACACAATGGTCACTTGCCAGTGTGGGGCTGCGGCAGAAGACGTTGCCCGTAACGCACAGGTCACCATTACCATTAGTGGTGGACTGAGACGTTTTACTGGCAAAGATGCAGCCATATCATGCAGGCCTCGCCATCCCATCGCCTTCCGTCCAGTTCATGTGTACAGAGCGGCCGCAGGTCCCCCCAACCCGTCCCCCTCCACTCAACACACGTGTACAGAGCCCCACAGGGCCACCCATCCTGTCCCTGTCCACTAAACACATGTGAATGAAGCCCCCGCTGCCGCTCAGAAGCCCCAGCAGCCCAGACCACTCCACTCACACGTGTACAGAGCCCCACAGCGCCACCCATCCTGTCCCTGTCCACTAAACACATGTGAATGAAGCCCCCGCTGCCGCTCAGAAGCCCCAGCAGCCCAGACCCTCCACTCACATGTGTACAGAGCCCCACAGGGCCACCCATCCTGTCCCTGTCCACTAAACACATGTGAATGAAGCCCCCGCTGCCGCTCAGAAGCCCCAGCAGCCCAGACCCCTCCACTCACACGTGTACAGAGCCCCACAGGGCCACCCATCCTGTCCCTGTCCACTAAACACATGTGAATGAAGCCCCCGCTGCCGCTCAGAAGCCCCAGCAGCCCAGACCCCTCCACACACACGTGTACAGAGCCCCACAGGGCCACCCATCCTGTCCCTGTCCACTAAACACATGTGAATGAAGCCACCGCTGCCGCTCAGAAGCCCCAGCAGCCCAGACCCCTCCACACACACGTGTACAGAGCCACACAGGGCCACCCCATCCTCTCCCTGTCCACTAAACACATGTGAATGAAGCCACCGCTGCCGCTCAGAAGCCCCAGCAGCCCAGACCCCTCCACTCACACGAGTACAGAGCCCCACAGGGCCACCCATCCTGTCCCTGTCCACTAAACACATGTGAATGAAGCCACCGCTGCCGCTCAGAAGCCCCAGCAGCCCAGACCCCTCCACTCACATGAGTACAGAGCCCCACAGGGCCACCCATCCTGTCCCTGTCCACTAAACACATGTGAATGAAGCCACCGCTGCTGCTCAGAAGCCCCAGCAACCCGGACCCCTCGACTCACACGTGTACAGAGCCCCACAGGGCCACCCATCCTGTCCCTGTCCACTAAACACATGTGAATGAAGCCACCGCTGCCGCTCAGAAGCCCCAGCAGCCCAGACCCCTCCACTCACACGTGTACAGAGACCCAAAGGGCCACCCATCCTGTCCCTGTCCACTAAACACATGTGAATGAAGCCACCGCTGCCGCTCAGAAGCCCCAGCAGCCCAGACCCCTCCACACACAAGTGTACAGAGCCCCACAGGGCCACCCATCCTGTCCCTGTCCACTAAACACATGTGAATGAAGCCACCGCTGCCGCTCAGAAGCCCCAGCAGCCCAGACCCCTCCACACACACGTGTACAGAGCCGCACAGGGCCACCCATCCTGTCCCTGTCCACTAAACACATGTGAATGAAGCCACCGCTGCCGCTCAGAAGCCCCAGCAACCCAGACACCTCGACTCACACGTGTACAGAAACCCACAGGGTCACTCATCCTGTCCCTGTCCACTAAACACATGTGAATGAAGCCCCCGCTGCCGCTCAGAAGCCCCAGCAGCCCAGACCCCTCCACTCACACGTGTACAGAGCCCCACAGCGCCACCCATCCTGTCCCTGTCCACTAAACACATGTGAATGAAGCCACCGCGGCAGCTCAGAAGCCCCAGCAGCCCAGACCCCTCCACTCACACGTGTACAGAGCCCCAAAGGGCCACCCATCCTGTCCCTGTCCACTAAACACATGTGAATGAAGCCACCGCTGCCGCTCAGAAGCCCCAGCAGCCCAGACCCCTCCACTCACACGTGTACAGAGCCCCACAGGGCCACCCATCCTGTCCCTGTCCACTAAACACATGTGAATGAAGCCACCGCTGCTGCTCAGAAGCCCCAGCAGCCCAGACCCCTCCACTCACACGAGTACAGAGCCCCAAAGGGCCACCCATCCTGTCCCTGTCCACTAAACACATGTGAATGAAGCCACCGCTGCCGCTCAGAAGCCCCAGCAGCCCAGACCCCTCCACTCACACGAGTACAGAGCCCCACAGGGCCACCCATCCTGTCCCTGTCCACTAAACACATGTGAATGAAGCCACCGCTGCCGCTCAGAAGCCCCAGCAGCCCAGACCCCTCCACTCACACGTGTACAGAGCCCCACAGCGCCACCCATCCTGTCCCTGTCCACTAAACACATGTGAATGAAGCCACCGCTGCCTCTCAGAAGCCCCAGCAGCCCAGACCCCTCCACTCACACGTGTACAGAGCCCCAAAGGGCCACCCCATCCTGTCCCTGTCCACTAAACACATGTGAATGAAGCCACCGCTGCCGCTCAGAAGCCCCAGCAGCCCAGACCCCTCCACTCACACGTGTACAGAGCCCCATAGGGCCACCCATCCTGTCCCTGTCCACTAAACACATGTGAATGAAGCCACCGCTGCTGCTCAGAAGCCCCAGCAGCCCAGACCCCTCCACACACACGTGTACAGAGCCCCACAGGGCCACCCATCCTGTCCCTGTCCACTAAACACATGTGAATGAAGCCCCCGCTGCTGCTCAGAAGCCCCAGCAGCCCAGACCCCTCCACTCACACGTGTACAGAGCCCCACAGCGCCACCCATCCTGTCCCTGTCCACTAAACACATGTGAATGAAGCCCCCGCTGCCGCTCAGAAGCCCCAGCAACCCAGACCCCTCCACTCACACGTGTACAGAGACCCACAGGGCCACCCATCCTGTCCCTCTCCACTAAACACATGTGAATGAAGCCACCGATGCCGCTCAGAAGCCCCAGCAGCCCAGACCCCTCCACTCACACGTGTACAGAGCCCCACAGGGCCACCCATCCTGTCCCTGTCCACTAAACACATGTGAATGAAGCCCCCGCTGCCGCTCAGAAGCCCCAGCAACCCAGACCCCTCCACTCACACGTGTACAGAGACCCACAGGGCCACCCATCCTGTCCCTCTCCACTAAACACGTGAATGAAGCCACCGATGCCGCTCAGAAGCCCCAGCAGCCCAGACCCCTCCACTTACACGTGTACAGAGACCCACAGGGCCACCCATCCTGTCCCTGTCCACTAAACACATGTGAATGAAGCCACCGCTGCCGCTCAGAAGCCCCAGCAGCCCAGACCCCTCCACTCACACGTGTACAGAGCCCCACAGGGCCACCCATCCTGTCCCTGTCCACTAAACACATGTGAATGAAGCCACCGCTGCCTCTCAGAAGCCCCAGCAGCCCAGACCCCTCCACTCACACGTGTACAGAGCCCCACAGGGCCACCCATCCTGTCCCTGTCCACTAAACACATATGAATGAAGCCCCCGCTGCCGCTCAGAAGCCCCAGCAACCCAGACCCCTCCACTCACACGTGTACAGAGACCCACAGGGCCACCTATCCTGTCCCTCTCCACTAAACACATGTGAATGAAGCCACCGATGCCGCTCAGAAGCCCCAGCAGCCCAGACCCCTCCACTCACACGTGTACAGAGACCCACAGGGCCACCCATCCTGTCCCTGTCCACTAAACACATGTGAATGAAGCCCCCGCTGCCGCTCAGAAGCCCCAGCAGCCCAGACCCCTCCACTCACATGTGTACAGAGCCCCACAGGGCCACCCATCCTGTCCCTGTCCACTAAACACATGTGCATGAAGCCACCGCTGCCGCACAGAAGCCCCAGCAGCCCAGACCCCTCCACTCACACGTGTACAGAGCCCCAAAGGGCCACCCATCCTGTCCCTGTGCACTAAACACATGTGAATGAAGCCACCGCTGCCGCACAGAAGCCCCAGCAGCCCAGACCCCTCCACTCTCACGTGTACAGAGCCCCAAAGGGCCACCCATCCTGTCCCTGTCCACTAAACACATGTGAATGAAGCCACCGCTGCCGCTCAGAAGCCCCAGCAGCCCAGACCCCTCCACTCACACGTGTACAGAGCCCCACAGGGCCACCCATCCTGTCCACTAAACACATGTGAATGAAGCCACCGCTGCCGCTCAGAAGCCCCAGCAGCCCAGACCCCTCCACACACACGTGTACAGAGCCCCACAGGGCCACCCATCCTGTCCCTGTCCACTAAACACATGTGAATGAAGCCACCGCTGCCGCTCAGAAGCCCCAGCAGCCCAGACCCCTCCACTCACACGTGTACAGAGCCCCAAAGGGCCACCCATCCTGTCCCTGTCCACTAAACACATGTGAATGAAGCCACCGCTGCCGCTCAGAAGCCCCAGCAGCCCAGACCCCTCCACTCACACGTGTACAGAGCCCCACAGGGCCACCCATCCTGTCCACTAAACACATGTGAATGAAGCCACCGCTGCCGCTCAGAAGCCCCAGCAGCCCAGATCCCTCCACACACACGTGTACAGAGCCCCACAGGGCCACCCATCCTGTCCCTGTCCACTAAACACATGTGAATGAAGCCACCGCTGCCGCTCAGAAGCCCCAGCAGCCCAGACCCCTCCACTCACACGTGTACAGAGCCCCACAGGGCCACCCATCCTGTCCCTGTCCACTAAACACATGTGAATGAAGCCACCGCTGCCGCTCAGAAGCCCCAGCAGCCCAGACCCCTCCACTCACACGAGTACAGAGCCCCACAGGGCCACCCCATCCTGTCCCTGTCCACTAAACACATGTGAATGAAGCCACCGCGGCTGCTCAGAAGCCCCAGCAGCCCAGACCCCTCCACTCACACGTGTACAGAGCCACACAGGGCCACCCATCCTGTCCCTCTCCACTAAACACATGTGAATGAAGCCACCGCTGCCGCTCAGAAGCCCCAGCAGCCCAGACCCCTCCACTCACATGTGTACAGAGCCCCACAGGGCCACCCATCCTGTCCCTCTCCACTAAACACATGTGAATGAAGCCACCGATGCCGCTCAGAAGCCCCAGCAACCCATACCCCTCCACTCACACGTGTACAGAGCCCCACAGGGCCACCCATCCTGTCCCTGTCCACTAAACACATGTGAATGAAGCCACCGCTGCCGCTCAGAAGCCCCAGCAGCCCAGACCCCTCCACTCACACGTGTACAGAGCCCCAAAGGGCCACCCATCCTGTCCCTGTCCACTAAACACATGTGAATGAAGCCACCGCTGCCGCTCAGAAGCCCCAGCAGCCCAGACCCCTCCACTCACACGTGTACAGAGCCGCACAGGGCCACCCATCCTGTCCCTGTCCACTAAACACATGTGAATGAAGCCACCGCGGCAGCTCAGAAGCCCCAGCAGCCCAGACCCCTCCACTCACACGTGTACAGAGCCCCACAGCGCCACCCATCCTGTTCCTGTCCACTAAACACATGTGAATGAAGCCACCGATGCCGCTCAGAAGCCCCAGCAACCCATACCCCTCCACTCACACGTGTACAGAGCCCCACAGGGCCACCCATCTTGTCCCTGTCCACTAAACACATGTGAATGAAGCCACCGCTGCCGCTCAGAAGCCCCAGCAGCCCAGACCCCTCCACTCACACGTGTACAGAGCCCCAAAGGGCCACCCCATCCTGTCCCTGTCCACTAAACACATGTGAATGAAGCCACCGCTGCCGCTCAGAAGCCCCAGCAGCCCAGACCCCTCCACTCTCACGTGTACAGAGCCCCACAGGGCCACCCATCCTGTCCCTGTCCACTAAACACATGCGAATGAAGCCACCGCTGCTGCTCAGAAGCCCCAGCAGCCCAGACCCCTCCACTCACACGTGTACAGAGCCCCACAGGGCCACCCATCCTGTCCCTGTCCACTAAACACATGTGAATGAAGCCACCGCTGCTGCTCAGAAGCCCCAGCAGCCCAGACCCCTCCACTCACACGTGTACAGAGCCCCACAGGGCCACCCATCCTGTCCCTGTCCACTAAACACATGTGAATGAAGCCCCCGCTGCCGCTCAGAAGCCCCAGCAACCCAGACCCCTCCACTCACACGTGTACAGAGACCCACAGGGCCACCCATCCTGTCCCTCTCCACTAAACACATGTGAATGAAGCCACCGATGCCGCTCAGAAGCCCCAGCAGCCCAGACCCCTCCACTCACACGTGTACAGAGCCCCACAGGGCCACCCATCCTGTCCCTGTCCACTAAACACATGTGAATGAAGCCACCGCTGCTGCTCAGAAGCCCCAGCAGCCCAGACCCCTCCACTGACACGTGTACAGAGCCCCAAAGGGCCACCCATCCTGTCCCTGTCCACTAAACACATGTGAATGAAGCCACCGCTGCTGCTCAGAAGCCCCAGCAGCCCAGACCCCTCCACTCACACGTGTACAGAGCCCCACAGCGCCACCCATCCTGTCCCTGTCCACTAAACACATGTGAATGAAGCCCCCGCTGCCGCTCAGAAGCCCCAGCAACCCAGACCCCTCCACTCACACGTGTACAGAGACCCACAGGGCCACCCCATCCTGTCCCTCTTCACTAAACACATGTGAATGAAGCCACCGATGCCGCTCAGAAGCCCCAGCAGCCCAGACCCCTCCACTCACACGTGTACAGAGACCCACAGGGCCACCCATCCTGTCCCTGTCCATTAAACACATGTGAATGAAGCCACCGCTGCCGCACAGAAGCCCCAGCAGCCCAGACCCCTCCACTCACACGTGTACAGAGCCCCAAAGGGCCACCCATCCTGTCCCTGTCCACTAAACACATGTGAATGAAGCCACCGCGGCCGCTCAGAAGCCCCAGCAGCCCAGACCCCTCCACACACACGTGTACAGAGCCCCACAGGGCCACCCATCCTGTCCCTGTCCACTAAACACATGTGAATGAAGCCACCGCTGCTGCTCAGAAGCCCCAGCAGCCCAGACCCCTCCACTCTCACGTGTACAGAGCCCCACAGGGCCACCCATCCTGTCCCTGTCCACTAAACACATGCGAATGAAGCCACCGCTGCTGCTCAGAAGCCCCAGCAGCCCAGACCCCTCCACTGACACGTGTACAGAGCCCCAAAGGGCCACCCATCCTGTCCCTGTCCACTAAACACATGTGAATGAAGCCACCGATGCCGCTCAGAAGCCCCAGCAGCCCAGACCCCTCCACACACACGAGTACAGAGCCCCACAGGGCCACCCATCCTGTCCCTGTCCACTAAACACATGTGAATGAAGCCACCGCTGCCGCTCAGAAGACCCAGCAGCCCAGACCCCTCCACTCACACGAGTACAGAGCCCCACAGGGCCACCCCATCCTGTCCCTGTCCACTAAACACATGTGAATGAAGCCACCGCTGCCGCTCAGAAGCCCCAGCAGCCCAGACCCCTCCACACACACGTGTACAGAGCCCCACAGGGCCACCCATCCTGTCCCTGTCCACTAAACACATGTGAATGAAGCCACCGCTGCCGCTCAGAAGCTCCAGCAGCCCAGACCCCTCCACACACACGTGTACAGAGCCCCACAGGGCCACCCATCCTGTCCCTGTCCACTAAACACATGTGAATGAAGCCACCGCGGCCGCTCAGAAGCCCCAGCAGCCCAGACCCCTCCACACACACGTGTACAGAGCCCCACAGGGCCACCCATCCTGTCCCTGTCCACTAAACACATGTGAATGAAGCCACCGCTGCTGCTCAGAAGCCCCAGCAGCCCAGACCCCTCCACTCACACGTGTACAGAGCCACACAGGGCCACCCATCCTGTCCCTCTCCACTAAACACATGTGAATGAAGCCACCGCTGCTGCTCAGAAGCCCCAGCAGCCCCGACCCCTCCACTCACACGTGTACACAGCCCCACAGGGCCACCCATCCTGTCCCTGTCCACTAAACACATGTGAATGAAGCCACCGATGCCGCTCAGAAGCCCCAGCAGCCCAGACCCCTCCACACACACGTGTACAGAGCCCCACAGGGCCACCCATCCTGTCCCTGTCCACTAAACACATGTGAATGAAGCCACCGCTGCCGCTCAGAAGACCCAGCAGCCCAGACCCCTCCACTCACACGAGTACAGAGCCCCACAGGGCCACCCCATCCTGTCCCTGTCCACTAAACACATGTGAATGAAGCCACCGCTGCCGCTCAGAAGCCCCAGCAGCCCAGACCCCTCAACTCACACGTGTACAGAGACACACAGGGCCACCCATCCTGTCCCTGTCCACTAAACACATGTGAATGAAGCCACCGCTGCCGCTCAGAAGCTCCAGCAGCCCAGACCCCTCCACTCACACGTGTACAGAGCCCCACAGGGCCACCCATCCTGTCCCTGTCCACTAAACACATGTGAATGAAGCCACCGCTGCCGCTCAGAAGCCCCAGCAGCCCATACCCCTCCACTCACACGTGTACAGAGCCCCACAGGGCCACCCATCCTGTCCCTGTCCACTAAACACATGTGAATGAAGCCACCGCTGCCGCTCAGAAGCCCCAGCAGCCCAGACCCCTCCAGTCACACGTGTACAGAGCCCCACAGGGCCACCCATCCTGTCCCTGTGCACTAAACACATGTGAATGAAGCCACCGCTGCCGCTCAGAAGCCCCAGCAGCCCAGACCCCTCCACTCACACGTGTACAGAGCCCCAAAGGGCCACCCATCCTGTCCCTGTCCACTAAACACATGTGCATGAAGCCACCGCTGCCGCTCAGAAGCCCCAGCAGCCCAGACCCCTCCACTCACAAGTGTACAGAGCCCCAAAGGGCCACCCCATCCTGTCCCTGTCCACTAAACACATGTGCAAGAAGCCACCGCTGCCGCTCAGAAGCCCCAGCAACCCAGACCCCTCCACTCACACGTGTACAGAGCCCCAAAGGGCCACCCCATCCTGTCCCTGTCCACTAAACACATGTGCATGAAGCCACCGCTGCCGCTCAGAAGCCCCAGCAGCCCAGACCCCTCCACTCACACGTGTACAGAGCCCCAAAGGGCCACCCCATCCTGTCCCTGTCCACTAAACACATGTGAATGAAGCCACCGCTGCCGCTCAGAAGCCCCAGCAGCCCAGACCCCTCCACTCAAAAGTGTACAGAGCCCCAAAGGGCCACCCCATCCTGTCCCTGTCCACTAAACACATGTGCATGAAGCCACCGCTGCCGCTCAGAAGCCCCAGCAGCCCAGACCCCTCCACTCACACGTGTACAGAGCCCCAAAGGGCCACCCCATCCTGTCCCTGTCCACTAAACACATGTGCATGAAGCCACCGCTGCCGCTCAGAAGCCCCAGCAACCCAGACCCCTCCACTCACACGTGTACAGAGACCCACAGGGCCACCCATCCTGTCCCTGTCCACTAAACACATGTGAATGAAGCCACCGCTGCTGCTCAGAAGCCCCAGCAGCCCAGACCCCTCCACTCACACGTGTACAGAGCCCCACAGGGCCACCCATCCTGTCCCTGTCCACTAAACAAGTGAATGAAGCCACCGCTGCCGCTCAGAAGCCCCAGCAGCCCAGACCCCTCCACTCACACGTGTACAGAGCCCGAAAGGGCCACCCATCCTGTCCCTGTCCACTAAACACATGTGAATGAAGCCTCCGCTGCTGCTCAGAAGCCCCAGCAGCCCAGACCCCTCCACTCACACGTGTACAGAGCCCCACAGCGCCACCCATCCTGTCCCTGTCCACTAAACACATATGAATGAAGCCCCCGATGCCGCTCAGAAGCCCCAGCAACCCAGACCCATCCACTCACACGTGTACAGAGACCCACAGGGCCACCCATCCTGTCCCTATCCACTAAACACATGTGAATGAAGCCACCGATGCCGCTCAGAAGCCCCAGCAGCCCAGACCCCTCCACTCACACGTGTACAGAGACCCACAGGGCCACCCATCCTGTCCCTGTCCACTAAACACATGTGAATGAAGCCCCCGCTGCCGCTCAGAAGCCCCAGCAGCCCAGACCCCTCCACTCACATGTGTACAGAGCCCCACAGGGCCACCCATCCTGTCCCTGTCCACTAAACACATGTGAATGAAGCCACCGATGCCGCTCAGAAGCCCCAGCAGCCCAGACCCCTCCACTCACACGTGTACAGAGCCCCACAGGGCCACCCATCCTGTCCCTGTCCACTAAACACATGTGAATGAAGCCACCGCTGCCGCTCAGAAGCCCCAGCAGCCCAGACCCCTCCACTCACACGAGTACAGAGCCCCACAGGGCCACCCATCCTGTCCCTATCCACTAAACACATGTGCATGAAGCCACCGCTGCCGCACAGAAGCCCCAGCAGCCCAGACCCCTCCACTCACACGTGTACAGAGCCCCAAAGGGCCACCCATCCTGTCCCTGTCCACTAAACACATGTGAATGAAGCCACCGCTGCCGCACAGAAGCCCCAGCAGCCCAGACCCCTCCACTCACACGTGTACAGAGCCCCACAGGGCCACCCATCCTGTCCACTAAACACATGTGAATGAAGCCACCGCTGCCGCTCAGAAGCCCCAGCAGCCCAGACCCCTCCACACACACGTGTACAGAGACCCACAGGGCCACCCCATCCTGTCCCTGTCCACTAAACACATGTGAATGAAGCCACCGCTGCCGCTCAGAAGCCCCAGCAGCCCAGACCCCTCCACTCACACGAGTACAGAGCCCCACAGCGCCACCCATCCAGTCCCTGTCCACTAAACACATGTGAATGAAGCCACCGCGGCCGCTCAGAAGCCCCAGCAGCCCAGACCCCTCCACTCACACGTGTACAGAGCCCCACAGGGCCACCCATCCTGTCCACTAAACACATGTGAATGAAGCCACCGCTGCCGCTCAGAAGCCCCAGCAGCCCAGACCCCTCCACACACACGTGTACAGAGCCCCACAGGGCCACCCATCCTGTCCCTGTCCACTAAACACATGTGAATGAAGCCACCGCTGCCGCTCAGAAGCCCCAGCAGCCCAGACCCCTCCACTCACACGAGTACAGAGCCCCACAGGGCCACCCCATCCTGTCCCTGTCCACTAAACACATGTGAATGAAGCCACCGCTGCCGCTCAGAAGCCCCAGCAGCCCAGACCCCTCCACTCACACGTGTACAGAGCCCCATAGGGCCACCCATCCTGTCCCTCTCCACTAAACACATGTGAATGAAGCCACCGATGCCGCTCAGAAGCCCCAGCAGCCCAGACCCCTCCACACACACGTGTACAGAGCCCCACAGGGCCACCGATCCTCTCCCTGTCCACTAAACACATGTGAATGAAGCCACCGCTGCCGCTCAGAAGCCCCAGCAGCCCAGACCCCTCCACACACACGTGTACAGAGACCCACAGGGCCACCCCATCCTGTCCCTGTCCACTAAACACATGTGAATGAAGCCACCGCTGCCGCTCAGAAGCCCCAGCAGCCCAGACCCCTCCACTCACACGAGTACAGAGCCCCACAGCGCCACCCATCCTGTCCCTGTCCACTAAACACATGTGAATGAAGCCACCGCGGCCGCTCAGAAGCCCCAGCAGCCCAGACCCCTCCACTCACACGTGTACAGAGCCCCACAGGGCCACCCATCCTGTCCACTAAACACATGTGAATGAAGCCACCGCTGCCGCTCAGAAGCCCCAGCAGCCCAGACCCCTCCACACACACGTGTACAGAGCCCCACAGGGCCACCCATCCTGTCCCTGTCCACTAAACACATGTGAATGAAGCCACCGCTGCCGCTCAGAAGCCCCAGCAGCCCAGACCCCTCCACTCACACGAGTACAGAGCCCCACAGGGCCACCCCATCCTGTCCCTGTCCACTAAACACATGTGAATGAAGCCAACGCTGCCGCTCAGAAGCCCCAGCAGCCCAGACCCCTCCACTCACACGTGTACAGAGCCCCATAGGGCCACCCATCCTGTCCCTCTCCACTAAACACATGTGAATGAAGCCACCGCTGCCGCTCAGTAGCCCCAGCAGCCCAGACCCCTCCACTCACACGTGTACAGAGCCCCAAAGGGCCACCCATCCTGTCCCTGTCCACTAAACATATGTGAATGAAGCCACCGCTGCCGCTCAGAAGCCCCAGCAGCCCAGACCCCTCCACTCACACGTGTACAGAGACCCACAGGGCCACCCATCCTGTCCCTGTCCACTAAACACATGTGAATGAAGCCACCGCTGCTGCTCAGAAGCCCCAGCAGCCCAGACCCCTCCACTCACACGTGTACAGAGCCCCACAGGGCCACCCATCCTGTCCCTGTCCACTAAACACATGTGAATGAAGCCACCGCTGCCGCTCAGAAGCCCCAGCAGCCCAGACCCCTCCACTCACACGTGTACAGAGCCCCACAGCGCCACCCATCCTGTCCCTGTCCACTAAACACATGTGAATGAAGCCCCCGCTGCCGCTCAGAAGCCCCAGTAACCCAGACCCCTCCACTCACACGTGTACAGAGACCCACAGGGCCACCCATCCTGTCCCTCTCCACTAAACACATGTGAATGAAGCCACCGATGCCGCTCAGAAGCCCCAGCAGCCCAGACCCCTCCACTCACACGTGTACAGAGACCCACAGGGCCACCCATCCTGTCCCTGTCCACTAAACACATGTGAATGAAGCCACCGCTGCCGCTCAGAAGCCCCAGCAGCCCAGACCCCTCCACTCACACGTGTACAGAGCCCCACAGGGCCACCCCATCCTGTCCCTGTCCACTAAACACATGTGAATGAAGCCACCGCTGCCGCTCAGAAGCCCCAGCAGCCCAGACCCCTCCACTCACACGTCTACAGAGCCCCACAGGGCCACCCCATCCTGTCCCTGTCCACTAAACACATGTGAATGAAGCCACCGCTGCTGCTAAGAAGCCCCAGCAGCCCAGACCCCTCCACTTACACGTGTACAGAGCCCCACAGGGCCACCCATCCTGTCCCTGTCCACTAAACACATGTGAATGAAGCCACCGCTGCTGCTCAGAAGCCCCAGCAGCCCAGACCCCTCCACTCACACGTGTACAGAGCCCCACAGCGCCACCCATCCTGTCCCTGTCCACTAAACACATGTGAATGAAGCCCCCGCTGCCGCTCAGAAGCCCCAGCAACCCAGACCCCTCCACTCACACGTGTACAGAGACCCACAGGGCCACCCATCCTGTCCCTTTCCACTAAACACATGTGAATGAAGCCACCGATGCCGCTCAGAAGCCCCAGCAGCCCAGACCCCTCCACTCACACGTATACAGAGACCCACAGGGCCACCCATCCTGTCCCTGTCCACTAAACTCATGTGCATGCAGCCACCGCTGCCGCTCAGAAGCTCCAGCAGCCCAGACCCCTCCACTCACACGTGTACAGAGCCCCACAGCGCCACCCATCCTGTCCCTGTCCACTAAACACATGTGAATGAAGCCCCCGCTGCCGCTCAGAAGCCCCAGCAACCCAGACCCCTCCACTCACACTTATACAGAGACCCACAGGGCCACCCATCCTGTCCCTCTCCACTAAACACATGTGAATGAAGCCACCGCTGCCGCTCAGAAGCCCCAGCGGCCCAGACCCCTCCACTCACACGTGTACAGAGCCCCACAGGGCCACCCATCCTGTCCCTGTCCACTAAACACATGTGAATGAAGCCACCGCTGCCGCTCAGAAGCCCCAGCAGCCCAGACCCCTCCACTCACACGTGTACAGAGCCCCAAAGGGCCACCCATCCTGTCCCTGTCCACTAAACACATGTGAATGAAGCCACCGCTGCTGCTCAGAAGCCCCAGCAGCCCAGACCCCTCCACTCACACGTGTACAGAGCCCCAAAGGGCCACCCATCCTGTCCCTGTCCACTAAACACATGTGAATGAAGCCACCGCTGCTGCTCAGAAGCCCCAGCAGCCCAGACCCCTCCACTCACACGTGTACAGAGCCCCAAAGGGCCACCCATCCTGTCCCTGTCCACTAAACACATGTGAATGAAGCCACCGCTGCTGCTCAGAAGCCCCAGCAGCCCAGACCCCTCCACTCACACGTGTACAGAGCCCCACAGCGCCACCCATCCTGTCCCTGTCCACTAAACACATATGAATGAAGCCCCCGCTGCCGCTCAGAAGCCCCAGCAACCCAGACCCCTCCACTCACACGTATACAGAGACCCACAGGGCCACCCATCCTGTCCCTGTCCACTAAACACATGTGCATGCAGCCACCGCTGCCGCTCAGAAGCTCCAGCAGCCCAGACCCCTCCACTCACACGTGTACAGAGCCCCACAGCGCCACCCATCCTGTCCCTGTCCACTAAACACATGTGAATGAAGCCCCCGCTGCCGCTCAGAAGCCCCAGCAACCCAGACCCCTCCACTCACACTTATACAGAGACCCACAGGGCCACCCATCCTGTCCCTGTCCACTAAACACATGTGAATGAAGCCACCGCTGCTGCTCAGAAGCCCCAGCAGCCCAGACCCCTCCACTCACACGTGTACAGAGCCCCACAGGGCCACCCATCCTGTCCCTGTCCACTAAACACATGCGAATGAAGCCACCGCTGCCGCTCAGAAGCCCCAGCAGCCCAGACCCCTCCACTCACACGTGTACAGAGACCCACAGGGCCACCCATCCTGTCCCTGTCCACTAAACACATGTGAATGAAGCCACCGCTGCCGCTCAGAAGCCCCAGCAACCCAGACCCCTCCACTCACACGTGTACAGAGACCCACAGGGCCACCCATCCTGTCCCTTTCCACTAAACACATGTGAATGAAGCCACCGATGCCGCTCAGAAGCCCCAGCAGCCCAGACCCCTCCACTCACACGTGTACAGAGACCCACAGAGCCACCCATCCTGTCCCTGTCCACTAAACACATGTGCATGAAGCCACCGCTGCCGCTCAGAAGCCCCAGCAGCCCAGACCCCTCCACTCACACGTGTACAGAGACCCAAAGGGCCACCCCATCCTGTCCCTGTCCACTAAACACATGTGAATGAAGCCACCGCTGCCGCTCAGAAGCCCCAGCAACCCAGACCCCTCCACTCCCAAGTGTACAGAGCCCCAAAGGGCCACCCATCCTGTCCCTGTCCACTAAACACATGTGAATGAAGCCACCGCTGCCGCTCAGAAGCCCCAGCAACCCAGACCCCTCCACTCACACGTGTACAGAGACCCACAGGGCCACCCATCCTGTCCCTCTCCACTAAACACATGTGAATGAAGCCACCGATGCCGCTCAGAAGCCCCAGCAGCCCAGACCCCTCCACTCACACGTGTACAGAGACCCACAGGGCCACCCATCCTGTCCCTGTCCACTAAACACATGTGAATGAAGCCACCGCTGCCGCTCAGAAGCCCCAGCAGCCCAGACCCCTCCACTCACACGTGTACAGAGACCCACAGGGCCACCCATCCTGTCCCTGTCCACTAAACACATGTGAATGAAGCCACCGCTGAAGCTCAGAAGCCCCAGCAGCCCAGACCCCTCCACTCACACGTGTACAGAGCACCAAAGGGCCACCCCATCCTGTCCCTGTCCACTAAACACATGTGAATGAATCCCCCGCTGCCGCTCAGAAGCCCTAGCAGCCCATACCGCTCCACCCACAAGTGTACAGAGACCCAAAGGGCCACCCCATCCTGTCCCTGTCCACTAAACACATGAGCATGAAGCCACCGCTGCCGCTCAGAAGCTCCAGCAGCCCAGACCCCTCCACTCACACATGTACAGAGCCCCACAGGGCCACCCATCCTGTCCCTGTCCACTAAACACATGTGAATGAAGCCACCGCTGCCGCTCAGAAGCCCCAGCAGCCCAGACCCCTCCACTCACACGTGTACAGAGACCCACAGGGCCACCCATCCTGTCCCTGTCCACTAAACACATGTGAATGAAGCCACCGCTGCCGCTCAGAAGCCCCAGCAGCCCAGACCCTCCACTCACACGAGTACAGAGCCCCACAGGGCCACCCCATCCTGTCCCTGTCCACTAAACACATGTGAATGAAGCCACCGCTGCCGCTCAGAAGCCCCAGCAGCCCAGACCCCTCCACTCACACGTGTACAGAGCCCCACAGGGCCATCCATCCTGTTCCTGTCCACTAAACACATGTGCATGAAGCCACAGCTGCTGCTCAGAAGCCCCAGCAGCCCAGACCTCTCCACTCACACGTGTACAGAGACCCACAGGGCCACCCATCCTGTCCTTGTCCACTAAACACATGTGAATGAAGCCCCCGCTGCCGCTCAGAAGCCCCAGGAGCCCAGACCCCTCCACTCACATGTGTACAGAGCCCCACAGGGCCACCCATCCTGTCCCTGTCCACTAAACACATGTGAATGAAGCCACCGCTGCCGCTCAGAAGCCCCAGCAGCCCAGACCCCTCCACTCACACGTGTTCAGAGACCCACAGGGCCACCCATCCTGTCCCTGTCCACTAAACACATGTGAATGAAGCCCCCGCTGCCGCTCAGAAGCCCCAGCAGCCCAGACCCCTCCACTCACACGTGTACAGAGCCCCAAAAGGGCCACCCATCCTGTCCCTGTCCACTAAACACATGTGCATGAAGCCACCGCTGCCGCTCAGAAGCCCCAGCAGCCCAGACCCCTCCACTCACACGTGTACAGAGCCCCACAGAGCCACCCATCCTGTCCCTGTCCACTAAACACATGTGAATGAAGCCACCGCGGGCGCTCAGAAGCCCCAGCAGCCCAGACCCCTCCACTCACACGTGTACAGAGCCCCACAGGGCCACCCATCCTGTCCCTGTCCACTAAACACATGTGAATGAAGCCACCGCTGCCGCTCAGAAGCCCCAGCAGCCCATACCCCTCCACTCACACGAGTACAGAGACCCACAGGGCTACCCATCCTGTCCCTGTCCACTAAACACATGTGAATGAAGCCACCGCTGCCGCTCAGAAGCCCCAGCAGCCCAGACGCCTCCACTCACACGTGTACAGAGCCCCACAGGGCCACCCATCCTGTCCCTGTCCACTAAACACATGTGAATGAAGCCACCGCTGCCGCTCAGAAGCCCCAGCAGCCCATACCCCTCCACTCACACGTGTACAGAGCCCCACAGGGCCATCCATCCTGTTCCTGTCCACTAAACACATGTGCATGAAGCCACAGCTGCTGCTCAGAAGCCCCAGCAGCCCAGACCTCTCCACTCACACGTGTACAGAGACCCACAGGGCCACCCATCCTGTCCTTGTCCACTAAACACATGTGAATGAAGCCCCCGCTGCCGCTCAGAAGCCCCAGGAGCCCAGACCCCTCCACTCACATGTGTACAGAGCCCCACAGGGCCACCCATCCTGTCCCTGTCCACTAAACACATGTGAATGAAGCCACCGCTGCCGCTCAGAAGCCCCAGCAGCCCAGACCCCTCCACTCACACGTGTTCAGAGACCCACAGGGCCACCCATCCTGTCCCTGTCCACTAAACACATGTGAATGAAGCCCCCGCTGCCGCTCAGAAGCCCCAGCAGCCCAGACCCCTCCACTCACACGTGTACAGAGCCCCAAAAGGGCCACCCATCCTGTCCCTGTCCACTAAACACATGTGCATGAAGCCACCGCTGCCGCTCAGAAGCCCCAGCAGCCCAGACCCCTCCACTCACACGAGTACAGAGACCCACAGGGCTACCCATCCTGTCCCTGTCCACTAAACACATGTGAATGAAGCCACCGCTGCCGCTCAGAAGCCCCAGCAGCCCAGACTCCTCCACCCACACGTGTACAGAGCCCCACAGGGCCACCCATCCTGTCCCTGTCCACTAAACACATGTGAATGAAGCCACCGCTGCCGCTCAGAAGCCCCAGCAGCCCATACCCCTCCACTCACACGTGTACAGAGCCCCACAGGGCCACCCCATCCTGTCCCTGTCCACTAAACACATGTGAATGAAGCCACCGCTGCCGCTCAGAAGCCCCAGCAGCCCAGACCCCTCCACTCACACGTGTACAGAGCCCCACAGGGCCACCCCATCCTGTCCCTGTCCACTAAACACATGTGAATGAAGCCACCGCTGCCGCTCAGAAGCCCCAGCAACCCAGACCCCTCCACTCACACGTGTACAGAGACCCACAGGGCCACCCATCCTGTCCCTCTCCACTAAACACATGTGAATGAAGCCACCGATGCCGCTCAGAAGCCCCAGCAGCCCAGACCCCTCCACTCACACGTGTACAGAGACCCACAGGGCCACCCATCCTGTACCTGTCCACTAAACACATGTGAATGAAGCCACCGCTGCCGCTCAGAAGCCCCAGCAGCCCAGACCCCTCCACTCACACGTGTACAGAGCCCCACAGGGCCACCCATCCTGTCCCTGTCCACTAAACACATGTGAATGAAGCCACCGCTGAAGCTCAGAAGCCCCAGCAGCCCAGACCCCTCCACTCACACGTGTACAGAGCACCAAAGGGCCACCCCATCCTGTCCCTGTCCACTAAACACATGTGAATGAATCCCCCGCTGCCGCTCAGAAGCCCTAGCAGCCCATACCGCTCCACTCACACGTGTACAGAGACCCAAAGGGCCACCCCATCCTGTCCCTGTCCACTAAACACATGAGCATGAAGCCACCGCTGCCGCTCAGAAGCTCCAGCAGCCCAGACCCCTCCACTCACACGAGTACAGAGCCCCACAGGGCCACCCCATCCTGTCCCTGTCCACTAAACACATGTGAATGAAGCCACCGCTGCCGCTCAGAAGCCCCAGCAGCCCAGACCCCTCCACTCACACGTGTACAGAGACCCACAGGGCCACCCATCCTGACCCTGTCCACTAAACACATGTGAATGAAGCCACCGCTGCCGCTCAGAAGCCCCAGCAGCCCAGACCCTCCACTCACACGAGTACAGAGCCCCACAGGGCCACCCATCCTGTCCCTGTCCACTAAACACATGTGAATGAAGCCCCCGCTGCCGCTCAGAAGCCCCAGCAGCCCAGACCCCTCCACTCACACGTGTACAGAGCCCCACAGGGCCATCCATCCTGTTCCTGTCCACTAAACACATGTGCATGAAGCCACAGCTGCTGCTCAGAAGCCCCAGCAGCCCAGACCTCTCCACTCACACGTGTACAGAGACCCACAGGGCCACCCATCCTGTCCTTGTCCACTAAACACATGTGAATGAAGCCCCCGCTGCCGCTCAGAAGCCCCAGGAGCCCAGACCCCTCCACTCACATGTGTACAGAGCCCCACAGGGCCACCCATCCTGTCCCTGTCCACTAAACACATGTGAATGAAGCCACCGCTGCCGCTCAGAAGCCCCAGCAGCCCAGACCCCTCCACTCACACGTGTTCAGAGACCCACAGGGCCACCCATCCTGTCCCTGTCCACTAAACACATGTGAATGAAGCCCCCGCTGCCGCTCACAAGCCCCAGCAGCCCAGACCCCTCCACTCACACGTGTACAGAGCCCCAAAAGGGCCACCCATCCTGTCCCTGTCCACTAAACAGATGTGCATGAAGCCACCGCTGCCGCTCAGAAGCCCCAGCAGCCCAGACCCCTCCACTCACACGTGTACAGAGCCCCACAGGGCCACCCATCCTGTCCCTGTCCACTAAACACATGTGAATGAAGCCACCGCTGCCGCACAGAAGCCCCAGCAGCCCAGACCCCTCCACTCACACGAGTACAGAGACCCACAGGGCTACCCATCCTGTCCCTGTCCACTAAACACATGTGAATGAAGCCACCGCTGCCGCACAGAAGCCCCAGCAGCCCAGACCCCTCCACTCACACGAGTACAGAGACCCACAGGGCTACCCATCCTGTCCCTGTCCACTAAACACATGTGAATGAAGCCACCGCTGCCGCTCAGAAGCCCCAGCAGCCCAGACCCCTCCACTCACACGTGTACAGAGCCCCACAGGGCCACCCATCCTGTCCCTGTCCACTAAACACATGTGAATGAAGCCACCGCTGCTGCTCAGAAGCCCCAGCAGCCCAGACCCCTCCACTCACACGTGTACAGAGCCCCACAGCGCCACCCATCCTGTCCCTGTCCACTAAACACATGTGAATGAAGCCACCGCTGCCGCTCAGAAGCCCCAGCAGCCCAGACCCCTCCACTCACACGTGTACAGAGACCCACAGGGCCACCCATCCTGTCCCTGTCCACTAAACACATGTGAATGAAGCCACCGCTGCCGCTCAGAAGCCCCAGCAGCCCAGACCCCTCCACTCACACGTGTACAGAGCCCCACTGGGCCACCCATCCTGTCCCTGTCCACTAAACACATGTGAATGAAGCCACCGCTGCCGCTCAGAAGCCCCAGCAGCCCAGACCCCTCCACTCACACGTGTACAGAGCCCCACAGGGCCACCCATCCTGTCCCTGTCCACTAAACACATGTGAATGAAGCCACAGCTGCCGCTCAGAAGCCCCAGCAGCCCAGACCCCTCCACTCACACGTGTACAGAGACCCACAGGGCCACCCATCCTGTCCCTGTCCACTAAACACATGTGAATGAAGCCACCGCTGCCGCTCAGAAGCCCCAGCAGCCCATACCGCTCCGTTCAGCAAACATGTATGGAGCTACAGCCCGCCGGCACCACCATCCCGTCATTCTCCACTCAGCAGACATAGGCAGCAAAGTGATTACAGCTATAGCAAATCACATGGACACAGGGACAGCCGCAGAGGAGGGGGAGCGAGAGGCAAGCACAGCCACGGAGGAGAAGGAGGGGGAGCGAGAGGCAAGCACAGCCACGGAGGAGGAGGAGGGGGAGCGAGAGGCAAGCACAGCCACGGAGGAGAAGGAGGGGGAGCGAGAGGCAAGCACAGCCACGGAGGAGGAGGAGGGGGAGCGAGAGGCAAGCACAGCCACGGAGGAGAAGGAGGGGGAGCGAGAGGCAAGCACAGCCGCGGAGGAGGAGCGAGAGGCAAGCACAGCCGCGGAGGAGGAGGGGGAGCGAGAGGCAAGCACAGCCGCGGAGGAGGACGAGGGGGAGCGAGAGGCAAGCACAGCCGCGGAGGAGGACGAGGGGGAGCGAGAGGCAAGCACAGCCGCGGAGGAGGACGAGGGGGAGCGAGAGGCAAGCACAGCCGCGGAGGAGGACGAGGGGGAGCGAGAGGCAAGCACAGCCGCGGAGGAGGAGGGGGAGCGAGAGGCAAGCACAGCCACGGAGGAGAAGGAGGGGGAGCGAGAGGCAAGCACAGCCACGGAGGAGAAGGAGGGGGAGCGAGAGGCAAGCACAGCCACGGAGGAGAAGGAGGGGGAGCGAGAGGCAAGCACAGCCACGGAGGAGAAGGAGGGGGAGCGAGAGGCAAGCACAGCCACGGAGGAGGAGGAGGGGGAGCGAGAGGCAAGCACAGCCACGGAGGAGGAGGGGGAGCGAGAGGCAAGCACAGCCGCGGAGGAGGAGCGAGAGGCAAGCACAGCCGCGGAGGAGGAGGGGGAGCGAGAGGCAAGCACAGCCGCGGAGGAGGACGAGGGGGAGCGAGAGGCAAGCACAGCCGCGGAGGAGGAGGAGGGGGAGCGAGAGGCAAGCACAGCCGCGGAGGAGGAGGGGGAGCGAGAGGCAAGCACAGCCGCAGACGAGGAGGGGGAGCGAGAGGCAAGCACAGCCGCAGAGGAGGAGGGGGAGCGAGAGGCAAGCACAGCCGCGGAGGAGGAGGGGGAGCGAAAGGCAAGCACAGCCGCAGAGGAGGAGGGGGAGCGTGAGGCAAGCACAGCCGCAGAGGAGGAGGGGGAGCGAGAGGCAAGCACAGCCACGGAGGAGGAGGGGGAGCGAGAGGCAAGCACAGCCGCGGAGGAGGAGCGAGAGGCAAGCACAGCCGCGGAGGAGGAGGGGGAGCGAGAGGCAAGCACAGCCGCGGAGGAGGACGAGGGGGAGCGAGAGGCAAGCACAGCCGCGGAGGAGGACGAGGGGGAGCGAGAGGCAAGCACAGCCGCGGAGGAGGAGGAGGGGGAGCGAGAGGCAAGCACAGCCGCGGAGGAGGAGGAGGGGGAGCGAGAGGCAAGCACAGCCGCGGAGGAGGAGGGGGAGCGAGAGGCAAGCACAGCCACGGAGGAGAAGGAGTGGGAGCGAGAGGCAAGCACAGCCACGGAGGAGAAGGAGGGGGAGCGAGAGGCAAGCACAGCCACGGAGGAGAAGGAGGGGGAGCGAGAGGCAAGCACAGCCACGGAGGAGGAGGAGGGGGAGCGAGAGGCAAGCACAGCCACGGAGGAGGAGGGGGAGCGAGAGGCAAGCACAGCCGCGGAGGAGGAGCGAGAGGCAAGCACAGCCGCGGAGGAGGAGGGGGAGCGAGAGGCAAGCACAGCCGCGGAGGAGGACGAGGGGGAGCGAGAGGCAAGCACAGCCGCGGAGGAGGAGGAGGGGGAGCGAGAGGCAAGCACAGCCGCGGAGGAGGAGGGGGAGCGAGAGGCAAGCACAGCCGCAGACGAGGAGGGGGAGCGAGAGGCAAGCACAGCCGCAGAGGAGGAGGGGGAGCGAGAGGCAAGCACAGCCGCAGAGGAGGAGGGGGAGCGAGAGGCAAGCACAGCCGCGGAGGAGGAGGGGGAGCGAAAGGCAAGCACAGCCGCAGAGGAGGAGGGGGAGCGTGAGGCAAGCACAGCCGCAGAGGAGGAGGGGGAGCGAGAGGCAAGCACAGCCACGGAGGAGGAGGGGGAGCGAGAGGCAAGCACAGCCGCGGAGGAGGAGGAGGGAGAGCTAGAGGCAGGCACAGCCGTGAAGGAGGAGGACCAGGAGGAGAGACAGGCACAGCCGTGGACGAGGAGGGAGAGCTAGAGGCAGGCACAGCCGTGGAGGAGAATGGGGAGTGAGAGGCAGGCACAAGCATGTAGGGGGAGGAACTAAAGGAAAACACAAATGTCGAGGAGGAGCTAGAGGTCACTATGCAGGGGAGGAGGAGCTAGAGACACACAGACATGGAGGAGGAGCTAAAAACAGACAGACAGTATTTAAACCAGTCTCACCTTTGGTCCCCACCAGATGTTTTCCATCTTATTGGTGAAGCATCCAGCAGGGGCCAGGACCACCGCTCGTGCATTATGTCTGCAGCGGTGTCAAGTCCTGGTTATTACATAAGAGATACGACTCTTGAAATGTAAGGCCAGGAGGGGACGTACCGGAGGCACCTGTGACAGCAATTTCTTCACAGCGGACAGTAGAACATCATGGGACAGCGTTATTGATTCACAACAGTCATGGAGAGAAACCGTCAGTATGGAGGCAGCAGCCTGAAGAATGGAGCACAGAGAGGGCAATGTGACTGCAGGAGAGAAGCACACGATGCTGCGGTCAGACGGGAGTATACAGGAGGATGTGCAGTATGGCTTCACCTGGGAAGGTATGGGATTACAGAGGGCAGCTCCGGGATTACAGCCATCTGAGACCACACGCTGTACGCACCCTGCACCATCTTGTGGGTGAACACTGCATTCCCTGCGGCTGTAGAGTCATGAGGATGGTGCGAAAAGTGACCCCAATCCCCACTACACCGGAGGGATTGAGCTGCAGGTGATGGCCATCATGTTATCTACTTCGGCAACTGATAGGCTACCCTCATTATACGGCTACTCACCACTAGGGAAGGGACGTCACATGAGAGCAGAGGAAGAAGAGATCCTTTCAAGGCCAACACCCTGCAAATAGTCAAGAACAAACATAAGTAAGAGCAGGCAGAGAAGGCCAGACCAAGAGCGGGCAGAGAAGGCCAGACCAAGAGCGGGCAGAGAAGGCCAGACCAAGAGCGGGCAGAGAAGGCCAGACCAAGAGCGGGCAGAGAAGGCCAGACCAAGAGCGGGCAGAGAAGGCCAGACCAAGAGCGGGCAGAGAAGGCCAGACCAAGAGCGGGCAGAGAAGGCCAGACCAAGAGCGGGCAGAGAAGGCCAGACCAAGAGCGGGCAGAGAAGGCCAGACCAAGAGCGGGCAGAGAAGGCCAGACCAAGAGCGGGCAGAGAAGGCCAGACCAAGAGCGGGCAGAGAAGGCCAGACCAAGAGCGGGCAGAGAAGGCCAGACCAAGAGCGGGCAGAGAAGGCCAGACCAAGAGCGGGCAGAGAAGGCCAGACCAAGAGAGGGCAGAGAAGGCCAGACCAAGAGAGGGCAGAGAAGGCCAGACCAAGAGAGGGCAGAGAAGGCCAGACCAAGAGAGGGCAGAGAAGGCCAGACCAAGAGAGGGCAGAGAAGGCCAGACCAAGAGCGGGCAGAGAAGGCCAGACCAAGAGCGGGCAGAGAAGGCCAGACCAAGAGCGGGCAGAGAAGGCCAGACCAAGAGCGGGCAGAGAAGGCCAGACCAAGAGCGGGCAGAGAAGGCCAGACCAAGAGCGGGCAGAGAAGGCCAGACCAAGAGCGGGCAGAGAAGGCCAGACCAAGAGCGGGCAGAGAAGGCCAGACCAAGAGCGGGCAGAGAAGGCCAGACCAAGAGCGGGCAATGGCGAGCAAGAGATACTTACACAACTGGAGGAGACTGCAGGCGTAGGACTAGCAGAGAGATGATTAGAATAGACAGTTCTGCAGCATGGACACGGGGTGCATCCCACAGATGAGCCTAGGGAAAACAAGGAGTCAGTGGTGTCCGAGGAGATCTCATTACTTTGTATTCTCGTTTCTCACCTCCCCATTTATTAAGCAGGTGATATCCTGCAGCGCAGACGAACAGCTTGAAAGTCGCTGGCACACCTCCAGACTGGCATGGCAGCAGCCATATACAACCTGGCAAAAATACAATTGTCAGCAACGTACTACCCAATGTGAATCCAGGATGCAGAGCAATAGAGATATATTACCTTAAGCTGGCTCAGAACACAGGGAAAGTGCCCGAGGCTAGTGAGAAAACGAAAAAGGGGTATCCCCGAATCTGAGAGTAACTGCTCTGAGATGTAGAGCGAGACCTACAGGGAAAACACGGGGAAAACAAAGACAACTACATTCATGAAAGGGCACAAAGAACCTAAGAAGAAAGAGCAGAGGCAGTATAGATGACAGCAGAGACAGCACAGGAGGCGAGAACAGAGGACGCACAGAAAGAGGCAGCGCCAGAGATAAGGAGATGAGAGAGGAGAGAAGAGGCAGCGTAGGTGACAGCAGAGACAGCGCAGGAGGCAAGAGGAGAAGAGAAAGCGCCAGAGAGATAAGGTGATGAGAGAGAAGAGAAGAGGCAGCGTAGATGACAGCAGAGACAGCGCAGGAGGCAAGAACAGAGACAGCACAGAAAGAGGCAGCGCTAGAGATAAGGAGAGGAGAGAGAAGAGAAGAGGCAGCGTAGGTGACAGCAGAGACAGCGCAGGAGGCAAGAACAGAGACAGCACAGAAAGAGGCAGCGCTAGAGATAAGGAGAGGAGAGAGAAGAGAAGAGGCAGCGTAGATGACAGCAGAGACAGCGCAGGAGGCAAGAACAGAGACAGCACAGAAAGAGGCAGCGCTAGAGATAAGGAGATGAGAGAGGAGAGAAGAGGCAGCGTAGGTGACAGCAGAGACAGCGCAGGAGGCAAGAGGAGAAGAGAAAGCGCCAGAGAGATAAGGTGATGAGAGAGAAGAGAAGAGGCAGCGTAGATGACAGCAGAGACAGCGCAGGAGGCAAGAACAGAGACAGCACAGAAAGAGGCAGCGCTAGAGATAAGGAGAGGAGAGAGAAGAGAAGAGGCGAGGCAGCGTAGATGACAGCAGAGACAGCGCAGGAGGCAAGAACAGAGACAGCACAGAAAGAGGCAGCGCTAGAGATAAGGAGATGAGAGAGGAGAGAAGAGGCAGCGTAGATGACAGCAGAGACAGCGCAGGAGGCAAAAACAGAGACAGCACAGAAAGAGGCAGCGCTAGAGATAAGGAGAGGAGAGAGAAGAGAAGAGGCAGCGTAGATGACAGCAGAGACAGCGCAGGAGGCAAGAACAGAGATAGCACAGAAAGAGGCAGCGCTAGAGATAAGGAGATGAGAGAGGAGAGAAGAGGCAGCGTAGGTGACAGCAGAGACAGCGCAGGAGGCAAGAACAGAGACAGCACAGAAAGAGGCAGCGCTAGAGATAAGGAGAGGAGAGAGAAGAGAAGAGGCAGCGTAGATGACAGCAGAGACAGCGCAGGAGGCAAGAACAGAGGACGCACAGAAAGAGGCAGCGCCAGAGATAAGGAGAGGAGAGAGAAGAGAAGAGGCAGCGTAGATGACAGCAGAGACAGCGCAGGAGGCAAGAACAGAGACAGCACAGAAAGAGGCAGCGCTAGAGATAAGGAGAGGAGAGAGAAGAGAAGAGGCAGCGTAGATGACAGCAGAGACAGCGCAGGAGGCAAGAACAGAGATAGCACAGAAAGAGGCAGCGCTAGAGATAAGGAGATGAGAGAGGAGAGAAGAGGCAGCGTAGGTGACAGCAGAGACAGCGCAGGAGGCAAGAACAGAGACAGCACAGAAAGAGGCAGCGCCAGAGATAAGGAGAGGAGAGAGAAGAGAAGAGGCAGCGTAGATGACAGCAGAGACAGCGCAGGAGGCAAGAGGAGAAGAGAAAGCACAGAAAGAGGCAGCGCCAGAGATAAGGAGATGAGAGAGGAGAGAAGAGGCAGCGTAGATGACAGCAGAGACAGCGCAGGAGGCAAGAACAGAGATAGCACAGAAAGAGGCAGCGCCAGAGATAAGGTGATGAGAGAGGAGAGAGAAGAGGCAGCGTAGATGACAGCAGAGACAGCGCAGGAGGCAAGAGGATAAGAGAACGCGCCAGAGAGAGAGAGTAGAGGCAGCGCCGGAGATAAGGAGAGAGAAGAGAAAGAAAGAAAGAGAGAGAGAGAAGGGACAGTGCAAGAGAAAAGGAAAAGGAGAGAGAAGAGGCAGCGCAGGAGATAAGGAGAGAGAAGAGAAAGAAAGAAAGAGAGAGAGAAGGGACAGTGCAAGAGAAAAGGAAAAGGAGAGAGAAGAGGCAGCGCAGGAGATAAGGAGAGAGAAGAGAAAGAGAAAGAAAGAGAGAGAGAGAAGGGACAGTGCAAGAGAAAAGGAGAGAGAAGAGGCAGCGCCAGAGATAAGGAGATGAGAGAGGAGAGAATAGGCAGCGTAGATGACAGCAGAGACAGCGCAGGAGGCAAGAACAGAGACAGCACAGAAAGAGGCAGCGCTAGAGATAAGGAGATGAGAGAGGAGAGAGAAGAGGCAGCGTAGGTGACAGAAGAAACAGCGCAGGAGGCAAGAGGAGAAGAGAAAGCGAGAGAGAGAGAGTAGAGGCAGCACCGGAGATAAGGAGAGAGAAGAGAAAGAAGGGACAGTGCAAGAGAAAAGGAAAAAGGAGAGGGAAGAGGCAGCGCAGAAGAAAAGGAGAGAGAAGAGAAAGAGAGAGAGAGAGAAGGGACAGTGCAAGAGAAAAGGAAAAGGAAAGGGAAGAGGCAGCACAGGAGATAAGGAGAGAGAAGAGAAAGAGAAAGAGAGAGAAGGGACAGTGCAAGAGAAAAGGAAAAGGAGAGGGAAGAGGCAGCACAGGAGATAAGGAGAGAGAAGAGAAAGAGAAAGAGAGAGAAGGGACAGTGCAAGAGAAAAGGAAAAGGAGAGAGAAGAGGCAGCGCAGGAGAAAAGGAAAGAGAGAAGAGGCAGCGCAGGAGAAAAGGAAAGAGAGAAGAGGCAGCGCAGGAGAAAAGGAGAGAGAAGAGAAAGAGAGAGAGAAGGGACAGTGCAAGAGGTAAGGAGATGAGAGAGGAGAGAGAAGAGGCAGCGTAGGTGACAGCAGAAACAGCGCAGGAGGCAAGAGGAGAAGAGAAAGCGAGAGAGAGAGAGTAGAGGCAGCACCGGAGATAAGGAGAGAGAAGAGAAAGAAGGGACAGTGCAAGAGAAAAGGAAAAAGGAGAGAGAAGAGGCAGCGCAGGAGATAAGGAGAGAGAAGAGAAAGAGAAAGAGAGAGAAAAGGGACAGTGCAAGAAAAAAGGAAAGAGAGGAGGCAACGCAGGAGAATTGGAAAGAGAGAAGAGGCAGCGCAGGAGAAAAGGAGAGAGAAGAGAAAGAGAGAGAGAAGGGACAGTGCAAGAGGTAAGGAGATGAGAGAGGAGAGAGAAGAGGCAGCGTAGGTGACAGCAGAAACAGCGCAGGAGGCAAGAGGAGAAGAGAAAGCGAGAGAGAGAGAGAGAGAAGAGAAGAGGAAAGAAGAGAAGAGGAGAGAAGAGAAGAGGCAGCGTAGATGAGAGCAGAAACAGCGCAGGAGGCAAGAGGAGAAGAGAAAGCGAGAGAGAGAGAGAAGAGAAGAGGAGAGAAGAGGCAGCGTAGATGAGAGCAGAAACAGCGCAGGAGGCAAGAGGAGAAGAGAAAGCGCCAGAGAGAGAGAAGAGGCAGCGCAGGAGATAAGTAGAGAGAAGAGAAAGAGAAAGCACCAGAGAGAAGGGACAGTGCAAGAGAAAAGGAAAAAGGAGAGAAAAGAGGCAGCGCAGGAGATAAGTAGAGAGAAGAGAAAGAGAAAGCACCAGAGAGAAGGGACAGTGCAAGAGAAAAGGAAAAAGGAGAGAGAAGAGGCAGCGCAGGAGATAAGTAGAGAGAAGAGAAAGAGAGAGAGAGAGAAGGGACAGTGCAAGAGAAAAGGAAAGAGAGGAGGCAGCGCAGGAGAAAAGGAAAGAGAAGAGAAAGAGAGAGAGAAGGGACAGTGCAAGAGGTAAGGAGATGAGAGAGGAGAGAGAAGAGGCAGCGTAGGTGACAGCAGAAACAGCGCAGGAGGCAAGAGGAGAAGAGAAAGCGAGAGAGAGAGAGTAGAGGCAGCGCCGGAGATAAGGAGAGAGAAGAGAAAGAGAAAGAAGGGACAGTGCAAGAGAAAAGGAAAAAGGAGAGAGTAGAGGCAGCGCAGGAGATAAGGAGAGAGAAGAGAAAGAGAGAGAGAGAAGGGACAGTGCAAGAGAAAAGGAAAAGGAGAGAGAAGAGGCAGCGCAGGAGATAAGGAGAGAGAAAAGAAAGAGAAAGAAAGAGAGAGAAGGGACAGTGCAAGAGAAAAGAAAAAGGAGAGATAAGAGGCAGCGCAGAAGAAAAGGAGAGAGAAGAGAAAGCACCAGAGAGATAAGGAGAGAGAGAGAGCGAGAAGGGACAGTGCAAGAGAAAAGGAGAGAGGAGAGGCAGCACCAGAGAGAGGAGAGAGAAGAGAAGAGGCAGCTTAGATGACAGCAGAAACAGCGCAGGAGGCAAGAGGAGAAGAGAACGCGCCAGAGAGAGAGAGTAGAGGCAGCGCCGGAGATAAGGAGAGAGAAGAGAAAGAAAGAAAGAAAGAAAGAAAGAAAGAAAGAGAGAGAGAAGGGACAGTGCAAGAGAAAAGGAAAAGGAGAGAGAAGAGGCAGCGCAGGAGATAAGGAGAGAGAAGAGAAAGAGAAAGAAAGAGAGAGAGAGAAGGGACAGTGCAAGAGAAAAGAAAAAGGAGAGAGAAGAGGCAGCGCAGGAGATAAGGAGAGAGAAGAGAAAGAGAAAGAAAGAGAGAGAGAGAAGGGACAGTGCAAGAGAAAAGAAAAAGGAGAGAGAAGAGGCAACGCAGGAGAAAAGGAGAGAGAAGAGGCAGCGCAGGAGAAAAGGAAAAGGAGAGAGAAGAGGCAGCGCAGGAGAAAAGGAAAAGGAGAGAGAAGAGGCAGCGCAGGAGAAAAGGAAAAGGAGAGAGAAGAGGCAGCACAAGAGATAAGGAGATGAGAGAGGAGAGAGAAGAGAAGAGGCAGCGTAGATAACAGCAGAAACAGCGCAGGAGGCAAGAGGAGAAGAGAAAGCGCCAGAGAGATAAGGAGAGAGAGAGAGTTGAGGCAGTGCCGAAGAGAAAGAGAGAAAGAAAGAAAGAGAAGGGACAGCACAAGAGAAAAGGAGAGAGAAGAGGCAGCACAAGAGAAAAGGGAAAAGAGAGAGAAGAGGCAGCACAAGGGAAAAGGAAAAAGAGAGAGAAGAGGCAGCACAAGAGAAAAGGAAAAAGAGAGAGAAGAGGCAGCACAAGAGAAAAGGAAAAAGAGAGAGAAGAGGCAGCGCAGGAGATAAGGAGAGAGAAGAGAAAGAGAGAGAGAAGGGACAGTGCAAGAGAAAAGGAAAAGGAGAGAGAAGAGGCAGCGCAGGAGATAAGGAGAGAGAAGAGAAAGAGAAAGAAAGAGAGAGAAGGGACAGTGCAAGAGAAAAGAAAAAGGAGAGAGAAGAGGCAGCGCAGAAGAAAAGGAGAGAGAAGAGAAAGAGAAAGCACCAGAGAGATAAGGAGAGAGAGAGAGAGAGAGAGAGAGAGAGAGAAGGGACAGTGCAAGAGAAAAGGAGAGAGAAGAGGCAGCGCCAGAGATAAGGAGATGAGAGGAGAGAGAAGAGAAGAGGCAGCATAGATGACAGCAGAAACAGCGCAGGAGGCAAGAGGAGAAGAGAACGCGCCAGAGAGAGAGAGTAGAGGCAGCGCCGGAGAAAAGGAAAAGGAGAGAGAAGAGGCAGCGCAGGAGAAAAGGAAAAGGAGAGAGAAGAGGCAGCGCAGGAGAAAAGGAGAGAAGAGGCAGCACAAGAGATAAGGAGATGAGAGAGGAGAGAGAAGAGAAGAGGCAGCGTAGATGACAGCAGAAACAGCGCAGGAGGCAAGAGGAGAAGAGAAAGCGCCAGAGAGATAAGGAGAGAGAGAGAGTTGAGGCAGTGCCGAAGAGAAAGAGAGAAAGAAAGAAAGAGAAGGGACAGCACAAGAGAAAAGGAAAAGGAGAGAGAAGAGGCAGCGCAGGAGAAAAGGAAAAGGAGAGAAGAGGCAGCGCAGGAGAAAAGGAAAAGGAGAGAAGAGGCAGCGCAGGAGAAAAGGAGAGAGAAGAGGAAGAGCAGGAGATAAGGAGAGAGAAGAGGAAGAGCAGGAGATAAGGAGAGAGAAGAGGAAGCACAGAAGATTAAGAGAAAGAGGTGGCAGCAAAGGAAAAGAAAGCAAATGCATGATGAAAAGTAGGTAAAGAAACCTTTTCTCTGAGTAGCCGGTGCTCTGCTGATGCAGAGACGTCACATAAAGCGGCCAGGACTTGAGTGAAGAGTTGAGATGAACAGTGGCTGTCCTCAGTGCACGGCGTGCCGGGAGCTGGTGACAGAAGACTTCTGACCTCAGTAAAGGATGTGAGATTTGGGGAAGGAACGGCTTGATATTTCTATGACATAACTTACTGCGATGCACATAGACTGACTAGAAGGAGAACGTAACCTCAGACAATGACTGCACATTACACAGACAGTGTTATTATTGGTTTCTTTTACATTGATTCCAGGTCTGTACATGTGAAAGTGGATTTACATACAATGCACAGACTGACACTGGTAGAGGGGTACAGAGGGGAGAGGACCCTGCCCTTGTGGCTCAGTCTACAGGGTAATGGGGAGGAGACAGTAGATGGGGGGTTGCAGCAGCAGCTATGGTGGTGGTAGGGCAGCGGGGTCATTGCAGGCTGTAGACCTTCCAGAAGAGAGGAGTTTTCAGGTTAAGTCTGAAGACGCAGAATGTTGGAGACCATTAGACGTTTCTTTTTGTTGGCCATGAAATTCCAGAGGATGGGAATATTCCGGAGAAGTCTTCGATGTGATTGGATGAGGAATGTACGAGAGCGGAGGAGATAAGGAGATCTTAGGAGGGCTGGAGATTATGTGTGGGGGCAATTGGAGAGGAGTTTGGAGGAGACAGATTATAGACAGCCTTGCAGGTCGTGGTTTGTAGATTACCTGGATTTGTTGGGGAATTTGAAGCAAGTGAAGGGATTTGCAGAGTGGAGAGGCGGACTAATCCTACTCTATCCTTGGGAGGTGGGTGGCTACATGTCATTGATGTGATTATGAATTCACAGATGCCAACACCAACAACTCATGTGTCCACCGACACCAGTGGCACCTTAGCATCCCCACATAAGGACACGGCCACCACCAGGTCTCACTGAAGGCACCTGGCATTGGTCTCTGGACCCCTCACAATTTTGAAGCCATCAGTTCCACAAACCTTTATCTTGGTCTCATCGCTCCAGAGTATAGCGTCCCAATGGCCATTGCATTATTTTTTTTCATATTACTCAGCCTGGGACCTGGAAAACTGTAGGCGGATTTTCGGTGCTATTTTCTTTGCGGCCGCCCCCCATGCTGCTGTTCCTCTGCAGTCAGCACCGGATTGTGTCTCCCTGCTTCAGCTTTCCACTTCTTTAAATAACTGCAGGGAACTTACATGTGGATTTTCTTCACCCTTCTCATCAGAAGATGTTCCTGTTTAGGAGGTGACTTCCGTGCTTGGCCTGGACATCGCTGTGAGATGGTGCAGCTCCATCTTTCTTACATTTTGCATCACTTCTGCTCCAGTATCTTACAGATAAGTAAAACGCAGCTGATCTTCTTGGAGCCTTCACCTTTCTTGTGTGCAGGAATGATTTTCTTTCTCAGGTCTGGTGACATTTCTCTTCCATGTGGTGCCATTGCTGACAGCATGAAATGGGAAGGGAATACCTTTGGTAAGTTTTGCCCTTTTCTAGTCCCCCGTTAGATGGACACCGGTGTAATGAAGAATTAGACTGACCTGGGGGTGAATTCTTGGTATTTAGAATTTTGTAGTCTAAACTTTAGCTTTGCTCCGAAGACTTTCATTGGGGCGTACTCATTTCTGCAATGTGATCTTGCTTGAACTTGTTAAAAAAAAAAAAAGTAGATTTTTGGTACTCACCGTAAAATCTGTTTATCGTAGTCTTCATTGGGGGACACAACCATGGGATAGTCTGCTGCCATCTGGAAGCGGACACTTATATAATTTAAATAAAGCTGGCTCCTCCCCAGCTGACTGTACCTCGCCTGCCGGAGTCAGGCTTCCTCAGTTTTAAGAGAAAGCAATAGGAGGAATAAGGAATTAAGACAAGAAGAAACAAAACTGCACGCCCAAACCGGGCAGCCAAGTGAGGGAGCCGTGTGCCCCAATGAACACTACCAGAAAGATTTCACAGTAAGTACCATAAATCTACTTTTCTCGTTGGATGCACTTCTATAGGCAGTGGGGTCACCTGTGGGCATTAGGGTTAGGGATGTTCTTCTGTAGGCAGTGGGGCCACCCGTGGGCATTAGGGTTAGGGATGCTCTTCTGCAGGCAGTGGGGCCACCCGTGGGCATTAGGGTTAGGGATGCTCTTCTGTAGGCAGTGGGGCCACCCGTGGGCATTAGGGTTAGGGATGCTCTTCTGTAGGCACTGGGGTCACCTGTGAGCATTAGGGTTAGGGATGCTCTTCTGTAGGCAGTGGGGCCACCCGTGGGCATTAGGGTTAGGGATGCTCTTCTGTAGGCAGTGGGGCCACCCGTGGGCATTAGGGTTAGGGATGCTCTTCTGTAGGCAGTGGGGCCACCCGTGGGCATTAGGGTTAGTGATGCTCTTCTGCAGGCAGTGGGGTCACCTGTGAGCATTAGGGTTAGGGATGCTCTTCTGTAGGCAGTGGGCTCACCTGTGGGCATTAGGGTTAGGGATGCTCTTCTGTAGGCAGTGGGGCCACCCGTGGGCATTAGGGTTAGGGATGCTCTTCTGTAGGCAGTGGGGCCACCCGTGGGCATTAGGGTTAGGGATGCTCTTCTGTAGGCAGTGGGGCCACCCGTGGGCATTAGGGTTAGGGATGCTCTTCTGTAGGCAGTGGGCTCACCTGTGGGCATTAGGGTTAGCGATGCTCTTCTGTAGGCAGTGGGCTCACCTGTGGGCATTAGGGTTAGGGATGTTCTTCTGTAGGCACTGGGGTCACCCGTGGGCATTAGGGTTAGGGATGCTCTTCTGTAGGCAGTGGGCTCACCTGTGGGCATTAGGGTTGGGGATGCTCTTCTGCAGGCAGTGGGCTCACCTGTGGGCATTAGGGTTAGGGATGCTCTTCTGTAGGCAGTGGGGTCACCCGTGGGCATTAGGGTTAAGGATGCTCTTCTGTAGGCAGTGGGCTCACCTGTGGGCATTAGGGTTAGGGATGCTCTTCTGTAGGCAGTGGGGTCACCCGTGGGCATTAGGGTTAGCGATGCTCTTCTGTAGACAGTGGGGTCACCCGTGGGCATTAGGGTTAGGGATGCTCTTCTGCAGGCAGTGGGGTCACCTGTGGGCATTAGGGTTAGGGATGCTCTTCTGTAGGCAGTGGGGCCACCCGTGGGCATTAGGGTTAGGGATGCTCTTCTGTAGGCAGTGGGGTCACCTCTGGGCATTAGGGTTAGGGATGCTCTTCTGTAGGCACTGGGGTCACCAGTGGACATTAGGGTTAGGGATGCTCTTCTGTAGGCAGTGGGGTCACCTGTGGGCATTAGGGTTAGGGATGCTCTTCTGTAGGCAGTGGGCTCACCTGTGAGCATTAGGGTTAGGGATGCTCTTCTGCAGGCAGTGGGGTCACCTGTGGGCATTAGGGTTAGGGATGCTCTTTTGTAGGCAGTGGGCTCACCTGTGAGCATTAGGGTTAGGGATGCTCTTCTGTAGGCAGTGGGGTCACCCGTGGGCATTAGGGTTAGGGATGCTCTTCTGTAGGCAGTGCGCTCACCTGTGGGCATTAGGGTTAGGGATGCTCTTCTGTAGACAGTGGGCTCACCTGTGGGCATTAGGGTTAGGGATGCTCTTCTGTAGACAGTGGGCTCACCTGTGGGCATTAGGGTTAGGGATGCTCTTCTGTAGGCAGTGTGGTCACCCGTGGGCATTAGGGTTAGGGATGCTCTTCTGTAGGCAGTGGGCTTACCTGTGGGCATTAGGGTTAGGGATGCTCTTCTGTAGACAGTGGGCTCACCTGTGGGCATTAGGGTTAGGGATGTTCTTCTGTAGGCAGTGGGGCCACCCGTGGGCATTAGGGTTAGGGATGCTCTTCTGTAGGCAGTGGGGCCACCCGTGGGCATTAGGGTTAGGGATGCTCTTCTGTAGGCACTGGGGCCACCCGTGGACATTAGGGTTAGGGATGCTCTTCTGTAGGCACTGGGGCCACCCGTGGGCATTAGGGTTAGGGATGCTCTTCTGCAGGCAGTGGGGTCACCTGTGGGCATTAGGGTTAGGGATGCTCTTCTGTAGGCACTGGGGTCACCAGTGGACATTAGGGTTAGGGATGCTCTTCTGTAGGCACTGGGGCCACCAGTGGGCATTAGGGTTACGGATGCTCTTCTGTAGGCAGTGGGGCCACCCGTGGGCATTAGGGTTAGGGATGCTCTTCTGTAGGCAGTGGGACCACCCGTGGGCATTAGGGTTAGGGATGCTCTTCTGTAGGCACTGGGGTCACCCGTGGACATTAGGGTTAGGGATGCTCATCTGTAGACAGTGGGGTCACCCGTGGGCATTAGGGTTAGGGATGCTCTTCTGTAGGCAGTGGGGTCACCTGTGGGCATTAGGGTTAGGGATGCTCTTCTGTAGGCACTGGGGCCACCCGTGGGCATTAGGGTTAGGGATGCCCTTCTGTATGCAGTGGGGCCACCCGTGGGCATTAGGGTTAGGGATGCTCTTCTGTAGGCACTGGGGTCACCAGTGGACATTAGGGTTAGGGATGCTCTTCTTTAGGCACTGGGGCCACCCGTGGGCATTAGGGTTAGGGATGCTCTTCTGTAGGCAGTGGGGCCACCCGTGGGCATTAGGGTTAGGGATGCTCTTCTGTAGGCACTGTGGTCACCCGTGGACATTAGGGTTAGGGATGCTCTTCTGTAGACAGTGGGGTCATCCGTGGGCATTAGGGTTAGGGATGCTCTTCTGTAGGCAGTGGGGTCACCCGTGGGCATTAGGGTTAGGGATGCTCTTCTGCAGGCAGTGGGGTCACCTGTGGGCATTAGGGTTAGGGATGCTCTTCTGTAGACAGTGGGGTCACCTGTGGGCATTAGGGTTAGGGATGCTCTTCTGTAGACAGTGGGGTCACCTGTGGGCATTAGGGTTAGGGATGCTCTTCTGCAGGCAGTGGGGTCACCTGTGGGCATTAGGGTTAGGGATGCTCTTCTGTAGGCAGTGGGGTCACCTGTGGGCATTAGGGTTAGGGATGCTCTTTTGTAGGCAGTGGGGTCACCCGTGGGCATTAGGGTTAGGGATGCTCTTCTGTAGGCAGTGGGGTCACCCGTGGGCATTAGGGTTAGGGATGTTCTTTTGTAGGCACTGGGGTCACCTGTGGGCATTAGGTTAGGGATGCTCTTCTGTAGACAGTGGGCTCACCTGTGGGCATTAGGTTAGGGATGCTCTTTTGTAGGCTGAAGGTCTCACCTGTGGGCATTAGGGTTAGGGATGCTCTTCTGTAGGCAGTGGGGTCACCCGTGGGCATTAGGGTTAGGGATGTTCTTTTGTAGGCTGAAGGTCTCACCTGTGGGCATTAGGGTTAGGGATGTTCTTTTGTAGGCTGAAGGTCTCACCTGTGGGCATTAGGGTTAGGGATGCTCTTCTGTAGGCACTGGGGTCACCTGTGGGCATTAGGGTTAGGGATGCTCTTCTGTAGGCACTGGGGCCACCCGTGGGCATTAGGGTTAGGGATGCTCTTCTGTAGGCAGTGGGGCCACCCGTGGGCATTAGGGTTAGGGATGCTCTTCTGTAGGCACTGGGGTCACCCGTGGACATTAGGGTTAGGGATGCTCTTCTGTAGACAGTGGGGTCACCCGTGGGCATTAGGGTTAGGGATGCTCTTCTGTAGGCAGTGGGGTCACCTGTGGGCATTAGGGTTAGGGATGCTCTTCTGTAGGCACTGGGGCCACCCGTGGGCATTAGGGTTAGGGATGCTCTTCTGTAGGCAGTGGGGCCACCCGTGGGCATTAGGGTTAGGGATGCTCTTCTGTAGGCACTGGGGTCACCAGTGGACATTAGGGTTAGGGATGCTCTTCTGTAGGCAGTGGGGCCACCCGTGGGCATTAGGGTTAGGGATGCTCTTCTGTAGGCAGTGGGCTCACCTGTGGGCATTAGGGTTAGGGATGCTCTTCTGTAGACAGTGGGCTCACCTGTGGGCATTAGGGTTAGGGATGCTCTTCTGCAGGCAGTGGGGCCACCCGTGGGCATTAGGGTTAGGGATGCTCTTCTGCAGGCAGTGGGGTCACCCGTGGGCATTAGGGTTAGGGATGCTCTTCTGTAGACAGTGGGGTCACCCGTGGGCATTAGGGTTAGGGATGCTCTTCTGTAGACAGTGGGGTCACCCGTGGGCATTAGGGTTAGGGATGCTCTTCTGCAGGCAGTGGGGTCATCCGTGGGCATTAGGGTTAGGGATGATCTTCTGTAGGCAGTGGGGTCACCCGTGGGCATTAGGGTTAGGGATGCTGTTCTGTAGGCAGTGGGGTCACCCGTGGGCATTAGGGTTAGGGATGCTCTTCTGTAGGCAGTGGGCTCACCTGTGGGCATTAGGTTAGGGATGCTCTTTTGTAGGCTGAAGGTCTCACCTGTGGGCATTAGGGTTAGGGATGCTCTTCTGTAGGCAGTGGGGTCACCCGTGGGCATTAGGGTTAGGGATGTTCTTTTGTAGGCAGTGGGGGTCACCCGTGGGCATTAGGGTTAGGGATGCTCTTCTGTAGACAGTGGGGTCACCCGTGGGCATTAGGGTTAGGGATGCTCTTCTGTAGGCAGTGGGCTCACCTGTGGGCATTAGGGTTAGGGATGCTCTTCTGCAGGCAGTGGGGCCACCAGTGGGCATTAGGGTTAGGGATGCTCTTCTGTAGACAGTGGGGTCACCCGTGGGCATTAAGGTTAGGGATGCTCTTCTGTAGACAGTGGTGTCACCCGTGGGCATTAGAGTTAGGGATGCTCTTCTGCAGGCAGTGGGGTCACCTGTGGGCATTAGGGTTAGGGATGCTCTTCTGTAGGCAGTGGGGTCACCCGTGGGCATTAGGGTTAGGGATGTTCTTTTGTAGGCTGAAGGTCTCACCTGTGGGCATTAGGTTAGGGATGCTCTTTTGTAGGCTGAAGGTCTCACCTGTGGGCATTAGGGTTAGGGATGCTCTTCTGTAGGCAGTGGGGTCACCCGTGGGCATTAGGGTTAGGGATGTTCTTTTGTAGGCTGAAGGTCTCACCTGTGGGCATTAGGGTTAGGGATGCTCTTCTGCAGGCAGTGGCGTCACCCATGGGCATTAGGGTTAGGGATGCTCTTCTGTAGGCAGTGGGGTCACCCGTGGGCATTAGGGTTAGGGATGCTCTTCTGCAGGCAGTGGGGTCACCCGTGGGCATTAGGGTTAGGGATGCTCTTCTGCAGGCAGTGGGCTCACCTGTGGGCATTAGGGTTAGGGATGCTCTTCTGCAGGCAGTGGGCTCACCTGTGGGCATTAGGGTTAGGGATGCTCTTCTGTAGGCAGTCGGATCACCTGTGGGCATTAGGGTTAGGGATGCTCTTCTGTAGGCACTGGGGTCACCCGTGGGCATTAGGGTTAGGGATGCTCTTGTGTAGGCACTGGGGTCACCCGTGGGTATTAGGGTTAGGGATGTTCTTCTGTAGGCAGTGGTGCCACCCGTGGGCATTAGGGTTAGGGATGCTCTTCTGTAGGCAGTGGTGCCACCCGTGGGCATTAGGGTTAGGGATGCTCTTCTGTAGGCAGTGGGCTCACCTGTGGGCATTAGGGTTAGGGATGCTCTTTTGTAGGCACTGGGGTCACTCGTGGGCATTAGGGTTAGGGATGCTCTTCTGTAGGCAGTGGGCTCACCCGTGGGCATTAGGGTTAGGGATGCTCTTTTGTAGGCACTGGGGTCACCCGTGGGCATTAGGGTTAGGGATGCTCTTCTGTAGGCACTGGGGTCAACCGTGGGCATTAGGGTTAGGGATGCTCTTCTGTAGGCAGTGGGGTCACCCGTGGGCATTAGGGTTAGGGATGCTCTTGTGTAGGCACTGGGGTCACCCGTGGGTATTAGGGTTAGGGATGCTCTTTTGTAGGCACTGGGGTCACCCGTGGGCATTAGGGTTAGGGATGCTCTTGTGTAGGCACTGGGGTCACCCGTGGGCATTAGGGTTAGGGATGCTCTTGTGTAGGCAGTGGGGTCACCCGTGGGCATTAGGGTTAGGGATGCTCTTGTGTAGGCACTGGGGTCACCCGTGGGCATTAGGGTTAGGGATGCTCTTCTGTAGGCAGTGGGGTCACCTGTGGGCATTAGGGTTAGGGATGCTCTTCTGTAGGCAGTGGGCTCACCTGTGGGCATTAGGGTTAGGGATGCTCTTCTGTAGGCAGTGGGGTCACCCATGGGCATTAGGGTTAGGGATGCTCTTCTGTAGGCACTGGGGTCACCCATGGGCATTAGGGTTAGGGATGCTCTTCTGTAGGCACTGGGGTCACCCGTGGGCATTAGGGTTAGGGATGCTCTTCTGTAGGCACTGGGGTCACCTGTGGGCATTAGGGTTAGGGATGCTCTTCTGCAGGCAGTGGGGGTCACCCGTGGGCATTAGGGGGGTTAGGGATGCTCTTCTGTAGGCAGTGGGGCCGCCCGTGGGCATTAGGGTTAGGGATGCTCTTTTGTAGGCACTGGGGTCACCCGTGGGCATTAGGGTTAGGGATGCTCTTCTGTAGGCAGTGGGCTCACCTGTGGGCATTAGGGTTAGGGATGCTCTTCTGTAGGCAGTGGGGCCGCCCGTGGGCATTAGGGTTAGGGATGCTCTTCTGTAGGCAGTGGGCTCACCTGTGGGCATTAGGGTTAGGGATGCTCTTCTGTAGGCAGTGGGGTCATCCGTGGGCATAAGGGTTAGCGATGCTCTTCTGTAGGCAGTGGGCTCACCTGTGGGCATTAGGGTTAGGGATGCTCTTCTGTAGGCAGTGGGGTCACCCGTGGGCATTAGGGTTAGGGATGCTCTTCTGTAGGCAGTGGGCTCACCTGTGGGCATTAGGGTTAGGGATGCTCTTCTGCAGGCAGTGGGCTCACCTGTGGGCATTAGGGTTAGGGATGCTCTTCTGTAGGCAGTGGGGTCACCCGTGGGCATTAGGGTTAGGGATGCTCTTCTGTAGGCAGTGGGGTCACCCGTGGGCATTAGGGTTAGGGATGCTCTTGTGTAGGCACTGGGGTCACCCGTGGGTATTAGGGTTAGGGATGCTCTTTTGTAGGCACTGGGGTCACCCGTGGGCATTAGGGTTAGGGATGCTCTTGTGTAGGCACTGGGGTCACCCGTGGGCATTAGGGTTAGGGATGCTCTTCTGTAGGTAGTGGGGTCACCCGTGGGCATTAGGGTTAGGGATGCTCTTGTGTAGGCACTGGGGTCACCCGTGGGCATTAGGGTTAGGGATGCTCTTCTGTAGGCAGTGGGGTCACCTGTGGGCATTAGGGTTAGGGATGCTCTTCTGTAGGCAGTGGGCTCACCTGTGGGCATTAGGGTTAGGGATGCTCTTCTGTAGGCAGTGGGGTCACCCATGGGCATTAGGGTTAGGGATGCTCTTCTGTAGGCACTGGGGTCACCCATGGGCATTAGGGTTAGGGATGCTCTTCTGTAGGCACTGGGGTCACCCGTGGGCATTAGGGTTAGGGATGCTCTTCTGCAGGCACTGGGGTCACCTGTGGGCATTAGGGTTAGGGATGCTCTTCTGCAGGCAGTGGGGGTCACCCGTGGGCATTAGGGGGGTTAGGGATGCTCTTCTGTAGGCAGTGGGGCCGCCCGTGGGCATTAGGGTTAGGAATGCTCTTTTGTAGGCACTGGGGTCACCCGTGGGCATTAGGGTTAGGGATGCTCTTCTGTAGGCAGTGGGCTCACCTGTGGGCATTAGGGTTAGGGATGCTCTTCTGTAGGCAGTGGGGCCGCCCGTGGGCATTAGGGTTAGGGATGCTCTTCTGTAGGCACTGGGGTCACCTGTGGGCATTAGGGTTAGGGATGCTCTTCTGTAGGCACTGGGGCCACCCGTGGGCATTAGGGTTAGGGATGCTCTTCTGTAGGCAGTGGGGCCACCCGTGGGCATTAGGGTTAGGGATGCTCTTCTGTAGGCACTGGGGTCACCCGTGGACATTAGGGTTAGGGATGCTCTTCTGTAGACAGTGGGGTCACCCGTGGGCATTAGGGTTAGGGATGCTCTTCTGTAGGCAGTGGGGTCACCTGTGGGCATTAGGGTTAGGGATGCTCTTCTGTAGGCAGTGGGGCCACCCGTGGGCATTAGGGTTAGGGATGCTCTTCTGTAGGCAGTGGGGCCACCCGTGGGCATTAGGGTTAGGGATGCTCTTCTGTAGGCACTGGGGTCACCAGTGGACATTAGGGTTAGGGATGCTCTTCTGTAGGCAGTGGGGCCACCCGTGGGCATTAGGGTTAGGGATGCTCTTCTGTAGGCAGTGGGCTCACCTGTGGGCATTAGGGTTAGGGATGCTCTTCTGTAGACAGTGGGCTCACCTGTGGGCATTAGGGTTAGGGATGCTCTTCTGCAGGCAGTGGGGCCACCCGTGGGCATTAGGGTTAGGGATGCTCTTCTGCAGGCAGTGGGGTCACCTGTGGGCATTAGGGTTAGGGATGCTCTTCTGTAGACAGTGGGGTCACCCGTGGGCATTAGGGTTAGGGATGCTCTTCTGTAGACAGTGGGGTCACCCGTGGGCATTAGGGTTAGGGATGCTCTTCTGCAGGCAGTGGGGTCATCCGTGGGCATTAGGGTTAGGGATGATCTTCTGTAGGCAGTGGGGTCACCCGTGGGCATTAGGGTTAGGGATGCTGTTCTGTAGGCAGTGGGGTCACCCGTGGGCATTAGGGTTAGGGATGTTCTTTTGTAGGCTGAGGGTCTCACCTGTGGGCATTAGTTTAGGGATGCTCTTCTGTAGGCAGTGGGCTCACCTGTGGGCATTAGGTTAGGGATGCTCTTCTGTAGGCAGTGGGCTCACCTGTGGGCATTAGGTTAGGGATGCTCTTTTGTAGGCTGAAGGTCTCACCTGTGGGCATTAGGGTTAGGGATGCTCTTCTGTAGGCAGTGGGGTCACCCGTGGGCATTAGGGTTAGGGATGTTCTTTTGTAGGCAGTGGGGGTCACCCGTGGGCATTAGGGTTAGGGATGCTCTTCTGTAGACAGTGGGGTCACCCGTGGGCATTAGGGTTAGGGATGCTCTTCTGTAGGCAGTGGGCTCACCTGTGGGCATTAGGGTTAGGGATGCTCTTCTGCAGGCAGTGGGGCCACCAGTGGGCATTAGGGTTAGGGATGCTCTTCTGTAGACAGTGGGGTCACCCGTGGGCATTAGGGTTAGGGATGCTCTTCTGTAGACAGTGGTGTCACCCGTGGGCATTAGAGTTAGGGATGCTCTTCTGCAGGCAGTGGGGTCACCTGTGGGCATTAGGGTTAGGGATGCTCTTCTGTAGGCAGTGGGGTCACCCGTGGGCATTAGGGTTAGGGATGTTCTTTTGTAGGCTGAAGGTCTCACCTGTGGGCATTAGGTTAGGGATGCTCTTTTGTAGGCTGAAGGTCTCACCTGTGGGCATTAGGGTTAGGGATGCTCTTCTGTAGGCAGTGGGGTCACCCGTGGGCATTAGGGTTAGGGATGTTCTTTTGTAGGCTGAAGGTCTCACCTGTGGGCATTAGGGTTAGGGATGCTCTTCTGCAGGCAGTGGCGTCACCCATGGGCATTAGGGTTAGGGATGCTCTTCTGTAGGCAGTGGGGTCACCCGTGGGCATTAGGGTTAGGGATGCTCTTCTGCAGGCAGTGGGGTCACCCGTGGGCATTAGGGTTAGGGATGCTCTTCTGCAGGCAGTGGGCTCACCTGTGGGCATTAGGGTTAGGGATGCTCTTCTGCAGGCAGTGGGCTCACCTGTGGGCATTAGGGTTAGGGATGCTCTTCTGTAGGCAGTCGGCTCACCTGTGGGCATTAGGGTTAGGGATGCTCTTCTGTAGGCACTGGGGTCACCCGTGGGCATTAGGGTTAGGGATGCTCTTGTGTAGGCACTGGGGTCACCCGTGGGTATTAGGGTTAGGGATGTTCTTCTGTAGGCAGTGGTGCCACCCGTGGGCATTAGGGTTAGGGATGCTCTTCTGTAGGCAGTGGTGCCACCCGTGGGCATTAGGGTTAGGGATGCTCTTCTGTAGGCAGTGGGCTCACCTGTGGGCATTAGGGTTAGGGATGCTCTTTTGTAGGCACTGGGGTCACTCGTGGACATTAGGGTTAGGGATGCTCTTCTGTAGGCAGTGGGCTCACCCGTGGGCATTAGGGTTAGGGATGCTCTTTTGTAGGCACTGGGGTCACCCGTGGGCATTAGGGTTAGGGATGCTCTTCTGTAGGCACTGGGGTCAACCGTGGGCATTAGGGTTAGGGATGCTCTTCTGTAGGCAGTGGGGTCACCCGTGGGCATTAGGGTTAGGGATGCTCTTGTGTAGGCACTGGGGTCACCCGTGGGTATTAGGGTTAGGGATGCTCTTTTGTAGGCACTGGGGTCACCCGTGGGCATTAGGGTTAGGGATGCTCTTGTGTAGGCACTGGGGTCACCCGTGGGCATTAGGGTTAGGGATGCTCTTGTGTAGGCAGTGGGGTCACCCGTGGGCATTAGGGTTAGGGATGCTCTTGTGTAGGCACTGGGGTCACCCGTGGGCATTAGGGTTAGGGATGCTCTTCTGTAGGCAGTGGGGTCACCTGTGGGCATTAGGGTTAGGGATGCTCTTCTGTAGGCAGTGGGCTCACCTGTGGGCATTAGGGTTAGGGATGCTCTTCTGTAGGCAGTGGGGTCACCCGTGGGCATTAGGGTTAGGGATGCTCTTCTGTAGGCACTGGGGTCACCCATGGGCATTAGGGTTAGGGATGCTCTTCTGTAGGCAGTGGGCTCACCTGTGGGCATTAGGGTTAGGGATGCTCTTCTGTAGGCAGTGGGGTCATCCGTGGGCATAAGGGTTAGCGATGCTCTTCTGTAGGCAGTGGGCTCACCTGTGGGCATTAGGGTTAGGGATGCTCTTCTGTAGGCAGTGGGGTCACCCGTGGGCATTAGGGTTAGGGATGCTCTTCTGTAGGCAGTGGGCTCACCTGTGGGCATTAGGGTTAGGGATGCTCTTCTGCAGGCAGTGGGCTCACCTGTGGGCATTAGGGTTAGGGATGCTCTTCTGTAGGCAGTGGGGTCACCCGTGGGCATTAGGGTTAGGGATGCTCTTCTGTAGGCAGTGGGGTCACCCGTGGGCATTAGGGTTAGGGATGCTCTTGTGTAGGCACTGGGGTCACCCGTGGGTATTAGGGTTAGGGATGCTCTTTTGTAGGCACTGGGGTCACCCGTGGGCATTAGGGTTAGGGATGCTCTTGTGTAGGCACTGGGGTCACCCGTGGGCATTAGGGTTAGGGATGCTCTTCTGTAGGCAGTGGGGTCACCCGTGGGCATTAGGGTTAGGGATGCTCTTGTGTAGGCACTGGGGTCACCCGTGGGCATTAGGGTTAGGGATGCTCTTCTGTAGGCAGTGGGGTCACCTGTGGGCATTAGGGTTAGGGATGCTCTTCTGTAGGCAGTGGGCTCACCTGTGGGCATTAGGGTTAGGGATGCTCTTCTGTAGGCAGTGGGGTCACCCATGGGCATTAGGGTTAGGGATGCTCTTCTGTAGGCACTGGGGTCACCCATGGGCATTAGGGTTAGGGATGCTCTTCTGTAGGCACTGGGGTCACCCGTGGGCATTCGGGTTAGGGATGCTCTTCTGCAGGCACTGGGGTCACCTGTGGGCATTAGGGTTAGGGATGCTCTTCTGCAGGCAGTGGGGGTCACCCGTGGGCATTAGGGGGGTTAGGGATGCTCTTCTGTAGGCAGTGGGGCCGCCCGTGGGCATTAGGGTTAGGGATGCTCTTTTGTAGGCACTGGGGTCACCCGTGGGCATTAGGGTTAGGGATGCTCTTCTGTAGGCAGTGGGCTCACCTGTGGGCATTAGGGTTAGGGATGCTCTTCTGTAGGCAGTGGGGCCGCCCGTGGGCATTAGGGTTAGGGATGCTCTTTTGTAGGCACTGGGGTCACCCGTGGGCATTAGGGTTAGGGATGCTCTTCTGTAGGCAGTGGGGTCACCTGTGGGCATTAGGGTTAAGGATGCTCTTCTGTAGGCAGTGGGGTCACTGTGGGCATTAGGGTTAGGGATGCTCTTCTGTAGACAGTGGGCTCACCTGTGGGCATTAGGGTTAGGGATGCTCTTCTGTAGACAGTGGGCTCACCTGTGGGCATTAGGGTTAGGGATGCTCTTCTGTAGGCAGTGGGGCCACCCGTGGGCATTAGGGTTAGGGATGCTCTTCTGTAGGTAGTGGGGTCACCCGTGGGCATTAGGGTTAGGGATGCTCTTCTGTAGGCAGTGGGCTCACCTGTGGGCATTAGGGTTAGGGATGCTCTTCTGTAGGCAGTGGGGTCACCCGTGGGCATTAGGGTTAGGGATGCTCTTCTGTAGGCAGTGGGCTCACCTGTGGGCATTAGGGTTAGGGATGCTCTTCTGTAGGCAGTGGGCTCACCTGTGGGCATTAGGGTTAGGGATGCTCTTCTGTAGGCAGTGGGGTCACCCGTGGGCATTAGGCTTAGGGATGCTCTTCTGTAGGCAGTGGGCTCACCTGTGGGCATTAGGGTTAGGGATGCTCTTCTGTAGGCAGTGGGCTCACCTGTGGGCATTAGGGTTAGGGATGCTGTTCTGTAGACAGTGGGCTCACCCGTGGGCATTAGGGTTAGGGATGCTCTTCTGTAGGCAGTGGGCTCACCCGTGGGAATTAGGGTTAGGGATGCTCTTCTGTAGACAGTGGGGTCACCCGTGGGCATTAGGGTTAGGGATGCTCTTCTGCAGGCAGTGGGCTCACCTGTGGGCATTAGGGTTAGGGATGCTCTTCTGTAGGCAGTGGGGTCATCCGTGGGCATTAGGGTTAGGGATGCTCTTCTGTAGGCAGTGGGCTCACCTGTGGGCATTAGGGTTAGGGATGCTCTTCTTTAGGCAGTGGGGTCACCTGTGGGCATTAGGGTTAGGGATGCTCTTCTGTAGGCAGTGGGGTCACCTGTGGGCATTAGGGTTAGGGATGCACTTCTGTAGGCAGTGGGGTCACCCGTGGGCATTAGGGTTAGGGATGCTCTTCTGTAGGCAGTGGGCTCACCTGTGGGCATTAGGGTTAGGGATGCTCTTCTGTAGGCAGTGGGGTCACCTGTGGGCATTAGGGTTAGGGATGCTCTTCTGTAGGCAGTGGGCTCACCTGTGGGCATTAGGGTTAGGGATGCTCTTCTGTAGGCAGTGGGCTCACCTGTGGGCATTAGGGTTAGGGATGCTCTTCTGTAGGCAGTGGGGTCACCTGTGGGCATTAGGGTTAGGGATGCACTTCTGTAGGCAGTGGGGTCACCCGTGGGCATTAGGGTTAGGGATGCTCTTCTGTAGGCAGTGGGCTCACCTGTGGGCTGTGACCTCTCAATGATCTTGTCCAGGGCATGCGTATAGACTGACAGGAGAGACTGGCACAGCGGAGCACAGTCGTCTGGGCGTCCACAGCTGACACTTTCACTAAGAGACATCAAACACTAGAAAACAAATGCTAAGAATTGAAGTTAAGACCTCAACAAAAATGAAACCAAGAGCCGTCAGCGACGGACTTCACCTCTAAGCCGCGCGCTAATACGATGGAGTCGGCATCTTCTGGAGAGCGCAGCAGCTGCTCCAACACCCGCAGGAAGTCCCCGCTGCACGCCAAGAGCCCCCTGCAACAAAGGGTTAACATCAGCCTGACCAGCTGACTAAAGATAAAAGACCACCAGCCATCCCCAGGAGACTCACCGGGAGGACTCAGGAAGACCCCAAAAACAGTAATAAGAACTCAGCAAAGCAAAAAGGTCAGACAGGAAGGAGGCGGCCCAGGAGCACTGGAAGGAAGGAGAAGAAAGGGTTAATATCCGGCTGATCATACACATACTACCACCCCCATCCTCCTGACTACAGAATACACTGTATACAGTGAGGGGGGTAATATCCGGCTGATCATACACATACTACCACCCCCATCCTCCTGACTACAGACTACACTGTATACAGTGAGGGGGGTAATATCCGGCTGATCATAGACATACTACCACCCCCACCCTCCTGACTACAGAATACACTGTATACAGTGAGGGGGGTAATATCCGGCTGATCATAGACATACTACCACCCCCATCCCCCTGACTACAGAATACACTGTATACAGTGAGGGGGGTAATATCCGGCTGATCATACACATACTACCACCCCCATCCCCCTGACTACAGAATACACTGTATACAGTGAGGGGGGTAATATCCGGCTGATCATAGACATACTACCACCCCCATCCTCCTGACTACAGAATACACTGTATACAGTGAGGGGGTAATATCCGGCTGATCATAGACATACTACCACCCCCATCCCCCTGACTACAGAATACACTGTATACAGTGAGGGGGTTAATATCCGGCTGATCATACACATACTACCACCCCCATCCTCCTGACTACAGAATACACTGTATACAGTGAGGGGGTTAATATCCGGCTGATCATACACATACTACCACCCCCATCCTCCTGACTACAGAATACACTGTATACAGTGAGGGGGTTAATATCCGGCTGATCATACACATACTACCACCCCCATCCCCCTGACTACAGAATACACTGTATACAGTGAGGGGGTAATATCCGGCTGATCATAGACATACTACCACCCCCACCCTCCTGACTACAGAATACACTGTATACAGTGAGGGGGTTAATATCCGGCTGATCATAGACATACTACCACCCCCACCCTCCTGACTACAGAATACACTGTATACAGTGAGTGGGGTAATATCCGGCTGATCATACACATACTACCACCCCCATCCTCCTGACTACAGAATACACTGTATACAGTGAGGGGGGTTAATATCCGGCTGATCATAGACATACTACCACCCCCATCCCCCTGACTACAGAATACACTGTATACAGTGAGGGGGGTAATATCCGGCTGATCATAGACATACTACCACCCCCATCCCCCTGACTACAGAATACACTGTATACAGTGAGGGGGTAATATCCGGCTGATCATAGACATACTACCACCCCCATCCCCCTGACTACAGAATACACTGTATACAGTGAGGGGGTAATATCCGGCTGATCATAGACATACTACCACCCCCATCCTCCTGACTACAGAATACACTGTATACAGTGAGGGGGGTAATATCCGGCTGATCATAGACATACTACCACCCCCATCCCCCTGCCTACAGAATACACTGTATACAGTGAGGGGGTAATATCCGGCTGATCATACACATACTACCACCCCCATCCTCCTGACTACAGAATACACTGTATACAGTGAGGGGGTTAATATCCGGCTGATCATAGACATACTACCACCCCCATCCCCCTGACTACAGAATACACTGTATACAGTGAGGGGGTAATATCCGGCTGATCATAGACATACTACCACCCCCATCCCCCTGACTACAGAATACACTGTATACAGTGAGGGGGTAATATCCGGCTGATCATACACATACTACCACCCCCATCCTCCTGACTACAGAATACACTGTATACAGTGAGGGGGGTAATATCCGGCTGATCATACACATACTACCACCCCCATCCTCCTGACTACAGAATACACTGTATACAGTGAGGGGGGTAATATCCGGCTGATCATACACATACTACCACCCCCATCCTCCTGACTACAGAATACACTGTATACAGTGAGGGGGTTAATATCCGGCTGATCATAGACATACTACCACCCCCATCCTCCTGACTACAGAATACACTGTATACAGTGAGGGGGTTAATATCCGGCTGATCATAGACATACTACCACCCCCATCCTCCTGACTACAGAATACACTGTATACAGTGAGGGGGTTAATATCCGGCTGATCATACACATACTACCACCCCCATCCTCCTGACTACAGAATACACTGTATACAGTGAGGGGGTTAATATCCGGCTGATCATACACATACTACCACCCCCATCCCCCTGACTACAGAATACACTGTATACAGTGAGGGGGTTAATATCCGGCAGATCATAGACATACTACCACCCCCATCCTCCTGACTACAGAATACACTGTATACAGTGAGGGGGGGTAATATCCGGCTGATCATACACATACTACCACCCCCATCCTCCTGACTACAGAATACACTGTATACAGTGAGGGGGTTAATATCCGGCTGATCATAGACATACTACCACCCCCATCCTCCTGACTACAGAATACACTGTATACAGTGGGTGGGTTAATATCCGGCTGATCATAGACATACTACCACCCCCATCCTCCTGACTACAGAATACACTGTATACAGTGAGGGGGTTAATATCCGGCTGATCATACACATACTACCACCCCCATCCTCCTGACTACAGAATACACTGTATACAGTGAGGGGGGTAATATCCGGCTGATCATAGACATACTACCACCCCCATCCTCCTGACTACAGAATACACTGTATACAGTGAGGGGGTAATATCCGGCTGATCATAGACATACTACCACCCCCATCCTCCTGACTACAGAATACACTGTATACAGTGAGGGGGGTAATATCCGGCTGATCATAGACATACTACCACCCCCATCATCCTGACTACAGAATACACTGTATACAGTGAGGGGGGTAATATCCGGCTGATCATAGACATACTACCACCCCCATCCTCCTGACTACAGAATACACTGTATACAGTGAGGGGGGTAATATCCGGCTGATCATAGACATACTACCACCCCCATCCTCCTGATTACAGAATACACTGTATACAGTGAGGGGGTTAATATCCGGCTGATAATAGACATACTACCACCCCCATCCTCCTGACTACAGAATACACTGTATACAGTGAGGGGGTTAATATCCGGCTGATCATAGACATACTACCACCCCCATCCTCCTGACTACAGAATACACTGTATACAGTGAGGGGGTTAATATCTGGCTGATCATACACATACTACCACCCCCATCCTCCTGACTACAGAATACACTGTATACAGTGAGGGGGTTAATATCCGGCTGATCATAGACATACTACCACCCCCATCCTCCTGACTACAGAATACACTGTATACAGTGAGGTGGGTAATATCCGGCTGATCATAGACATACTACCACCCCCATCCTCCTGACTACAGAATACACTGTATACAGTGAGGGGGTTAATATCCGGCTGATCATAGACATACTACCACCCCCATCCTCCTGACTACAGAACACACTGTATACAGTGAGGGGGTTAATATCTGGCTGATCATACACATACTACCACCCCCATCCTCCTGACTACAGAATACACTGTATACAGTGAGGGGGGTAATATCCGGCTGATCATAGACATACTACCACCCCCATCCTCCTGACTACAGAATACACTGTATACAGTGAGGGGGGTAATATCCGGCTGATCATAGACATACTACCACCCCCATCCTCCTGACTACAGAATACACTGTATACAGTGAGGGGGGTAATATCCGGCTGATCATACACATACTACCACCCCCATCCTCCTGACTACAGAATACACTGTATACAATGAGGGGGGTAATATCCGGCTGATCATAGACATACTACCACCTCCATCCTCCTGACTACAGAATACACTGTATACAGTGAGGGGCGTAATATTCGGCTAATCATACACATACTACCACCCCCACCCCCCTGACTACAGAATACACTGTATACAGTGAGGGGGTTAATATCCGGCTGATCATACACATACTACCACCCCCATCCCCCTGACTACAGAATACACTGTATACAGTGAGGGGGTTAATATCCGGCTGATCATAGACATACTACCACCCCCATCCTCCTGACTACAGAATACACTGTATACAGTGAGGGGGGTAATATCCGGCTGATCATAGACATACTACCACCCCCATCCTCCTGACTACAGAATACACTGTATACAGTGAGGGGGTTAATATCCGGCTGATCATACACATACTACCACCCCCATCCCCCTGACTACAGAATACACTGTATACAGTGAGGGGGTTAATATCCGGCTGATCATAGACATACTACCACCCCCATCCCCCTGACTACAGAATACACTGTATACAGTGAGGGGGTTAATATCCGGCTGATCATAGACATACTACCACCCCCATCCCCCTGACTACAGAATACACTGTATACAGTGAGGGGGTTAATATCCGGCTGATCATAGACATACTACCACCCCCATCCTCCTGACTACAGAATACACTGTATACAGTGAGGGGGGTAATATCCGGCTGATCATAGACATACTACCACCCCCATCCCCCTGACTACAGAATACACTGTATACAGTGAGGGGGTTAATATCCGGCTGATCATACACATACTACCACCCCCATCCTCCTGACTACAGAATACACTGTATACAGTGAGGGGGTTAATATCCGGCTGATCATAGACATACTACCACCCCCATCCTCCTGACTACAGAATACACTGTATACAGTGAGTGGGGTAATATCCGGCTGATCATACACATACTACCACCCCCATCCTCCTGACTACAGAATACACTGTATACAGTGAGGGGGTTAATATCCGGCTGATCATAGACATACTACCACCCCCATCCTCCTGACTACAGAATACACTGTATACAGTGAGTGGGGTAATATCCGGCTGATCATACACATACTACCACCCCCATCCTCCTGACTACAGAATACACTGTATACAGTGAGGGGGGTTAATATCCGGCTGATCGTACACATACTACCACCCCCATCCTCCTGACTACAGAATACACTGTATACAGTGAGGGGGGTAATATCCGGCTGATCATACACATACTACCACCCCCATCCTCCTGACTACAGAATACACTGTATACAGTGAGGGGGGTAATATCCGGCTGATCATACACATACTACCACCCCCATCCTCCTGACTACAGAATACACTGTATACAGTGAGGGGGGAAATATCCGGCTGATCATAGACATACTACCACCCCCATCCCCCTGACTACAGAATACACTGTATACAGTGAGGGGGTAATATCCGGCTGATCATACACATACTACCACCCCCATCCTCCTGACTACAGAATACACTGTATACAGTGAGGGGGGTAATATCCGGCTGATCATAGACATACTACCACCCCCATCCTCCTGACTACAGAATACACTGTATACAGTGAGGGGGTTAATATCCGGCTGATCATAGACATACTACCACCCCCATCCCCCTGACTACAGAATACACTGTATACAGTGAGGGGGTAATATCCGGCTGATCATAGACATACTACCACCCCCATCCCCCTGACTACAGAATACACTGTATACAGTGAGGGGGTAATATCCGGCTGATCATACACATACTACCACCCCCATCCTCCTGACTACAGAATACACTGTATACAGTGAGGGGGGTAATATCCGGCTGATCATACACATACTACCACCCCCATCCTCCTGACTACAGAATACACTGTATACAGTGAGGGGGTTAATATCCGGCTGATCATAGACATACTACCACCCCCATCCTCCTGACTACAGAATACACTGTATACAGTGAGGGGGTTAATATCCGGCTGATCATAGACATACTACCACCCCCATCCTCCTGACTACAGAATACACTGTATACAGTGAGGAGGGTAATATCCGGCTGATCATAGACATACTACCACCCCCATCCTCCTGACTACAGAATACACTGTATACAGTGAGGAGGGTAATATCCAGCTGATCATACACATACTACCACCCCCATCCTCCTGACTACAGAATACACTGTATACAGTGAGGGGGTTAATATCCGGCTGATCATACACATACTACCACCCCCATCCTCCTGACTACAGAATACACTGTATACAGTGAGGGGGTTAATATCCGGCTGATCATACACATACTACCACCCCCATCCCCCTGACTACAGAATACACTGTATACAGTGAGGGGGGGTAATATCCGGCTGATCATACACATACTACCACCCCCATCCTCCTGACTACAGAATACACTGTATACAGTGAGGGGGTTAATATCCGGCTGATCATAGACATACTACCACCCCCATCCTCCTGACTACAGAAAACACTGTATACAGTGGGTGGGTTAATATCCGGCTGATCATAGACATACTACCACCCCCATCCTCCTGACTACAGAATACACTGTATACAGTGAGGGGGTTAATATCCGGCTGATCATACACATACTACCACCCCCATCCTCCTGACTACAGAATACACTGTATACAGTGAGGGGGTTAATATCCGGCTGATCATAGACATACTACCACCCCCATCCTCCTGACTACAGAATACACTGTATACAGTGAGGGGGTTAATATCCGGCTGATCATACACATACTACCACCCCCATCCTCCTGACTACAGAATACACTGTATACAGTGAGGGGGTTAATATCCGGCTGATCATAGACATACTACCACCCCCATCCTCCTGACTACAGAATACACTGTATACAGTGGGTGGGTTAATATCCGGCTGATCATAGACATACTACCACCCCCATCCTCCTGACTACAGAATACACTGTATACAGTGAGGGGGTTAATATCCGGCTGATCATAGACATACTACCACCCCCATCCTCCTGACTACAGAATACACTGTATACAGTGAGGGGGGTAATATCCGGCTGATCATACACATACTACCACCCCCATCCTCCTGACTACAGAATACACTGTATACAGTGAGGGGGGTAATATCCGGCTGATCATAGACATACTACCACCCCCATCCTCCTGACTACAGAATACACTGTATACAGTGAGGGGGTAATATCCGGCTGATCATAGACATACTACCACCCCCATCCTCCTGACTACAGAATACACTGTATACAGTGAGGGGGTTAATATTCGGCTGATCATAGACATACTACCACCCCCATCCCCCTGACTACAGAATACACTGTATACAGTGAGGGGGGTAATATCCGGCTGATCATACACATACTACCACCCCCATCCCCCTGACTACAGAATACACTGTATACAGTGAGGGGGGTAATATCCGGCTGATCATAGACATACTACCACCCCCATCCTCCTGACTACAGAATACACTGTATACAGTGAGGGGGTTAATATCCGGCAGATCATAGACATACTACCACCCCCATCCTCCTGACTACAGAATACACTGTATACAGTGAGGGGGGTAATATCCGGCTGATCATAGACATACTACCACCCCCATCCTCCTGACTACAGAATACACTGTATACAGTGAGGGGGGTAATATCCGGCTGATCATAGACATACTACCACCCCCATCCTCCTGATTACAGAATACACTGTATACAGTGAGGGGGTTAATATCCGGCTGATCATAGACATACTACCACCCCCATCCTCCTGACTACAGAATACACTGTATACAGTGAGGGGGTTAATATCTGGCTGATCATACACATACTACCACCCCCATCCTCCTGACTACAGAATACACTGTATACAGTGAGGGGGTTAATATCCGGCTGATCATAGACATACTACCACCCCCATCCTCCTGACTACAGAATACACTGTATACAGTGAGGTGGGTAATATCCGGCTGATCATAGACATACTACCACCCCCATCCTCCTGACTACAGAATACACTGTATACAGTGAGGGGGGTAATATCCGGCTGATCATAGACATACTACCACCCCCATCCTCCTGACTACAGAACACACTGTATACAGTGAGGGGGTTAATATCTGGCTGATCATACACATACTACCACCCCCATCCTCCTGACTACAGAATACACTGTATACAGTGAGGGGGGTAATATCCGGCTGATCATAGACATACTACCACCCCCATCCTCCTGACTACAGAATACACTGTATACAGTGAGGGGGGTAATATCCGGCTGATCATAGACATACTACCACCCCCATCCCCCTGACTACAGAATACACTGTATACAGTGAGGGGGGTAATATCCGGCTGATCATAGACATACTACCACCCCCATCCTCCTGACTACAGAATACACTGTATACAGTGAGGGGGGTAATATCCGGCTGATCATACACATACTACCACCCCCATCCTCCTGACTACAGAATACACTGTATACAGTGAGGGGGGTAATATCCGGCTGATCATAGACATACTACCACCTCCATCCTCCTGACTACAGAATACACTGTATACAGTGAGGGGCGTAATATCCGGCTGATCATACACATACTACCACCCCCACCCCCCTGACTACAGAATACACTGTATACAGTGAGGGGGTTAATATCCGGCTGATCATAGACATACTACCACCCCCATCCTCCTGACTACAGAATACACTGTATACAGTGAGGGGGTTAATATCCGGCTGATCATAGACATACTACCACCCCCATCCCCCTGACTACAGAATACACTGTATACAGTGAGGGGGTAATATCCGGCTGATCATAGACATACTACCACCCCCATCCTCCTGACTACAGAAAACACTGTATACAGTGAGGGGGTTAATATCCGGCTGATCATAGACATACTACCACCCCCATCCTCCTGACTACAGAATACACTGTATACAGTGAGGGGGTAATATCCGGCTGATCATAGACATACTACCACCCCCATCCTCCTGACTACAGAATACACTGTATACAGTAAGGGGCGTAATATTCGGCTGATCATACACATACTACCACCCCCATCCTCCTGACTACAGAATACACTGTATACAGTGAGGGGGTTAATATCCGGCTGATCATAGACATACTACCACCCCCATCCTCATGACTACAGAATACACTGTATACAGTGAGGGGGGTAATATCCGGCTGATCATAGACATACTACCACCCCCATCCTCCTGACTACAGAATACACTGTATACAGTGAGGGGGTTAATATCCGGCTGATCATAGACATACTACCACCTCCATCCTCCTGACTACAGAATACACTGTATACAGTGAGGGGGGTAATATCCGGCTGATCATAGACATACTACCACCCCCATCCTCCTGACTACAGAATACACTGTATACAGTGAGGGGGTAATATCCGGCTGATCATAGACATACTACCACCTCCATCCTCCTGACTACAGAATACACTGTATACAGTGAGGGGCGTAATATCCGGCTGATCATACACATACTACCACCCCCATCCTCCTGACTACAGAATACACTGTATACAGTGAGGGGGGTAATATCCAGCTGATCATACACATACTACCACCCCCATCCTCCTGACTACAGAATACACTGTATACAGTGAGGGGGTTAATATCCGGCTGATCATAGACATACTACCACCCCCATCCTCCTGACTACAGAATACACTGTATACAGTGAGGGGGATAATATCCGGCTGATCTTACACATACTACCACCCCCATCCTCCTGACTACAGAATACACTGTATACCGTGAGAGGGGTAATATCCGGCTGATCATAGACATACTACCACCCCCATCCTCCTGACTACAGAATACACTGTACACAGTGAGGGGGGTAATATCCGGCTGATCATAGACATACTACCACCCCCATCCTCCTGACTACAGAATACACTGTATACCGTGAGGGGGGTAATATCCGGCTGATCATAGACATACTACCACCCCCATCCTCCTGACTACAGAATACACTGTATACAGTGAGGGGGTTAATATCCGGCTGATCATACACATACTACCACCCCCATCCCCCTGACTACAGAATACACTGTATACCGTGAGGGGGGTAATATCCGGCTGATCATAGACATACTACCACCCCCATCCTCCTGACTACAGAATACACTGTATACAGTGAGGGGGGTAATATCCGGCTGATCGTACACATACTACCACCCCCATCCCCCTGACTACAGAATACACTGTATACCGTGAGGGGGGTAATATCCGGCTGATCATAGACATACTACCACCCCCATCCTCCTGACTACAGAATACACTGTATACAGTGAGGGGGGTAATATCCGGCTGATCGTACACATACTACCACCCCCATCCTCCTGACTACAGAATACACTGTATACAGTGAGGGGGGTAATATCCGGCTGATCATAGACATACTACCACCCCCATCCTCCTGACTACAGAATACACTGTATACAGTGAGGGGGGTAATATCCGGCTGATCGTACACATACTACCACCCCCATCCTCCTGAGTACAGAATACACTGTATACAGTGAGGGGGGTAATATCCGGTTGATCATAGACATACTACCACCCCCATCCTCCTGACTACAGAATACACTGTATACAGTGAGGGGGATAATATCCGGCTGATCTTACACATACTACCACCCCCATCCTCCTGACTACAGAATACACTGTATACAGTGAGGGGGTAATATCCGGCTGATCATAGACATACTACCACCTCCATCCTCCTGACTACAGAATACACTGTATACAGTGAGGGGCGCAATATCCGGCTGATCATACACATACTACCACCCCCATCCCCCTGACTACAGAATACACTGTATACAGTGAGGGGGGTAATATCCGGCTGATCGTACACATACTACCACCCCCATCCTCCTGACTACAGAATACACTGTATACAGTGAGGGGGTAATATCCGGCTGATCATAGACATACTACCACCTCCATCCTCCTGACTACAGAATACACTGTATACAGTGAGGGGCGCAATATCCGGCTGATCATACACATACTACCACCCCCATCCCCCTGACTACAGAATACACTGTATACAGTGAGGGGGGTAATATCCGGCTGATCATAGACATACTACCACCCCCATCCCCCTGACTACAGAATACACTGTATACAGTGAGGGGGGTAATATCCGGCTGATCATAGACATACTACCACCCCCCTCCTGCTGACTACAGAATACACTGTATACAGTGAGGGGGTTAATATCCGGCTGATCATAGACATACTACCACCCCCATCCTCCTGACTACAGAATACACTGTATACAGTGAGGGGGGTAATATCCGGCTGATCATAGACATACTACCACCCCCATCCTCCTGACTACAGAATACACTGTATACAGTGAGGGGGGTAATATCCGGCTGATCATAGACATACTACCACCCCCATCCTCCTGACTACAGAATACACTGTATACAGTGAGGGGGTTAATATCCGGCTGATCGTACACATACTACCACCCCCATCCTCCTGACTACAGAATACACTGTATACAGTGAGGGGGGTAATATCCGGCTGATCGTACACATACTACCACCCCCATCACCCTGACTACAGAATACACTGTATACAGTGAGGGGGGCAATATCTGCCTGATCATAGACATACTACCACCCCCATCCTCCTGACTACAGAATACACTGTATACAGTGAGGGGGGTAATATCCGGATGATCATAGACATACTACCACCCCCATCCTCCTGACTACAGAATACACTGTATACAGTGAGGGGGGTAATATCCGGCTTATCATAGACATACTACCACCCCCATCCTCTTGACTACAGAATACACTGTATACAGTGAGGGGGGTAATATCCGGCTTATCATAGACATACTACCACCCCCATCCTCCTGACTACAGAATACACTGTATACAGTGAGGGGGGTAATATCCGGCTGATCATACACATACTACCACCCCCATCCTCCTGACTACAGAATACACTGTATACAGTGAGGGGGGTAATATCCGGCTGATCATAGACATACTACCACCCCCACCCTCCTGACTACAGAATACACTGTATACAGTGAGGGGGGTAATATCCGGCTGATCATACACATACTACCACCCCCATCCTCCTGACTACAGAATACACTGTATACAGTGAGGGGGGTAATATCCGGCTGATCATAGACATACTACCACCCCCACCCTCCTGACTACAGAATACACTGTATACAGTGAGGGGGGTAATATCCGGCTGATCATACACATACTACCACCCCCATCCTCCTGACTACAGAATACACTGTATACAGTGAGGGGGGTAATATCCGGCTGACCATACACATACTACCACCCCCATCCTCCTGACTACAGAATACACTGTATACAGTGAGGGGGGTAATATCCGGCTGATCATACACATACTACCACCCCCACCCTCCTGACTACAGAATACACTGTATACAGTGAGGGGGGTAATATCCGGCTGATCATAGACATACTACCACCCCCACCCTCCTGACTACAGAATACACTGTATACAGTGAGGGGGGTAATATACGGCTGATCATACACATACTACCACCCCCATCCTCCTGACTACAGAATACACTGTATACAGTGAGGGGGGTAATATCCGGCTGATCATACACATACTACCACCCCCATCCTCCTGACTACAGAATACACTGTATACAGTGAGGGGGTAATATCCAGCTGATCATACACATACTACCACCCCCATCCTCCTGACTACAGAATACACTGTATACAGTGAGGGGGATAATATCCGGCTGATCATAGACATACTACCACCCCCATCCTCCTGACTACAGAATACACTGTATACAGTGAGGGGGGTAATATCCGGCTGATCATAGACATACTACCACCCCCATCCCCCTGACTACAGAATACACTGTATACAGTGAGGGGGGTAATATCCGGCTGATCATACACATACTACCACCCCCACCCTCCTGACTACAGAATACACTGTATACAGTGAGGGGGGTAATATCCGGCTGATCATAGACATACTACCACCCCCATCCTCCTGACTACAGAACACACTGTATACAGTGAGGGGGGTAATATCCGGCTGATCATACACATACTACCACCCCCATCCTCCTGACTACAGAATACACTGTATACAGTGAGGGGGGTAATATCCGGCTGATCATACACATACTACCACCCCCATCCTCCTGACTACAGAATACACTGTATACAGTGAGGGGGGTAATATGCGGCTGATCATAGACATACTACCACCCCCATCCCCCTGACTACAGAATACACTGTATACAGTGAGGGGGGTAATATCCGGCTGATCATAGACATACTACCACCCCCATCCTCCTGACTACAGAATACACTGTATACAGTGAGGGGGTAATATCCGGCTGATCATAGACATACTACCACCCCCATCCTCCTGACTACAGAATACACTGTATACAGTGAGGAGGGTAATATCCGGCTGATCATAGACATACTACCACCCCCATCCTCCTGACTACAGAATACACAGTATACAGTGAGGGGGTTAATATGCGGCTGATCATAGACATACTACCACCCCCACCCTCCTGACTACAGAATACACTGTATACAGTGAGGGGGTAATATCCGGCTGATCATAGACATACTACCACCCCCACCCTCCTGACTACAGAATACACTGTATACAGTGAGGGGGTTTAATATCCGGCTGATTATAGACATACTACCACCCCCACCCTCCTGACTACAGAATACACTGTATACAGTGAGGGGGTTAATATCCGGCTGATCATAGATATACTACCACCCCCATCCTCCTGACTACAGAATACACTGTATACAGTGAGGGGGGTAATATCCGGCTGATTATAGACATACTACCACCCCCATCCTCCTGACTACAGAATACACTGTATACAGTGAGGGGGTAATATCCGGCTGATCATACACATACTACCACCCCCATCCTCCTGACTACAGAATACACTGTATACAGTAAGGGGGTAATATCCGGCTGATCATACACATACTACCACCCCCATCCTCCTGACTACAGAATACACTGTATACAGTAAGGGGGTAATATCCGGCTGATCATACACATACTACCACCCCCATCCTCCTGACTACAGAATACACTGTATACAGTGAGGGGGTTAATATGCGGCTGATCATAGACATACTACCACCCCCATCCTCCTGACTACAGAATACACTGTATACAGTGAGGGGGGTAATAACCGGCTGATCATAGACATACTACCACCCCCACCCTCCTGACTACAGAATACAATGTATACAGAGGGGGTTAATATCCGGCTGATCATACACATACTACCACCCCCATCCTCCTGACTACAGAATACACTGTATACAGTGAGGGGGGTAATATCCGGCTGATCATAGACATACTACCACCCCCATCCTCCTGACTACAGAATACAATGTATACAGAGGGGGTTAATATCCGGCTGATCATACACATACTACCACCCCCATCCTCCTGACTACAGAATACACTGTATACAGTGAGGGGGGTAATATCCGGCTGATCATACACATACTACCACCCCCATCCCCCTGACTACAGAATACACTGTATACAGTGAGGGGGGTAATATCCGGCTGATCATAGACATACTACCACCCCCATCCCCCTGACTACAGAATACACTGTATACAGTGAGGGGGTTAATATCCGGCTGATCATACACATACTACCACCCCCATCCTCCTGACTACAGAATACACTGTATACAGTGAGGGGGTTAATATCCGGCTGATCATACACATACTACCACCCCCATCCTCCTGACTACAGAATACACTGTATACAGTGAGGGGGGTAATATCCGGCTGATCATAGACATACTACCACCCCCATCCTCCTGACTACAGAATACACTGTATACAGTGAGGAGTTTAATATCCGGCTGATCATAGACATACTACCACCCCCATCCTCCTGACTACAGAATACACTGTATACAGTGAGGGGGGTAATATCCGGCTGATCATACACATACTACCACCCCCATCCTCCTGACTACAGAATACACTGTATACAGTGAGGAGTTTAATATCCGGCTGATCACAGACATACTACCACCCCCATCCTCCTGACTACAGAATACACTGTATACAGTGAGGGGGGTAATATCCGGCTGATCATAGACATACTACCACCCCCATCCTCCTGACTACAGAATACACTGTACATAGTGAGGGGTTTAATATCTGGCTGATCATACACATACTACCACCCCCATCCTCCTGACTACAGAATACACTGTATACAGTGAGGGGGGTAATATCCGGCTGATCATAGACATACTACCACCCCCACCCTCCTGACTACAGAATACACTGTATACAGTGAGGGGGGTAATATCCGGCTGTTCATACACATACTACCACCCCCATCCTCCTGACTACAGAATACACTGTATACAGTGAGGGGGGTAATATCCGGCTGATCATAGACATACTACCACCCCCATCCCCCTGACTACAGAATACACTGTATACAGTGAGGGGGGTAATATCCGGCTGATCATAGACATACTACCATCCCCATCCTCCTGACTACAGAATACACTGTATACAGTGAGGGGTTTAATATCCGGCTGATCATAGACATACTACCACCCCCAACCTCCTGACTACAGAATACACTGTATACAGTGAGGGGGGTAATATCCGGCTGATCATACACATACTACCACCCCCATCCTCCTGACTACAGAATACACTGTATACAGTGAGGGGGGTAATATCCGGCTGATCATACACATACTACCACCCCCATCCTCCTGACTACAGAATACACTGTATACAGTGAGGGGGTTAATATCCGGCTGATCATAGACATACTACCACCCCCATCCTCCTGACTACAGAATACACTGTATACAGTGAGGGGTTTAATATCCGGCTGATCATAGACATACTACCACCCCCATCCTCCTGACTACAGAATACACTGTATACAGTGAGGGGTTTAATATCCGGCTGATCATAGACATACTACCACCCCCATCCTCCTGACTACAGAATACACTGTATATAGTGAGGGGGGTAATATCCGGCTGATCATACACATACTACCACCCCCATCCTCCTGACTACAGAATACACTGTATACAGTGAGGGGGTTAATATCCGGCTGATCATAGACATACTACCACCCCCATCCTCCTGACTACAGAATACACTGTATACAGTGAGGGGGTTAATATGCGGCTGATCATAGACATACTACCACCCCCATCCTCCTGACTACAGAATACACTGTATACAGTGAGGGGGGTAATATCCGGCTGATCATAGACATACTACCACCCCCATCCTCCTGACTACAGAATACACTGTATACAGTGAGGGGGTTAATATGCGGCTGATCATAGACATACTACCACCCCCATCCCCCTGACTACAGAATACACTGTATACAGTAAGGGGGTAATATCCGGCTGATCATACACCTACTACCACCCCCATCCTCCTGACTACAGAATACACTGTATACAGTAAGGGGGTAATATCCGGATGATCATACACATACTACCACCCCCATCCTCCTGACTACAGAATACACTGTATACAGTAAGGGGGTAATATCCGGCTGATCATACACATACTACCACCCCCATCCTCCTGACTACAGAATACACTGTATACAGTGAGGGGGTTAATATGCGGCTGATCATAGACATACTACCACCCCCATCCTCCTGACTACAGAATACACTGTATACAGTGAGGGGGGTAATAACCGGCTGATCATAGACATACTACCACCCCCACCCTCCTGACTACAGAATACAATGTATACAGAGGGGGTTAATATCCGGCTGATCATACACATACTACCACCCCCATCCTCCTGACTACAGAATACACTGTATACAGTGAGGGGGGTAATATCCGGCTGATCATAGACATACTACCACCCCCATCCCCCTGACTACAGAATACACTGTATACAGTGAGGGGGGTAATATCCGGCTGATCATACACATACTACCACCCCCATCCTCCTGACCACAGAATACACTGTATACAGTGAGGGGGTTAATATCCGGCTGATCATACACATACTACCACCCCCATCCTCCTGACTACAGAATACACTGTATACAGTGAGGGGGGTAATATCCGGCTGATCATAGACATACTACCACCCCCATCCTCCTGACTACAGAATACACTGTATACAGTGAGGAGTTTAATATCCGGCTGATCATAGACATACTACCACCCCCATCCTCCTGACTACAGAATACACTGTATACAGTGAGGGGGGTAATATCCGGCTGATCATACACATACTACCACCCCCATCCTCCTGACTACAGAATACACTGTATACAGTGAGGAGTTTAATATCCGGCTGATCACAGACATACTACCACCCCCATCCTCCTGACTACAGAATACACTGTATACAGTGAGGGGGGTAATATCCGGCTGATCATAGACATACTACCACCCCCATCCTCCTGACTACAGAATACACTGTATACAGTGAGGGGGGTAATATCCGGCTGATCATAGACATACTACCACCCCCATCCTCCTGACTACAGAATACACTGTATACAGTAAGGGGGTAATATTCGGCTGATCATAGACATACTACCACCCCCATCCTCCTGACTACAGAATACACTGTATATAGTGAGGGGTTTAATATCTGGCTAATCATACACATACTACCACCCCCACCCTCCTGACTACAGAATACACTGTATACAGTGAGGGGGGTAATATAAGATAAGATAAGATAAGATATACTTTATTTTATCCCGGAGGAAATTGCGGTATCACAGCAGCAGAACACAGATCTCGAACATGACACATATATTAACAAAACATTTGGAATGCTTTAGACATTGCTTTTCAGACATTTGTTAAACACCCCCATAGCTGTTGGAACAAACGATCTCCTGTATTTTTCCTTTTTACACCTTAGTTGTATTAGGCGATTGCTGAATGTGCTCTTCTGTTTCGCAAACAGTTCATAAAGCGGGTGTGTGTTGTTGCCCATTATAGCTCTGCACTTCTTCTTAATCCTATCCTCTACCACCTCTTCAAAAGTCCCAAGCTGTAGGCCCACCGTCGCGCTGTTCATACACATACTACCACCCCCACCCTCCTGACTACAGAATACACTGTATACAGTGAGGGGGGTAATATCCGGCTGATCATAGACATACTACCACCCCCATCCCCCTGACTACAGAATACACTGTATACAGTAAGGGGGTAATATTCGGCTGATCATAGACATACTACCACCCCCATCCTCCTGACTACAGAATACACTGTATACAGTGAGGGGGGTAATATCCGGCTGATCATACACATACTACCACCCCCATCCCCCTGACTACAGAATACACTGTATACAGTGAGGGGGGTAATATCCGGCTGATCATAGACATACTACCACCCCCATCCTCCTGACTACAGAATACACTGTATACAGTGAGGGGGGTAATATCCGGCTGATCATAGACATACTACCACCCCCATCCCCCTGACTACAGAATACACTGTATACAGTGAGGGGGGTAATATCCGGCTGATCATAGACATACTACCACCCCCATCCTCCTGACTACAGAATACACTGTATACAGTGAGGGGGGTAATATCCGGCTGATCATACACATACTACCACCCCCATCCTCCTGACTACAGAATACACTGTATACAGTGAGGGGGTTAATATCCGGCTGATCATAGACATACTACCACCCCCATCCTCCTGACTACAGAATACACTGTATACAGTGAGGAGGGTAATATCCGGCTGATCATAGACATACTACCACCCCCATCCCCCTGACTACAGAATACACTGTATACAGTGAGGGGGGTAATATCCGGCTGATCATACACATACTACCACCCCCATCCTCCTGACTACAGAATACACTGTATACAGTGAGGGGGGTAATATCCGGCTGATCATACACATACTACCACCCCCATCCTCCTGACTACAGAATACACTGTATACAGTGAGGGGGTTAATATCCGGCTGATCATAGACATACTACCACCCCCATCCTCCTGACTACAGAATACACTGTATACAGTGAGGGGTTTAATATCCGGCTGATCATAGACATACTACCACCCCCATCCTCCTGACTACAGAATACACTGTATACAGTGAGGGGTTTAATATCCGGCTGATCATAGACATACTACCACCCCCATCCTCCTGACTACAGAATACACTGTATACAGTGAGGGGGGTAATATCCGGCTGATCATACACATACTACCACCCCCATCCTCCTGACTACAGAATACACTGTATACAGTGAGGAGGGTAATATCCGGCTGATCATAGACATACTACCACCCCCATCCCCCTGACTACAGAATACACTGTATACAGTGAGGGGGGTAATATCCGGCTGATCATACACATACTACCACCCCCATCCTCCTGACTACAGAATACACTGTATACAGTGAGGGGGGTAATATCCGGCTGATCATACACATACTACCACCCCCATCCTCCTGACTACAGAATACACTGTATACAGTGAGGGGGTTAATATCCGGCTGATCATAGACATACTACCACCCCCATCCTCCTGACTACAGAATACACTGTATACAGTGAGGGGTTTAATATCCGGCTGATCATAGACATACTACCACCCCCATCCTCCTGACTACAGAATACACTGTATACAGTGAGGGGTTTAATATCCGGCTGATCATAGACATACTACCACCCCCATCCTCCTGACTACAGAATACACTGTATATAGTGAGGGGGGTAATATCCGGCTGATCATACACATACTACCACCCCCATCCTCCTGACTACAGAATACACTGTATACAGTGAGGGGGTTAATATCCGGCTGATCATAGACATACTACCACCCCCATCCTCCTGACTACAGAATACACTGTATACAGTGAGGGGGTTAATATGCGGCTGATCATAGACATACTACCACCCCCATCCTCCTGACTACAGAATACACTGTATACAGTGAGGGGGGTAATATCCGGCTGATCATAGACATACTACCACCCCCATCCCCCTGACTACAGAATACACTGTATACAGTAAGGGAGTAATATCCGGCTGATCATACACCTACTACCACCCCCATCCTCCTGACTACAGAATACACTGTATACAGTAAGGGGGTAATATCCGGATGATCATACACATACTACCACCCCCATCCTCCTGACTACAGAATACACTGTATACAGTAAGGGGGTAATATCCGGCTGATCATACACATACTACCACCCCCATCCTCCTGACTACAGAATACACTGTATACAGTGAGGGGGTTAATATCCGGCTGATCATACACATACTACCACCCCCATCCTCCTGACTACAGAATACACTGTATACAGTGAGGAGGGTAATATCCGGCTGATCATACACATACTACCACCCCCATCCTCCTGACTACAGAATACACTGTATACAGTGAGGGGGTAATATCCGGCTGATCATACACATACTACCACCCCCATCCTCCTGACTACAGAATACACTGTATACAGTAAGGGGGTAATATCCGGCTGATCATAGACATACTACCACCCCCATCCTCCTGACTACAGAATACACTGTATACAGTGAGGGGGTAATATCCGGCTGATCATACACATACTACCACCCCCATCCTCCTGACTACAGAATACACTGTATACAGTAAGGGGGTAATATTCGGCTGATCATAGACATACTACCACCCCCATCCTCCTGACTACAGAATACACTGTATACAGTGAGGGGGGTAATATCCGGCTGATCATACACATACTACCACCCCCATCCCCCTGACTACAGAATACACTGTATACAGTGAGGGGGTTAATATCCGGCTGATCATAGACATACTACCACCCCCATCCTCCTGACTACAGAATACACTGTATACAGTGAGGGGGGTAATATCCGGCTGATCATAGACATACTACCACCCCCATCCCCCTGACTACAGAATACACTGTATACAGTGAGGGGGTTAATATCCGGCTGATCATAGACATACTACCACCCCCATCCTCCTGACTACAGAATACACTGTATACAGTGAGGGGTTTAATATCCGGCTGATCATAGACATACTACCACCCCCATCCTCCTGACTACAGAATACACTGTATACAGTGAGGGGGGTAATATCCGGCTGATCATACACATACTACCACCCCCATCCTCCTGACTACAGAATACACTGTATACAGTGAGGGGGGTAATATCCGGCTGATCATACACATACTACCACCCCCATCCTCCTGACTACAGAATACACTGTATACAGTGAGGGGGGTAATATCCGGCTGATCATAGACATACTACCACCCCCATCCTCCTGACTACAGAATACACTGTATACAGTGAGGGGGTTAATATCCGGCTGATCATAGACATACTACCATCCCCCTGACTACAGAATACACTGTATACAGTGAGGGGGGTAATATCCGGCTGAATATACACATACTACCACCCCCATCCTCCTGACTACAGAATACACTGTATACAGTGAGGGGGTTAATATCCGGCTGATGATAGACATACTACCACCCCCATCCCCCTGACTACAGAATACACTGTATACAGTGAGGGGTTTAATATCCGGCTGATCATAGACATACTACCACCCCCATCCTCCTGACTACAGAATACACTGTATACAGTGAGGGGGTTAATATCCGGCTGATCATACACATACTACCACCCCCATCCCCCTGACTACAGAATACACTGTATACAGTGAGGGGGGTAATATCCGGCTGATCATACACATACTACCACCCCCATCCTCCTGACTACAGAATACACTGTATACAGTGAGGGGGGTAATATCCGGCTGATCATACACATTCTACCACCCCCATCCCCCTGACTACAGAATACACTGTATACAGTGAGGGGGGTAATATCCGGCTGATCATACACATACTACCACCCCCATCCTCCTGACTACAGAATACACTGTATACAGTGAGGGGGGTAATATCCGGCTGATCATACACATACTACCACCCCCATCCTCCTGACTACAGAATACACTGTATACAGTGAGGGGGGTAATATCCGGCTGATCATACACATACTACCACCCCCACCCTCCTGACTACAGAATACACTGTATACAGTGAGGGGGGTAATATCCGGCTGATCATACACATACTACCACCCCCATCCTCCTGACTACAGAATACACTGTATACAGTGAGGGGGGTAATATCCGGCTGATCATAGACATACTACCACCCCCATCCTCCTGACTACAGAATACACTGTATACAGTGAGGGGGTTAATATCCGGCTGATCATAGACATACTACCACCTCCATCCTCCTGACTACAGAATACACTGTATACAGTGAGGGGGGTAATATCCGGCTGATCATACACATACTACCACCCCCATCCTCCTGACTACAGAATACACTGTATACAGTGAGGGGGTTAATATCCGGCTGATCATAGACATACTACCACCCCCATCCTCCTGACTACAGAATACACTGTATACAGTGAGGGGGGTAATATCCGGCTGATCATAGACATACTACCACCCCCATCCTCCTGACTACAGAATACACTGTATACAGTGAGGGGGGTAATATCCGGCTGATCATAGACATACTACCACCCCCATCCTCCTGACTACAGAATACACTGTATACAGTGAGGGGCGTAATATCCGGCTGATCATACACATACTACCACCCCCATCCCCCTGACTACAGAATACACTGTATACAGTGAGGGGCGTAATATCCGGCTGATCATACACATACTACCACCCCCATCCCCCTGACTACAGAATACACTGTATACTGTGAGGGGCGTAATATCCGGCTGATCATAGACATACTACCACCCCCATCCTCCTGACTACAGAATACACTGTATACAGTGAGGGGCGTAATATCCGGCTGATCATACACATACTACCACCCCCATCCCCCTGACTACAGAATACACTGTATACTGTGAGGGGCGTAATATCCGGCTGATCATAGACATACTACCACCCCCATCCTCCTGACTACAGAATACACTGTATACAGTGAGGGGGTAATATCCGGCTGATCATACACATACTACCACCCCCATCCCCCTGACTACAGAATACACTGTATACTGTGAGGGGGGTAATATCCGGCTGATCATAGACATACTACCACCCCCATCCTCCTGACTACAGAATACACTGTATACAGTGAGGGGCGTAATATCCGGCTGATCATACACATACTACCACCCCCATCCCCCTGACTACAGAATACACTGTATACAGTGAGGGGCGTAATATCCGGCTGATCATACACATACTACCACCCCCATCCCCCTGACTACAGAATACACTGTATACTGTGAGGGGCGTAATATCCGGCTGATCATAGACATACTACCACCCCCATCCTCCTGACTACAGAATACACTGTATACAGTGAGGGGCGTAATATCCGGCTGATCATACACATACTACCACCCCCATCCCCCTGACTACAGAATACACTGTATACTGTGAGGGGCGTAATATCCGGCTGATCATACACATACTACCACCCCCATCCCCCTGACTACAGAATACACTGTATACAGTGAGGGGGTAATATCCGGCTGATCATACACATACTACCACCCCCACCCTCCTGACTACAGAATACACTGTATACAGTGAGGGGGGTAATATCCGGCTGATCATAGACATACTACCACCCCCATCCTCCTGACTACAGAATACACTGTATACAGTGAGGGGGGTAATATCTGGCTGATCATACACATACTACCACCCCCATCCTCCTGACTACAGAATACACTGTATACAGTGAGGGGGGTAATATCCGGCTGATCATAGACATACTACCACCCCCATCCTCCTGACTACAGAATACACTGTATACAGTGAGGGGGTTAATATCCGGCTGATCATAGACATACTACCACCCCCATACTCCTGACTACAGAATACACTGTATACAGTGAGGGGGTTAATATGCGGCTGATCATAGACATACTACCACCCCCATCCTCCTGACTACAGAATACACTGTATACAGTGAGGGGGTAAATATCCGGCTGATCATACACATACTACCACCCCCATCCTCCTGACTACAGAATACACTGTATACAGTAAGGGGGTAATATCCGGCTGATCATACACATACTACCACCCCCATCCTCCTGACTACAGAATACACTGTATACAGTAAGGGGGTAATATCCGGATGATCATACACATACTACCACCCCCATCCTCCTGACTACAGAATACACTGTATACAGTAAGGGGGTAATATCCGGCTGATCATACACATACTACCACCCCCATCCTCCTGACTACAGAATACACTGTATACAGTGAGGGGGTTAATATGCGGCTGATCATAGACATACTACCACCCCCATCCTCCTGACTACAGAATACACTGTATACAGTGAGGGGGGTAATAACCGGCTGATCATACACATACTACCACCCCCATCCTCCTGACTACAGAATACACTGTATACAGTGAGGGGGGTAATATCCGGCTGATCATAGACATACTACCACCCCCACCCTCCTGACTACAGAATACAATGTATACAGAGGGGGTTAATATCCGGCTGATCATACACATACTACCACCCCCATCCTCCTGACTACAGAATACACTGTATACAGTGAGGGGGGTAATATCCGGCTGATCATAGACATACTACCACCCCCATCCTCCTGACTACAGAATACAATGTATACAGAGGGGGTTAATATCCGGCTGATCATACACATACTACCACCCCCATCCTCCTGACTACAGAATACACTGTATACAGTGAGGGGGGTAATATCCGGCTGATCATACACATACTACCACCCCCATCCCCCTGACTACAGAATACACTGTATACAGTGAGGGGGGTAATATCCGGCTGATCATAGACATACTACCACCCCCATCCTCCTGACTACAGAATACACTGTATACAGTGAGGGGGTTAATATCCGGCTGATCATACACATACTACCACCCCCATCCTCCTGACTACAGAATACACTGTATACAGTGAGGGGGTTAATATCCGGCTGATCATACACATACTACCACCCCCATCCTCCTGACTACAGAATACACTGTATACAGTGAGGGGGGTAATATCCGGCTGATCATACACATACTACCACCCCCATCCTCCTGACTACAGAATACACTGTATACAGTGAGGGGGTTAATATCCGGCTGATCATACACATACTACCACCCCCATCCTCCTGACTACAGAATACACTGTATACAGTGAGGGGGTTAATATCCGGCTGATCATACACATACTACCACCCCCATCCTCCTGACTACAGAATACACTGTATACAGTGAGGGGGGTAATATCCGGCTGATCATAGACATACTACCACCCCCATCCTCCTGACTACAGAATACACTGTATACAGTGAGGAGTTTAATATCCGGCTGATCATAGACATACTACCACCCCCATCCTCCTGACTACAGAATACACTGTATACAGTGAGGGGGGTAATATCCGGCTGATCATACACATACTACCACCCCCATCCTCCTGACTACAGAATACACTGTATACAGTGAGGAGTTTAATATCCGGCTGATCACAGACATACTACCACCCCCATCCTCCTGACTACAGAATACACTGTATACAGTGAGGGGGGTAATATCCGGCTGATCATAGACATACTACCACCCCCATCCTCCTGACTACAGAATACACTGTATATAGTGAGGGGTTTAATATCTGGCTGATCATACACATACTACCACCCCCATCCTCCTGACTACAGAATACACTGTATACAGTGAGGGGGGTAATATCCGGCTGATCATAGACATACTACCACCCCCACCCTCCTGACTACAGAATACACTGTATACAGTGAGGGGGGTAATATCCGGCTGATCATAGACATACTACCACCCCCATCCTCCTGACTACAGAATACACTGTATACAGTGAGGGGGGTAATATCCGGCTGATCATACACATACTACCACCCCCATCCCCCTGACTACAGAATACACTGTATACAGTGAGGGGGGTAATATCCGGCTGTTCATACACATACTACCACCCCCACCCTCCTGACTACAGAATACACTGTATACAGTGAGGGGGGTAATATCCGGCTGATCATAGACATACTACCACCCCCATCCTCCTGACTACAGAATACACTGTATACAGTGAGGGGGGTAATATCCGGCTGTTCATACACATACTACCACCCCCATCCCCCTGACTACAGAATACACTGTATACAGTAAGGGGGTAATATTCGGCTGATCATAGACATACTACCACCCCCATCCCCCTGACTACAGAATACACTGTATACAGTGAGGGGGGTAATATCCGGCTGATCATAGACATACTACCATCCCCATCCTCCTGACTACAGAATACACTGTATACAGTGAGGGGTTTAATATCCGGCTGATCATAGACATACTACCACCCCCATCCTCCTGACTACAGAATACACTGTATACAGTGAGGAGGGTAATATCCGGCTGATCATAGACATACTACCACCCCCATCCCCCTGACTACAGAATACACTGTATACAGTGAGGGGGGTAATATCCGGCTGATCATACACATACTACCACCCCCATCCTCCTGACTACAGAATACACTGTATACAGTGAGGGGGGTAATATCCGGCTGATCATACACATACTACCACCCCCATCCTCCTGACTACAGAATACACTGTATACAGTGAGGGGGTTAATATCCGGCTGATCATAGACATACTACCACCCCCATCCTCCTGACTACAGAATACACTGTATACAGTGAGGGGTTTAATATCCGGCTGATCATAGACATACTACCACCCCCATCCTCCTGACTACAGAATACACTGTATACAGTGAGGGGTTTAATATCCGGCTGATCATAGACATACTACCACCCCCATCCTCCTGACTACAGAATACACTGTATATAGTGAGGGGGGTAATATCCGGCTGATCATACACATACTACCACCCCCATCCTCCTGACTACAGAATACACTGTATACAGTGAGGGGGTTAATATCCGGCTGATCATAGACATACTACCACCCCCATCCTCCTGACTACAGAATACACTGTATACAGTGAGGGGGTTAATATGCGGCTGATCATAGACATACTACCACCCCCATCCCCCTGACTACAGAATACACTGTATACAGTAAGGGGGTAATATCCGGCTGATCATACACCTACTACCACCCCCATCCTCCTGACTACAGAATACACTGTATACTGTAAGGGGGTAATATCCGGATGATCATACACATACTACCACCCCCATCCTCCTGACTACAGAATACACTGTATATAGTAAGGGGGTAATATCCGGCTGATCATACACATACTACCACCCCCATCCTCCTGACTACAGAATACACTGTATACAGTGAGGGGGGTAATAACCGGCTGATCATAGACATACTACCACCCCCACCCTCCTGACTACAGAATACAATGTATACAGAGGGGGTTAATATCCGGCTGATCATACACATACTACCACCCCCATCCTCCTGACTACAGAATACACTGTATACAGTGAGGGGGGTAATATCCGGCTGATCATAGACATACTACCACCCCCATCCCCCTGACTACAGAATACACTGTATACAGTGAGGGGGGTAATATCCGGCTGATCATAGACATACTACCACCCCCATCCCCCTGACTACAGAATACACTGTATACAGTGAGGGGGTTAATATCCGGCTGATCATACACATACTACCACCCCCATCCTCCTGACCACAGAATACACTGTATACAGTGAGGGGGTTAATATCCGGCTGATCATACACATACTACCACCCCCATCCTCCTGACTACAGAATACACTGTATACAGTGAGGGGGGTAATATCCGGCTGATCATAGACATACTACCACCCCCATCCTCCTGACTACAGAATACACTGTATACAGTGAGGAGTTTAATATCCGGCTGATCATAGACATACTACCACCCCCATCCTCCTGACTACAGAATACACTGTATACAGTGAGGGGGGTAATATCCGGCTGATCATACACATACTACCACCCCCATCCTCCTGACTACAGAATACACTGTATACAGTGAGGAGTTTAATATCCGGCTGATCACAGACATACTACCACCCCCATCCTCCTGACTACAGAATACACTGTATACAGTGAGGGGGGTAATATCCGGCTGATCATAGACATACTACCACCCCCATCCTCCTGACTACAGAATACACTGTATACAGTGAGGGGGGTAATATCCGGCTGATCATAGACATACTACCACCCCCATCCCCCTGACTACAGAATACACTGTATACAGTAAGGGGGTAATATCCGGCTGATCATAGACATACTACCACCCCCATCCTCCTGACTACAGAATACACTGTATACAGTGAGGGGGGTAATATCCGGCTGATCATACACATACTACCACCCCCATCCCCCTGACTACAGAATACACTGTATACAGTGAGGGGGTTAATATCCGGCTGATCATAGACATACTACCACCCCCATCCTCCTGACTACAGAATACACTGTATACAGTGAGGGGGGTAATATCCGGCTGATCATAGACATACTACCACCCCCATCCTCCTGACTACAGAATACACTGTATACAGTGAGGGGGGTAATATCCGGCTGATCATAGACATGCTACCACCCCCACCCTCCTGACTACAGAATACACTGTATACAGTGAGGGGGGTAATATCCGGCTGATCATAGACATACTACCACCCCCATCCTCCTGACTACAGAATACACTGTATACAGTGAGGGGGGTAATATCCGGCTGATCATAGACATGCTACCACCCCCACCCTCCTGACTACAGAATACACTGTATACAGTGAGGGGGGTAATATCCGGCTGATCATAGACATACTACCACCCCCACCCTCCTGACTACAGAATACACTGTATACAGTGAGTGGGGTAATATCCGGCTGATCATACACATACTACCACCCCCATCCTCCTGACTACAGAATACACTGTATACAGTGAGGGGGGTTAATATCCGGCTGATCATAGACATACTACCACCCCCATCCCCCTGACTACAGAATACACTGTATACAGTGAGGGGGGTAATATCCGGCTGATCATAGACATACTACCACCCCCATCCTCCTGACTACAGAATACACTGTATACAGTGAGGGGGGTAATATCCGGCTGATCATACACATACTACCACCCCCATCCCCCTGACTACAGAATACACTGTATACAGTGAGGGGGTAATATCCGGCTGATCATACACATACTACCACCCCCATCCCCCTGACTACAGAATACACTGTATACAGTGAGGGGGTAATATCCGGCTGATCATACACATACTACCACCCCCATCCTCCTGACTACAGAATACACTGTATACAGTAAGGGGGTAATATTCGGCTGATCATACACATACTACCACCCCCATCCCCCTGACTACAGAATACACTGTATACAGTGAGGGGGTTAATATCCGGCTGATCATAGACATACTACCACCCCCATCCTCCTGACTACAGAATACACTGTATACAGTGAGGGGGGTAATATCCGGCTGATCATAGACATACTACCACCCCCATCCCCCTGACTACAGAATACACTGTATACAGTGAGGGGGTTAATATCCGGCTGATCATAGACATACTACCACCCCCATCCTCCTGACTACAGAATACACTGTATACAGTGAGGGGTTTAATATCCGGCTGATCATAGACATACTACCACCCCCATCCTCCTGACTACAGAATACACTGTATACAGTGAGGGGGGTAATATCCGGCTGATCATACACATACTACCACCCCCATCCTCCTGACTACAGAATACACTGTATACAGTGAGGGGGGTAATATCCGGCTGATCATACACATACTACCACCCCCATCCTCCTGACTACAGAATACACTGTATACAGTGAGGGGGGTAATATCCGGCTGATCATAGACATACTACCACCCCCATCCTCCTGACTACAGAATACACTGTATACAGTGAGGAGTTTAATATCCGGCTGATCATAGACATACTACCACCCCCATCCTCCTGACTACAGAATACACTGTATACAGTGAGGGGTTTAATATCCGGCTGATCATAGACATACTACCACCCCCATCCCCCTGACTACAGAATACACTGTATACAGTAAGGGGTTTAATATCCGGCTGATCATAGACATACTACCACCCCCATCCTCCTGACTACAGAATACACTGTATACAGTGAGGGGGTTAATATCCGGCTGATCATAGACATACTACCACCCCCATCCTCCTGACTACAGAATACACTGTATACAGTGAGGGGGGTAATATCCGGCTGATCATACACATACTACCACCCCCATCCCCCTGACTACAGAATACACTGTATACAGTGAGGGGGGTAATATCCGGCTGATCATACACATACTACCACCCCCATCCTCCTGACTACAGAATACACTGTATACAGTGAGGGGGTTAATATCCGGCTGATCATAGACATACTACCACCCCCATCCTCCTGACTACAGAATACACTGTATACAGTGAGGGGGTAATATCCGGCTGATCATAGACATACTACCACCCCCATCCCCCTGACTACAGAATACACTGTATACAGTGAGGGGGGTAATATCCGGCTGATCATACACATACTACCACCCCCATCCTCCTGACTACAGAATACACTGTATACAGTGAGGGGGTTAATATCCGGCTGATGATAGACATACTACCACCCCCATCCCCCTGACTACAGAATACACTGTATACAGTGAGGGGTTTAATATCCGGCTGATCATAGACATACTACCACCCCCATCCTCCTGACTACAGAATACACTGTATACAGTGAGGGGGTTAATATCCGGCTGATCATAGACATACTACCACCCCCATCCTCCTGACTACAGAATACACTGTATACAGTGAGGGGTTTAATATCCGGCTGATCATAGACATACTACCACCCCCATCCTCCTGACTACAGAATACACTGTATACAGTGAGGGGTTTAATATCCGGCTGATCATAGACATACTACCACCCCCATCCTCCTGACTACAGAATACACTGTATATAGTGAGGGGGGTAATATCCGGCTGATCATACACATACTACCACCCCCATCCCCCTGACTACAGAATACACTGTATACAGTGAGCGGGGAAATATCCGGCTGATCATAGACATACTACCACCCCCATCCTCCTGACTACAGAATACACTGTATACAGTGAGGGGGGTAATATCCGGCTGATCATACACATACTACCACCCCCACCCTCCTGACTACAGAATACACTGTATACAGTGAGGGGGGTAATATCCGGCTGATCATACACATACTACCACCCCCATCCTCCTGACTACAGAATACACTGTATACAGTGAGGGGGGTAATATCCGGCTGATCATACACATACTACCACCCCCACCCTCCTGACTACAGAATACACTGTATACAGTGAGGGGGGTAATATCCGGCTGATCATACACATACTACCACCCCCATCCTCCTGACTACAGAATACACTGTATACAGTGAGGGGGGTAATATCCGGCTGATCATACACATACTACCACCCCCATCCTCCTGACTACAGAATACACTGTATACAGTGAGGGGGGTAATATCCGGCTGATCATACACATACTACCACCCCCATCCTCCTGACTACAGAATACACTGTATACAGTGAGGGGGGTAATATCCGGCTGATCATACACATACTACCACCCCCATCCTCCTGACTACAGAATACACTGTATACAGTGAGGGGGGTAATATCCGGCTGATCATACACATACTACCACCCCCATCCTCCTGACTACAGAATACACTGTATACAGTGAGGGGGGTAATATCCGGCTGATCATAGACATACTACCACCCCCACCCTCCTGACTACAGAATACACTGTATACAGTGAGGGGGGTAATATCCGGCTGATCATACACATACTACCACCCCCATCCTCCTGACTACAGAATACACTGTATACAGTGAGGGGGTTAATATCCGGCTGATCATAGACATACTACCACCCCCACCCTCCTGACTACAGAATACACTGTATACAGTGAGGGGGTTAATATCCGGCTGATCATAC